>NC_041382.1:488702552-488702924 GCF_002162155.2 Triticum dicoccoides | reverse complement strand
TCGCCGCCGCATCGCCCCCCTGCAGGAACGGGGGAGACCCACTTGGGAGTTCAAGAATGCGGCAGATATCATGAGGCTGTGGCCGGGCCTCAACTTCAACTTCACAGTTCTGGAGCTCAACGCGATGCTCTAGGAGCTGTTCAAGTACGACCCTCAACACCCCGAAGTTTTCAGGTTGCCGGGGGGGGGGGGTCGTTCCGCTGTGCAACAACTCCGCGCTCGACCGCATCCGTGCAATGATGCCGTTGTGCGACTCGCATGGAATTGTCCCAACTTGGCAAGAGCCTGCAGACGACGTCGTGCAGCAATTCTTCGATGACTTGGTAGAAGTGCCGATCCGCTCCGACGAGAAAGATAGCCTCACCCGTGACA
>NC_041382.1:488667630-488702541 GCF_002162155.2 Triticum dicoccoides | reverse complement strand
GGGTCGTTCCGCTGTGCAACAACTCCGCGCTCGACCGCATCCGTGCAATGATGCCGTTGTGCGACTCGCATGGAATTGTCCCAACTTGGCAAGAGCCTGCAGACGACGTCGTGCAGCAGTTCTTCGATGACTTGGTGGAAGTGCCGATCCGCTCCGACGAGAAGGACAGCCTCACCCACGACACCACTGATGCAGAGATGGCGCTCATTGCCACTAGGCTGGAAGAGGCAGTGGCAGCCGTAGCCGCGGGCAAATTTGGATTCACCATGGAGGAGGCAGATGCAGCAGAAGCGGCAAGCCGTGCCAAGCGAGGGGAGCCCGCCGGCAAGAAGGAGCTTGCCGGGCGTGACGCCGAGCCGTGCGAGCCCGCCAAGGACACGAGCGGTTCACTGGAAATCAACTCCTCTTCCTCCTCATCTTCGGGCAGCTCGCTGCAAGCAGAACCTTCATCCCCACCAAGAAGGCGTCTCCGCAAGGCCGGTGATGTAGAGGAGTGGCAAGCGGGTCAACAGTCGCCGCGCCGCGTGACACGCTCCACCGCAGCAAACACCATTGCCGCGGGAGCGCCTCATGCTGTGACGGCAACTGGAGCGGGATCTAGCCGGACCACCGCTTCGGTTCCTGCCGCTGCTCACGCCGCGCCAGCAGCTGGAGCGGGGTCGTCTCAGACCACCGCCACTGCTCCCGCCAAGCGGCCAAGGGAAGCTTCTCCTTCGCCTCCTTGCACCGGGCGCGCGCCGGACTTCGACTTCTCCGTGTTCAGCTCCGACGAGGAAGAAGAAGAAGAGTAAGCTTCTCTTGCTGTACTTGTAGTTCTTCAATTCTTGCTGTTTTTCTTGTATCTCATTTGCTTTTCTTTCTGAACTTGTTCCTCTTTAGGACTCTGGCCCAGAGAGCGGCAAAGAGAGCTAAAGTCCCGGTGATCGTCATCGAGGATGAGCCCACTGCGACAGCAGGTGGCGCGCCCGAGACAACCTTGCCGGACCCGGCGACTTTTCTCCAGAGCAGCCCCCAGCGTAAGTGTATGATTTACTTTCCGCTGCGAGGTGCGCATGGGTACTTGTCTTTGCTGATATCTGCTTGTTGATTTGTGTAGAAGCCGAGCAGCCCCACCAGGAGCCAAGAGAAAGTCCTCCGGCGAGGGAGGGCTTTCCGGTAAGGGAGAAGTCTCCGGCAAGGGAGGGTTCTCCGGCAAGGGACAGCGCCAGCGGCCCTCCGACGGCGGAGAACCTGATGCAGAAACTGGCACAGGTAATCCTTTTGCTGCAAAACTTCCCTTGGGTCCTTCTTCTCTTGATCTTCCTCGGTTTTTGCTGGATTTTGCTTGACTCTTCTCCCCTTGCCGGCTGTCAGACCCATCTGCTGCGGAGCAGATGGAGACCGAGGTCGCTGCCGAAGAAGCAGCCGGCGCTGGCGATCCCACCGGCGCCGAGGCCGCCAAGGCTGCCGCCACAGCAACTGGCGAGGGGTCTGGCGATCATACTGACGGCCCAGAGGCCGCAGGAGCGCCAGGCGCTACGCCGACAGCCGACCCGTCCGCCGAAGCCGCAGCGCCAAGCTCCAAGGAGCCCCAGCCGGGCGTCTACTTGAAGGCCGGCGATGACGTCTTCATCAACCTCCCCTAGGCGTCAAGCTCCAGGGCGCCGGTCGAGGGAGAGACCTTCGACGGGGAGGTGCTCGCCTCCGCTGGGTTGACGGTGGTTGACGCGCCAAGTAGCAGCAACGAGCCTGAGGAGGAGCGGCTGCTGCGGAAGCTGGTGTCACTCTACCGCGCGCGGCAAACCAAGCTGGAGTCCCGCGAGGCGCTTGTCACGAAGGCGGGAGCAGACATCGAGAAGCGCGCGGAGGAGCTCCGGGGCTTCCACCAGGAAGCTCGTCGGTCCTTGTCAGAGGAGCGGGAGCAACTCGACGAAGAGCAGAAGGCCTTCCTCCTCGAAAAAGCTGAAATCGAAGAGCAACAGCGGCTTGCCGCCGTGAAGCTATCCGCGGAGGAGGGCGAGCTGGCGCAGCAGAAGGTTAATCTTGACGCCCACGAGGAGGAGCTCGCCGTGCGCGAGGAAAAACTCGGCGGAGCCCTCAAGCAAGCAGAGGATGCTGCCGCCGCCGCCGAGGCCGCCAAGAAGGAGTTGGAGACGAAGGTGGCACAGCTGGAGGCTGCTCTCGCCGAGAAGAGCAAAGAGCTCAGCGCCGCCAAGGATTCCAACACGGGTCTTGAGTTGAAGCTGACCGCTTTGACCAAGGCGTTGGACAGTGCCAAGAAGCAGGAGGCGGCCTTGAGGGAGGAGATCAAGGCCGACAAGGCGCTGCTAGAGAGTGTTGCCGCCACCCAAAATGCCTTCAGGGAAACTGTGGAGCACTGGACGGAGAGTCTTGTGAGTGCCGCCGCAGACATTGACAGGGAGTTGGTGCAGCTGGGGATGGAGGATCTCGGATATCCCTCCGACGAGAACCTCCAACCCAGCGCCAAGCTCGTCTTGTTCTTCAAGGGCGTGGCGACGGCCCTCCAGCGACTCCGGGAGAGGATCCCAAAGCAGCTGGCCGACGAGTCGCGCAAGATCTGCGCGGGAGCTCTTCAGAAAGTGTTGGTGAAGGTGGCCTTCCGCAATCCGGGCCTCAACCTCACCAACGTCCTCAAGACCTTGCCGCCGGATGCTGATCTGGAGACGCTCAAGACCCTTGTCGCACCCATTGTGGACAAGGTGAGCGGGATCAAGAGGATCGAGGGCGATCGCGTAGATTAGGCTGCCCGTTTTCTCCTTTTCTTGTCGATGTTTGTCATGTTATGAAAACAATCTATTAGAGCCGCGACAAGCTATCTTTGTAATATAACTCTATTCTGGGTAATGATTGCAATGTTATTCCCTTTACTTGATTCCTCCCTTTGTATGTTTTTGCCCTACACTTTTAGGGAACTTGCCGGTGCAGGTACCTGAGCCGCGAGCGCTGTGTGCGGGACGTCAGCAGCCTGCTGGCGGTGCCGCTACCGACAAGAAACCTTGTCGCAACTAGTTGCAGCTCAAGTTGTTGAGCGGACTCGAAACAAAGTAAGGGCGCAACTAGCTACGAGTTGGTTCCTCCGCCCACAGGTTTTCCATACAAAGTGCGGTCGTTCAAGGGAGTTAACTTAAAATTTAAAAAATCTGATTGCTCAAACTTTGGGAACTTAGCTTTTCTGTTGTTTGCTTCCCGGTAAGGCGAAATTTTCTTGAACGAGGCCTGGTCCATACCATTATCTTCTCCTTTCCTCCCCGGCAAACTTGTGGGTGAGGGAACCTTCCTTTCCTTGAGAAAACAGAAAGAAGAGAAAATAAAGATACGGAGCCTTACGGCTCGTAATTGCTTACCGTGGGGTAGGTGCTGCACAAAGTGTCAGATCATATATGCCAAAAAATAGAGAGCATTAAATTGACAAAATGTGCGGAGCACATGAGCTTTACTTATGCACGGGGTCTGCGCCCGGCTTTGTACAAAGGATTACATGCAACAGCGGCAAGACTTGTACAAAAGGTGGTTGCCGGAAAAGGTTCCGGCAACCGCGCCTTATGGGTAAAACTTACGAAGATGCTCAATGTTCCAAGAGTTGCTCACCGGAATGCCATCTTCGGTCTCAAGGCGGACAGTGCCAGGCCTAGTGACTCGTTTCACCTGGTAAGGGCCTTCCCACTTCGGCGTCAACTTGTTGGAATTCTTGGCGGACTGAACACGCCGAAGAACAAGGTCGCCTTCCTCGAAACTTCTGGCGTTAACTTTGCGGCTATGGTAGTGGCGCAAAGCTTGCTGGTAGCGAGCAGCTCGCACAGCAGCCTGAAGACAGTCTTCCTCAAGGAGCAGCGCGTCATCTTGTCGCAGCTGCTCTTGCTCGAGCTCATAATAAGCGAGCACTCGAGGTGACCCATATACGAGTTCCGTGGGGAGAACTGCCTCTGCTCCATAGACTAGAGCGAAAGGTGTCTAGCCAGTGGCTCGATTTGGCGTCGTTCTGATCGACCAAAGAACCACCGGCAGCTCCTCGATCCAGTTTCTTCCGCACTTGTGCAGCCTTTCGAAAGTCCTGGTCTTGAGCCCGCGCAGCACTTCAGCATTTGCCCTCTCCGCTTGACCGTTGCTTCTCGGGTGAGCAACAGAAGCGAAGCAGACCTTGGCGCCAAGATCTTGGACGTACTGCATGAAGGTGCGGCTCGTGAATTGCGTACCGTTGTCGATGATTATCCTGTTAGGGATCCCGAAGCGGCAAACAATCGACTTGAAGAACTTGACTGCTGATGTGCTGTCACCTTCCTCACTGGTTCCACTTCCGGCCACTTTGTGAACTTGTCGATTGCGATGTACAAGTACTCAAAGCCCCCGACTGCTCGGGGAAAGGGGCCGAGGATGTCGAGCCCCCGGACCGAAAATGGCCAGGATAAAGGGATCGTCTGGAGAGCTTGAGCTCGTTGGTGTACCTGCTTGGAATGGAACTAGCACGCTTCACACTTGGTTACTTGTGCAGTTGCATCCTGGAGGGCTGTCGGCCAAAAGAAAACTTGCCGGAATGCTTTGCCGACAAGTGCTCTTGCGCCAATGTGGTGACCACATATGCGTCCATGTATCTCTACCAACAGCTTTTGTCCGTCTTACCGGTGAATACACTTCAATTTCACACCGTTGAGTCTTCTTCTGTACAGTGTCTTGTCGACAAACTGGTACATACTTGACTGCCGGGCTACTCTTTCCGCTTCTTCTTGCTCTTCGGGAAGTTCTCCTGTCTGAAGGAAACGGACAATCTGCTGTGCCCATGCTGGAGCTTGTGGCTCGACAACAAGGACTAAAGGCAAATCTGCGGCTGCGGGAACATCCGCTTCTACGGCGAGAATCTGCGGCTCTGCCGGAGCTTGACGTTCCCCGACAAGCTTGCCGGAGCAAAACTGGTCGGGAGCTTCTGCTTCAACGGAACAAACCCTAGGGCTTGCCGGAGCATATTCCTCCTCAGCGCTCTTGGCGTTGATCTCGGGGACCTTCTTTGCCAAAGGCAAATCTGCTGCTGCGGGAACGTTCGCTTCTACGGAGAGAACCTGCGGCTCTGCCGGAGCTTGACGTTCCCCGGCAAGCTTGGCGGAGCAAAACTTGCCGGGAGCTTCTGCTTCAACGGAACAAACCCTAGGGCTTGCCGGAGCAGATTGCTCCTCAGCGCTCTTGGCGTTGATCTTGGGGACCTTGGCGCTGATCGCGGCAAGCTCGTGGATCTGATGACGCGGTGGAGTCGCTGTCGAGGTGGATCCGGCGAGTCGGCGATCTTGGCCTTCGGGGCGAAGAGTGCACAGTGGTTGCACCCCCACCGGTCTTGTCGCCACCGGCTCGTGCCTGGCTGGCTTGCCGCGGCTGCGACGTGCTCGGCTGCTATTCAGTGTCGCCGTTGGCAAAGCCGATGAGACTCTGAATGGTGGCCCTCCAGTCGTCGATCTTGTCCGCCGTTGGAGGGTAGTCTAGGAGCAGTTGAGCTCGCGCTAAAGCTTTTGCTGCAGTGGCGGGTGGCGGTGGCGAACGGTGCGAGGAGCGGGATATGCTCGGACTTCTAACTATGTTAGAAGGAGCAGTATCCCGTCCAGGTGATCGTGCCTCGCTCGTGCCAGCATGTTGGCGTGCATGCTGGTCTTGAGCACTCCGGGATCCACCAGCTCGATCTTGGTCCAGCAAACGCATGGTACTGTGAGTACCATGACACTGCCGGTCCCGCGCCTCCTGAGATGGGCACGGTGCATGTACGGATGCCGAGGTCTTGGAGTGCGCCCGGTCGTTGTGGGAGCCGACTACGCCACCGATGGGTAGCGCAGCCTTGTCCTTGGACTTGGCAGCACCGTGAGCTCCCTGGTCGACGCCCGTTCTTCCACCGGCATCTGCCCCATCATCCGTTTGCTTCGGCGGTGGTGGGCTCGGTGCGGACGGAGCAGCTGCCTCCGAAGCCTTCTTCTTCGGCGGCATGTTGATGAAGATGATGAAGATCTAGCTCGTGTGAACGCCGGATCTGGTTCACACAACCTCGACGCCCCCTACCTGGCACGCCAAAGATGTCGGGGGACTAATCCACGAACACCTATGGGACCGGCGGACCGAGTCCCTTTCGGTTCGGCGGGGGTGGAGGTTGCACGAAGAGCAGATCGAGGCGAAGCACACGAGCAGTTTACCCAGGTTCGGGCCGCACGGATGCGTAAAACCCTACTCCTGCTTTGTGGTTTGTATTGAGTTCTTGCTCGGGAGCGTGGAGTGCTACAGTACACACCAGCAGCTAACGAGATCGAGCGTGAGTGTTCTGTTTTCTCCGAACCCCCCTCTACGTTGCACATGGGCCTCCTTTTATATGCTCAAGGGGTCACCGATAGGTGGCAACGGAGACAAAGGGTAAAAATGGAAAGGTTCTGCAGTAGTTACAGCTCCCTGCTACAGTGTATCATACCTAACCCTAATGGTAGGGGACAAGGGCATTAAATGCCCGTCTGTGTCGCCTAAACAGTGCAAAAGGGACCGTCAGGGACGCCACCGCTCGCCACGATGGCAATCTTGTCAGCGCCGCTCGCCACTGCGCACCGCTGGCTGCACAGCCTCCCGCCACGCACGTCTGGAAGGGTCCCAGAGCGACACGTTGGTGGATGTGCTGGAGCGCGGGCACAGAGTGGTGGCTTGCCGCGGCAAGCGCCTTGCCGCGGTCGTTGTCTTGTTGCGTCCGGGAGCTTGTCGCTCACTGGGCCTTGCCGGGACGCGAGGCGCGCCGCGGCAAGTTCCTTGAGATGCCTTGGGTGGCCTTCCCGGCAAGCTCCTCTTGCCGGGGTCTTGTCTCCTTAAGCGCCTTGCCTTGGTTGGCCTTCCCGGCAAGCTCCTCTTGCCGGGGTCTTGTGGTGTCTTGGTTGGATACTTTGTTCTTGAATGGCTCCAAAGGAACCACGGAGGACCTTGGCGGTCACCCGGCAAGCCTTGCCGCGGGATGCTGCAACTGCCCGTGCACAAGTTCGGGATACTAGGGTACCCCTACTCTAGTACACCGACAGTATACTCTTGATGATATTAAGGGCATTAGTCCCACTCTATGTCAACATAAAATTAATTTGGAAGAAGATGCTAAACCAGTTCGTGATCATCAACGCCGGCTGAATCCTAAAATGAAAGAAGTGGTAAGAAAGGAGATACTAAAGCTCCTTGAGGCAGGTATAATTTATCCCGTTGCTGATAGTCAATGGGTAAGCCCTGTCCATTGTGTCCCTAAGAAGGGAGGTATTACTGTTGTTCCTAATGATAAAGATGAATTGATTCCTCAAAGAATTATTACTGGTTATAGGATGGTAATTGATTTCCGCAAATTAAATAAGGCTACTAAAAAAGATCATTACCCCTTACCTTTTATCGATCAAATGCTAGAAAAATTATCCAAACATACACATTTTTGCTTTCTAGATGGTTATTCTGGTTTCTCTCAAATACCTGTGCCAGCCAAAGATCAATTAAAGACTACTTTTACATGCCCTTTTGGTACTTTCGCTTATAGACGTATGCCTTTTGGTTATGTAATGCACGTACTACCTTTCAAAGATGCATGATGGCTATATTCTCTGAATTTTGTGAAAAGATTTGTGAGGTTTTCATGGATGACTTTTCCATCTATGGATCTTCTTTTGATGATTGCTTGAGCAACCTTGATCGAGTTTTACAGAGATGTGAAGAAACTAATCTTGTCTTGAATTGGGAAAAGTGCCACTTTATGGTTAATGAAGGTATTGTCTTGGGGCATAAAGTTTCTGAAAGAGGTATTAAAGTTGATAAAGCCAAGGTTGATGCTATTGAAAAGATGCCATGTCCCAAGGACATAGAAGGTATAAGAAGTTTCCTTGGTCATGCCAGTTTTTATAGGAGGTTCATTAAGGACTTCTCAAAAATATCTCGGCCTCTGACTAATTTATTACAAAAAGATATACCATTTGTTTTTGATGATGACTGTGTAGAAGCATTTGAAATACTTAAGAAAGCATTGATCTCTGCACCTATTGTTCAGCCACCTGATTGGAATTTACCCTTTGAAATTATGTGTGATGTTAGTGATCATGCTATAGGTGCTGTTCTAGGACAAAGAGATGATAAGAAACTAAATGTTATTCCATATGCTAGTAAACTCTAGACAATGCTCAAAGAAATTATGCTACTACTGAAAAGAATTCTTAGCAGTTGTATTTGCTTGTGATAAGTTTAGACCTTATATTGTTGATTCTAAAGTAACTATTCACACTGATCACACTACTATTAAATATCTTATGGAAAAGAAAGATGCTAAACCTAGACTTATTAGACGGGTTCTCTTACTACAAGAATTTGATTTGCGTATTGTTGATAGAAAAGGAGCTGAGAACCCCGTTGCAGACAACTTGTCTAGGTTAGAAAATGTGCTTGATGACCCACTACCTATTGATGATAGCTTTCCTGATGAGCAATTAAATGTCATAAATGCTTCTCATACTGCTCCATGGTATGTTGATTATGCTAATTACATTGTTGCTAACTTTATACCACCTAGTTTCACATACCAGCAAAAGAAAAGTTCTTCTATGATTTGAGGCATTACTTTTGGGATGACCCACATCTTTATAAGAAGGAGTAGATGGTGTTATTAGACATTGTGTACCTGAGCATGAACAGGAACAGATCCTACGCAAGTGTCATTCCGAAGCTTATGGAGGACACCATGCTGGAGATAGAACTGCACATAAGGTACTGTAATCTGGCTTTGACTATATGGGACCTTTTCCTTCCTCTAATGGTTATACACATATTTTAGTTGCTGTTGATTACGTTACTAAGTGGGTAGAAGCTATTCCAACTAGTAGTGCTGATCATAACACTTCTATTAAAATGCTTAAAGAAATTATTTTTCCAAGATTTGGAGTCCCTAGATATTTAATGACTAATGGTGGTTCACATTTTATTCATGGTGCTTTCCATAAAATGCTTGCTAAATATGATGTTAATCATGGAATTGCATCTCCTTATCACCCTCAGTCTAGTGGGCAAGTAGAATTGAGTAATAGAGAACTCAAATTAATTTTGCAAAAGACTGTTAATATGTCTAGAAAGAATTGGTCCAAGAAACTTGATGATGCATTATGGGCCTATAGAACTGCATATAAAATTCCTATGGGTATGTCTCCGTATAAAATGGTCTATGGAAAAGCATGTCACTTACCTGTCGAACTAGAACACAAGGCTTATTGGGCTATAAATGAACTTAATTATGATTTTAAACTTGCCGGTGAGAAGAGGTTATTTGATATTAGCTCACTTGATGAATGGAGAACCCAAGCCAACAAAAATGCCAAGTTGTTTAAAGAAAAAGTTAAAAGATGGCATGACAAAAGGATACAAAAGTGTGAGTTTAATGTAGGTGATTATGTATTTCTATACAACTCTCGTTCAAGATTTTTTGCAGGAAAACTTCTCTCTAAATGGGAAGGTCCTTACGTTATCGAGGAGGTCTAACGTTTCGGTGCTATAAAAATCAACAACTTTGAAGGCACAAATCCGAAGGTGGTGAACGGTCAAAGAATCAAACACTATATCTCAGGTAATCCCATAAATGTTGAAACCAATGTTATTGAAACTGTAACCCTGGAGGAATACATAAGGGACACTTTCCGGAACGTTTCAGACGCCGAAAAGGAATAGGTATGTAGTACAGTAAGTAAACCGACTCCAAAACAGTTTTTAAGGTAATATTTCTCCGTTTTGGAATATTTAGAAAAATAGAAAAATAAGAAGCAGACCGGGAAGGACACGAGGCCTCCACGAGGGTGGAGGGCGCGCCCTACCCTACTGGGCGTGCCCCCTACCTTGTGGGCACCTCGTGTGCTCTGTGGACTCCGTTTTCGTACACAACACATATTTTGGTCGGTAAAAATTCATTATATAATCTCCTCAGGGTTTTGACTCCCGTATCACGCAAAAATCTCATGTCTTTGTTTCGAGCTGTTTTCTGTCAGGGTTGTCAAGGCCAGGCACTATGTCGTCTCCCTCCTCCTCCAACCATGAGGGAAACGATGCTTGGCTAATGAAGATAGAGCTGAAGAGAGAAGAAGCTATGGAGATCAACAAGGATGAAGGGATCAAGAAGGCCATGGAGGACCAAGTTCCGGCAACAGAAGACACCCTTCAACTGGATCACAATCTTCTTACCCCAACAGAAATCGAAGCTTCCAAGATGATTGAGTTAGCTCGTATACAAAATATGTATCTCACACGTGAAAATATTTTGTTGAAGAAGCAGATCATCGCACTCAAGGGCATTATCCGCAAGTTAGAAGACCTCCTACGCTTGATGTGCGACTATCCACCATCAACAACTCCACCTTCTTCACCAACAAAGGAGACATAATCACCCGGGTATGGGCACTCCACTTGGCAACTGCCAAGCTTGGGGGAGTGCCCCGGTATCGTATCACCATCACTTTTATCTTTACCGTTTTCTTAGTTCGATCCTTTTGGTAATATCTTGATCTAGTAGAATAAAAGTTCTTAGTATGATCTAGTTGTGAGTTTTGCTTTATTATCCTTCTATGTAATCAAGTCCGTGAGCTATATAATAAATATTAGTGTTGAGTAAAGGGCTTGATTATTTTGCCATGATCTTAGATGAATAAAAGAAAAAGAGAAAGGAATAAAAATAAACAAAGAGATCATGTGAATCTTATGGAGAGTAATGAGCTCACATAGAAAGAGTATGATGAATAAAATTTGTTGTGGGTTGATAAACACAATTTTGGTCATCGTTGCAATTAATAGGAAGTAATAAAGAAAGAGAGGTCTTCACATATAAATATACTATCTTGGACATCTTTTATGATTGTGAGCACTCATTAAAATATGACATGCTGAAAAGTTGACATTGGACAAGGAAGACAACATAATGGGTTATGTTTTCTTACATCTGAGATGAATTATATTGTCTTGGATCTTCCAACATGATGAGCTTGCTTTGCCCCCTCATGCTAGCCAAATTCATTGCACCAAGTAGAGATACTACTTGTGCTTCCAAATACCCTTAAACCAGTCTTGCCATAAGAGTCCACCATATCTACCTATGGATTGAGTAGGATCCATCAGGTAAGTTGTCATCGGTGCAAGCAATAAAAAAATTGCTCTCTAAATATGTACGATTGATTGGTGTGGGGAAATAAGCTTTATACGAGCGTGTGATATGGAAATAATAAAAGCAACACACTGCATAATAAAGGTCCATATCACAAGTGACAATATAAAGTGATGTTCTTTCGCATTAAGATTTTGTGCATCCAACCATAAAAGCGCATGTCAACCTCTGCTTCCCTCTGCGAAGGGCCTATCTTTTACTTTTATCTCCTACATTGCATAAGAGTCATGGTGATTTTCACCCTTGCTTTTTACACTTTATCCTTTGGCAAGCACAATATGTTGGAAAGATCCTGGTATATATGGCTAATTGGATGTGAGTTTTCATGAACTATTACTGTTGACATTACCCTTGAGGTAAAACGTTGGGAGGCAAAACTATAAGCCCCTATCTTTCTCTGTGTCCGATTAAAACTCCATACCATAAGTATTGCGTGAGTGTCAGCAATTATGAAAGATTATATGATAGTTGAGTATCTGGACTTGCTGAAAAGCTCTTATACATTGACACTTTCCTATGTTATGATAAATTGCAATTGCTTCAATGACTGAGATTGTAGTTTGTTAGTTTTCAATAAAGTTTACGATTAATACTTGATATTGTGATAGAATTATTACTCTAGCATTAGAGATCATATGAAAAGAATTATATAAGTTGTTGTTCTAAGAATGATCATGATTCCCTCATGTCCGTATTTTATTTTTATCGACACCTCTATCTCTAAACGTGTGGACATATTTTTCGATTTCGGCTTTTCGCTTGAGCACAAGCGAGGTCTAAGCTTGGGGGGAGTCGATACATCCATTTTGCATCATACTTTTATATCGATATTTATTGCATTATGGGCTGTTATTACACATTATGTCACAATACTTATGCCTATTCTCTCTTATTTTACAAGGTTTACTTAAAGAGGGAGAATGCCGGCAGTTGGGATTTCTGGGCAGGAAAAGGAGCAAATATTAGAGACCTATTCTGCACAACTCCAAATGGGAAAACTCTCGTTTAAGAGTTTTTGCAGGAAAACTTCTCTCTAAATGGGAATTACGTTATCGAGGAGGTCTACCGTTCCGGTGCTATCAAAATCAACAACTTCGAAGGCACGAATCCGAAGGTGGTGAACGGTCAAAGAATCAAACACTATATCTCAGGTAATCCCATAAATGTTGAAACCTATGTTATTGAAACCATAACCCCGGAGGAATACATAAGGGACACTTTCCGGAACATTTCAGACTCCGAAAAGGAATAGGTATGTGGTACGGTAAGTAAACCGACTCCAAAACAGTTTTTAAGGCAATATTTCTCCGTTTAGGAATATTTAGAAAAATAGAAAAATAAGAAGCAGTCCGGGATGGACACGAGGCCTCCACGATAGTGGAGGGCGCGCCCCCTACCTCGTGGGCACCTCGTGTGCTCTCGGGACTCCGTTTACGTACACAACACGTATTTTGGTTGGTAAAAATTCATTATATAATCTCCCAGGGGTTTTGACTCCCGTATCACACAAAAATCTCTTGTCTTTGTTTCGAGCTGTTTTCTGTCACGGTTGTCAAGGCCAGGCACTATGTCGTCTCCCTCCTCCTCCAACCATGAGGGAAACGATGCTTGGCTAATGAAGATAGAGTTGAAGAGAGAAGAAGCTATGGAGATCAACAAGGATGAAGGGATCAAGAAGGCCATGGAGGACCAAGTTCCGGCAACAGAAGACACCCTTCAAATGGATCACAATCTTCTTACCCCAACAGAAATCGAAGCTTTCAAGATGATTGAGTTAGCTCGTATACAAAATAAGTATCTCACACGTGAAAATATTTTGTTTAAGGAGCATATCATCGCACTCAAGGGCATTATCCGCAAGTTAGAAGATCTCCTACGCTCGATGTGCGACATTCCACCATCAATAAGTCTACCTTCTTCACCAACAAAGGAGACATAATCACCTGGGTATGGGCACTCCACTTGGCAACTGCCAAGCTTGGGGGAGTGCCCCGGTATCGTATCACCATCACTTTATCTTTACCATTTTTCTTAGTTCGATCCTTTTGGTAATATCTTGATCTAGTAGAATAAAATTTCTTAGTATGATCTAGTTGTGAGTTTTGCTTTATTATCCTTCTATGCAATCGAGTCTGTGAGCTACATAATAAAGATTAGTGTTGAGTCAAGGGCTTGATTATTTTGCCATGATCTTAGATGAATAAAAGAAAAGGAGAAAGGAATAAAAAGAAACAAAGAGATCATGTGAATCTTATGGAGAGTAGTGAGCTCACATAGAAAGAGTATGATCGACAAAAGTTGTTGAGGGTTGATAAACACAGTTTTGGTCATCGTTGCAATTAATAGTAAGTAATAAATAAAGAGAGGTCTTCACATATAAATATACTATCTTGGACATCATTTATGATTGTGAGTACTCATTTAAATATGACATGCTAAAAAGTTGACATTGGACAAGGAAGACAACATAATGGGTTATGTTTTCTTACATCTGAGATGAATTATATTGTCTTGGATCTTCCAACATGATGAGCTTGCCTTTTCCCCACTTGCTAGCCAAATTCATTGCACCTAGTAGAGATACTAATTGTGCTTCCAAAAACACTTAAACCAGTCTTGCCATAAGAGTCCACCATATCTACCTATGGATTGAGTAAGATCCATCAAGAAAGTTGTCATCGGTGCAAGCAATAAAAAAATTGCCCTCTAAATATGTATGATTGATTGGTGTGGGGGAAATAAGCTTTATACGAGCGCGTGATATGGAAGTTATAAAAGTGACAAACTGCATAATAAAGGTCCATATCACAAGTGGCAATATAAAGTGATGTTTTTTCGCATTAAGATGTTGTGCATCCAACCATAAAAGCGCATGACAATCTCTATGAAGGGCCTATCTTTTACTTTTATCTCCTACATTGCATAAGAGTCATGGTGATTTTCACCCTTCCTTTTTACACTTTATCATTTGGCAAGCACAATATGTTGGAAAGATCCTGGTATATATGGCTAATTGGATGTGAGTTTTCATGAACTATTACTATTGACATTACCCTTGAGGTAAAATGTTGGGAGGCAAAACCATAAGCGCCTATCTTTCTCTTGTCCGATTAAAACTCCATACCCATAAGTATTGCGTGAGTGTCAGCAATTGTAAAAGATTATATGATAATTGAGTATGTGGACTTGCTGAAAAGCTCTTATACATTGACTCTTTCTTATGTTATGATAAATTGCAATTGCTTCAATGACTGAAATTGTAGTTTGTTAGTTTTCAATAAAGTTTACGATTCATACTTGATATTGTGATAGAATTATTACTCTAGCATTATAGATCATATGACAAGAATTATATAAGTTGCTATTCTAAGAATGATCATGATGCCCTCGTGTCCGTATTTTATTTTTATCGACACCTCTATCTCTAAACATGTGGACATATTTTTCGATTTCGGCTTTTCGCTTGAGGACAAGCGAGGTCTAAGCTTGGGGGAGTTGATACGTCCATTTTGCATCATGCTTTTATATCGATATTTATTGCATTATGGGCTGTTATTACACATTATGTCACAATACTTATGCCTATTCTCTCTTATTTTACAAGGTTTACACAAAGAGGGAGAATGCCGGCAGCTAGTATTCTGGGCTAGAAAAGGAGCTAATATTAGAGACCTATTCTGCACAACTCCAAAAGTCCTGAAACTTCACGGAAGATGTTTTCCAAATATATAAAAAATACTGAGAGCAAGAACTTCACCAGGGGGCCACACCCTGCCCACGAGAGTGGGGGCGCGCCCTACCCCCCCTGGGCGCGCCCTCCTACCTCGTGGGCCCCCTAGTGGCCCTCCAGTGACCATCTTCTGCTATATGGAGTCTTTCGATGGGACAAAAATCATAAGCCATCTTCTCAGACGAAACTCCGCTGCCATGAGGCGGAACCTTGGCGGAACCAATCTAGGGCTCTGGCGGAGCTATTCTGCCGGGGAAACTTCCCTCCCGGAGGGGGAAATCATCGCCATCGTCATCACCAACGCTCCTCTCATCGGGAGAGGGCAATCTCCATCAACATCTTCATCAGTACCATCTCATCTCAAAACCCTAGTTCATCTCTTGTATCCAATTCTTGTCTCCAAGTCCGGGATTGGTGCTAGTAGGTTGCTAGTACTGTTAATTACTCCTTGTAGTTGATGCTAGTTGGTTTAATTGGTGGAAGATCATATGTTCAGATCCTATATGCATATTAATACCCCTCTGATTATGAACATGTTTATGCTTTGTGAGTAGTTACTTTTGTTCCTGAGGACATGGGAGAAGTCTTGCTATTAGTAGTCATGTGAATTTGCTATTCATTCGATGTTTTGATGAGATGTATGTTGTCTCTCCTCTAGTGGTGTTATGTGAATGTCGACTACATGACACTTCACCATTATTTGGGCCTAGAGGAAGGCATTGGGAACTAATAAGTAGATGATGGGTTGCTAGAGTGACAGAAGCTTAAACCCTAGTTTATGCGTTGCTTCGTAAGGGGCTGATTTGGATCTTAATACTTTTGTTGTAGTTGCGGATGCTTGCAATAGAGGTTAATCATAAGTGGGATGCTTGTCCAAGTAAGGGCAGTACCCAAGCACCGGTCCACCCACATACCAAATTATCAAAGTACCGAACGCGAATCATATGAGCATGATGAAAACTAGCTTGACGATATTCCCATGTGTCCTCGGCAGCGCTTTACATCATATAAGAGTTTGTCCAGGCTTGTCCTTTGTTACAAAAAGGATTGGGCCACCTTGCTGCACCTTATTTACTTTTGTTACTTGTTGCTCATTACAAATTATCTTATCACAAAACTATATGTTACACTTATTTCAGTACTTGCAGAGAAAACCTTGCTGGAAACCGCTTATCATTTCCTTCTGCCCCTCGTTGGGTTCGACACTCTTACTTATCAAAAGGACTATGATAGATCCCCTAAACTTGTGGGTCATCAGTGCCATGTCATGACACCATGCAAAGTTTCATGATTTTCAGGCATGTTTTGGAATTACAGGAATTAGAAAACCAAGTTTCTCAATATTGCCGGCCGAGCCACGACACTCAGATGTTTGAATTTCACTCCCATCTCTTGCATGGGACCTAGAAATTCACCCAAGGATACACATGTGATTTTTCAAACAACTTTGGTGCACTGGAGCATGTGCTTGTAGTTCAAATTTGAATTATGCACATTAAATGCCCAGAAACTCAATTAATGTATAAAAAGGCCAAACGAACACAGAATAATTCCAAAATTTAGCACGATACTTCTATTTGGTCTAATCTGCCAGTGTACAAAAATTAAGGCGGGAGAAGGCAGTGTACGTATGTCTTTTCGCACACGGAGGTGACACGTTCCCTCTCGGAACGACGAGCCTTCTTGAGGGAAGCTCCGGTTTGCAAGAAGCTTACACACAGCTTGTTCAGCCAAATTTTTTACTGTAGCATGTTGGTGCCATGTCATGACACCATGCCAAGTTTCATGATTTTTAGCCGTGTTTTGGATTTACAGGAATTAAAAAACCAAGTTTCTCATTTCTTGCATGGGACCTATAAATTCACCCAAACACACACATGTGATTTTTCAGCAAACTTTGGTGCATTGGAGCATGTGCTTGTACGTCAAATTTGAATTATGCACATTAAATGTCCAAAAACTCAATTAATGCATAAAAATGTCAAACGAACCCGGAATTATACACACACATGTATGAAAAAATCAGGTATACCACAAATAGTTTAATAGAAAGAATCGTGTGGGATGCGACATAAAATATCTTGGGGCACCGTCTTGTCTGGCTTACGCAGGAAGCTTCGTCGTCCATAGTCCACCGCCCCCGCTTGAACCACACTTGCGCGCCCCCTCCCTCCTACCAAAAGCTTTTTTCCACCGTGGAACCGAGCGATTTTTTTTGCCACCGCAGAAATATCTATCTCCCCGCCCCCTCCCTCCTACCAAAAGCCACATTTCCACTGTTCCTCCTTGCTTTCCAAGTTCAAACCTTCACTGCTACTTACTGGCAGCTTAGCCTCCTCACCGGCGACCCTTCTTGCAGGGCCGCCTCCTTGCCGTCTACCCTTCTTATTGCAGCACCGCCTCCTCGCTGGCGACCCTTCTTCTTGCAGCGCCGCCTCCTCGCTAGCGACCCTTCTTCTTGCTGCGTGGCCTCCTCGTCGCCGACCCTTCTTCTTGCTGCGCGGCCTCCTCACCGCCGACCATCCTCCTCCTTTCCCGTCCCACATGCCCCAACTGACGGAGCGACACCTTCCAATTAAGCGCTGCCCACAGCCATTTTACACGCAGTGTAATGTGGAGCTGAGTAGCATGCAGCCACATGCGTGAATGAGGTTGCTATGGTTGCCATGCATGTCGACCGCCAGATCTTGGAGGAGCACCTCGTCTTCAAGGCCACCGTTGACACCGCCATGCAGTTGTCTACTTTAAAATACAGTTTGTGATGTTTTCTCGAGGCCACCGCCAGTGCGTTGTAGTGATTTGTCCTCTGCAATGTTAATATGCAATCTGATGTTTAGTTAACAGATTGGTCCTCTAAAATGTAATGTTTAGTTAACACTTTGGTCCAACAATTGCTACATTCCGTAGTACTGTTCTCAAGCATTCTTTGTTTTGTCAACTGTCTTATCTTATAGTACATGTTTCTATTTTGCAATGTCATGCTCAGTTAACTATTTTGGTTCATTTGGCCTGCTTATTGGGGTTTTATATTGCAAACGGTTACTCAGACATCACCGTGGGCGATGAACTCAAACAACCTGCACAGTTTCTAGAAAGTAGGCGTGTTCGATCAACTAACAATCACACATGGCTTCCGGCAGTGAATTGTTTGCGTTAGGCCACCTTGCACAAATGTTTACACACAAAGAACTATGTGTGCTATACATACCTACGGAAATGTTTTTCTAGGATTCACCGCGTGGGATGTACATACCTACGGAAATGATTTTCTGGGATTCACCGTGTGGGACGTACATACGTACGGAAATAATATTCTGGGATTCAGTGTGTGGGATGTACATACCTACGGAAATCATTTTCTCGGATTACCATGTGGGATGTACATACCTACGGAAGTGATTGGGTTTCAATGCCTCGCTCGATCGCACACGGCCCAAGCTTGGGTCCCAGGAGGGCCTATGCCCGACGATTTCTGGGTCGTGCGGGAAGGACACCCTATCGCACACACTCACTTGGCGTCAGTTCCAAATGCCATCACGGAAAGGGGTTAAAACCGTTTTTAGGACGTCGTTGTACCAGTGGGCTCCTCGCCGGTCTTGTTGCCATCTCTCCTGGGGTGTCGTCGTCATTGTCCTTAGGAGTGTCCACCATGTAGACGTCGTAGGTCCACCATCCGGTGATGGGAGTAGCTATGTGGGCTATGGCTTCCACATCTTCATCCATGTCATCGACCTCCTCGGAAGCTTAGTCCAGCATGTCGGTTAAATCTTCGACAATGGCTACTAAGTGGGTGGTGGGTGGGGAAAAAATTCCCCATGGCCCGCCTCAAAAATAAGACGAGCATTGGTCGAGGGAGGGTCGTTCATGATGTCCATCGTCGGGATCCGATCCAGCATCTCACTTAAAATGGAAAGACCAGCCGGATCAGCATCTGAGATTTAATCAGAGTCACCTTCCAAAACAGTAGGATTAAGGGTGAGTCCGACCAGGATTGATCCCCGGTCTTTGGATGCCAAATTTGTATCCAGGCTTGAAGCCAGATCCAAAGTAGGAGGAGTGAGGAGGGTGAGTCCCACTAGGGTTGGCTCCTGGTGTTCCGACACTGAAGTCGCATCCAGGCTTGAAGCTAAATCCGAGGTGAGGGCCGGCCCAGGGATTTGGTCGGGAAGAGAGCCCAAAGTCAAAGCTTCAGAATTTTCGGGTGCCTTAGTCAAAGCTGAGAACCCGGTGAAGACCATATCGCCCCGAGCATCGGCGACGTACTCTAGGTTACTACCATGTGCATCGGCTCAGGTGCGAACCTGTCAACCTGGTCGAGATGACCGATCGAGTTGATGTGTAGAACGATGCTTCCAAATGCAAAAAGCTAGACAGGGAAGAAGGTATCCCTGGTATTGACGCCATCTCTGATGATCAGGTGAGCCATCGATCCTTCAGTGACCCCACAGCGGAACTCTCAATGAAAGCACCAATGTAAGTGTCAAAACCGGCGGGTCTCAGGTAGGGGGTCCCAAGCTATGGCTCTTGGATCAATGGAGAACAAGGAATGAAGGACACGATGTTTACCCAGGTTCGGAACCTCTTGAAGAGGTAAAATCATACGTTCTACTTGATTATATTGAAGTGTGTAGGATGATTACAGAGTCGATCTACCACGAGATCAGATGAACTAAACCCTAGGTGAGTAGGATGATGGTTATTGTTCTAGCCTCTACGGGCTAAACCCTCTGGTTTATATAGACACCAGGGGTACTAGGGTTACACATGGTCGGTTACAAAGAAGGGATAAAGATGCTGATTCTTATTATCTTGACTTGGAGGACACACCAAGCATCAAAGACTTCCTGTCCGGATACGGAGCGCCTCATAGTTCGGCCTTCTAGCAGTTTGTAGTGCGGCCCACCTGTCCGGCCTATGGAAGATAGGCCGTTAGCCCGAGGACCCCCTAGTTCAGTACTCCCTCACACAAGCCACCATGCAATGACATTCATATATGATTGAAAAAATTTAAATTGCTCAAAACAACAAAATAGCGCAGCCTTTTGAGAAACTTACCAGGTTTTGTAGTTTATTTCTTAGGGAGATCCCCTTTTGAGCTAGTCATTGCCGACAACTTATTCTCGGCAAAGAGGTGCTTCATACACAAATGACAACCAGGACCAGAAACCAGGACCCCCATCACCGTCGTCAACCACGTTGCCTTCGTCTGCGATGACCACCACCATGTCATCCTCCGAGGTGAAGGCCCTGACCAATGCATCCACATGGTCCTCTACCCAACGCGCCAGGTCGCCCCGGACGGCTGTGTGTATGGGGGCAATGGCAGCATCAAAGTCAAAGTTGGGGTCAGCATTCAGAAGGTGGCTGAAGACATGAGAGAAAGCGCGCTCAAGCAAACCACGACCCCTTTCCTCCACAAGCTGGCGAGCCCTGGCAGATCGAGCCTCCATGCGACGGCCTCGGCATCATCAACTCGGTTACGGAGAGAAAGCAGCTCGGCTCGGGCGGAGGCCAAATCCGCCTGCACCATAACCAGGGCAGTGGTTGTGGCCTCCGCATGCCTCTTGGCCTCATCCAACCAAAGCCTGAGGGCGGCGGCCCTGCCCGCATCCTCCAGACCCACGAGCTTCAGCTTCAAGTCATACCCGCCCTCCAGATCTGCGCGAACCTCGGCCACCCGACGATTGATCTCCTCCTCGACTCCGGCCTCGCGGGTCCTGATGGCGTCTTCTGCTTGAGCAACTTCATGCTCCCTCGTCATCAGTTGCTTGAGCTCGAGGCTGCGCTCCACGACTTCCAGGGCCAACGCCTCGTCGCACTTCCGGACCTCCTCTTCCTCTGCTGGGCGTCCCCCTCAGCGATGCAAGAGCGGCCCCGCGCGCCTCCACCTGCTGCTCAAGGGACGCGATCTAGGCCTGGAGCCCCCACGCACGCTCCTCCGCAGCCTAGCGACGACGATCGGCCTCGCGAGCCTCTTCCAAGGCTCGCGAGCGGCCTTCATGGCTCGCGAGCGGCCTTCATGGGCGATCTTGAAGGACGCCTCAGCCTTTGCATTCTCGAGGTTGCACTGATAGCGACCGAGGTTGATGGCCACCCTCAGCTTGCGCCGCTCCTCCACCAGCCGGAGGCCTTCAGCCTCAAGGCGCGAGTCAACACAAGCGAGCTCTTCACCGAGTCGGCACATCGCGCCCATCGCCTCCTGGAAGAGCTCATGACGAACTACGCTCATGACATTGAGCCCTGTGCTGCCGTCAATGAGGGTCTTGGTGACTTGCACGTTGCTGATGACGGGTGAACAAAGCATTGGGAGAGCGGCAGAAGTAACCATGCACTTGAGCTGATCTACCAAACTGAAAGTGATGGCACACTTGGACCACCTGAGCGGGCAAGTGGCCTCGAGCTTGGGGAGGACCGCGTTCACCTCACGAGCAAACTTCTTGAAGATACACTGTGAGGCTGGGGCTTGAGCTCCGCACAGGATGCAGGTGATAGCACGCGGCTCCTGTAAGCCCCCAGCCCCCTCGTCTTGATGGTGGTCTTCGTTCCTTCTTGGTGGTGGTGGCAGCGGAGGAAGACTGGGGTTGCCCTGAGGGCGATCCTCACGAGGCTGATCCCTCCAGGCGCCCTCGTGAGGCTGATCTTGCCAGCGGTCCTCATGAGGTCGACCGCGCCACTCCTGGCCTGGGCCGTGGTCGTCTAGCATCCTCTGCCACGTCCTCCACCTCGGCCGTAGCCTCGGTCTTTGCGCTTGGGGCATCGACCAAAGCGTCCGTCACGAATGGCCCTGAGATCTTGACAATAGTTGGTGTTGTGGGTGTGCATGTTGTGGAAGGCGCATAACAGGCGGCTGCCCTTGGATGACTAAGGCTAGTCCCTGCCACGCTTCTTGTCCGGCTCTGCCGCGAGCACGACGACTCCCTTGCGCTTCACGTCCTTGGCCTTGGATTTCTTCTCCTCCGAGTCGGCAGCTGGGAGCTCGAGGAGGGAAAGGCTCCCTTCCTCAGCCCTTGCGCAATTGGTCGCCAGGTTGAACAGCTCCAGGGAGGTGCACAGCTCCTCCTGGATGGCAAGCTCCTCCTTCATCTTGATGCCACGGACGCCGTCGGAGAATGCAGAGATGATGGCCTCGTCCGTCACCTTTGGGATCTTGAGGCGGACGTTGTTGAAGCGCTGGATGTACTTCTGGAGGGTCTCTCCCAATTGTTGCTTGACGCGGCGCAGGTCACCCACCGCCCGGGGGGCGGTCAAGAGTGCCCTGGAAGTTGGCGATGAAGCGGTCACGCATCTCGTTCCAGGAAGAGATGGAGCCTGGAGGCAGGTTCAGGTGCCAAGAACGTGCACCATCATTGAGAGCGATAGAGAACCAGTTCGCCATGACTTTCTCGTCATCGTTTGCCGCCTCGATGCTCAGCTTGTAGAGCTGCAGGAACTCTACGGGGTCGAGGGTGACGTCGTAGCGAGGAGGCAGATCGGGGATGAGGGCGCGGCAGCCGGCCGTGGTCACCGGGACCTGCCGTGGAGGTGGAGCCTGGTCTTGGCACCTGTGCATGGCCCTTCCGTGGCAAGCGATCCTGACGCGGCGGTGCAGGGAGCGGTGGAGCGTTCTCTTGCGGTCGAGGGACTTCTTGACAACTTCTTTCTTAATGCGTGGGCGCTTGGCGCGGAAGATCGTGTCGCGGAGATGCGCGCCTTGGCGCCAGGGCGCCCTCTTGGTGCAGGGGTGGTGGAGGTGCTGGGTGAGCTACGTCGCCCGTAGATGGGGATGGACAAGGCAGCGAGAGGGACGGTGCAGGGGAGCCCCCTGTGGTGCTGACGAGCTCGGCGATGCGGTCCAGCCAGTCCTCATAGAGGTCGTCGACTGGGCGGTAACGCAGGAGCTCGCGCGCCATGAGTAGTGCGGCCCGCACCTCCATGGGAGCATGACGAGCGTGAGACGAGGAACCGGCGGGGGTCAGCGATGGAGTGGCGGAGCGGCCGTCCCGCCGCACCGACGGGTGCAACGAGGATGCTTGCTACTCGTTCCCCACTGGGCCGGTGGCGGCGTTGGCGGCGGGTGACGGAGAACGACGGGGAGGCCCGCCGATAGGAGCCGTCTGGGCAACGCGGGCGGCGAGGGCGGCCCGACGCTCATCTCGGGCACGACAAGCGTCCGACATGGTTGCGACGAAGCGGTGGAACATGGAGCGACGAAAGGAAAGCTTCGGCGCAGCCCTACCTGGCGCGCCAAATGTCGAATTTATGGTTCCGACAAAACCCTTAAGGTTCGAACACTGCGGGGTGTGCGAAGAACTCCCCCTACCAACTCACGCCCACAACCTCGCCACGATCTCTAAGGCTAACTCGACGAACTCGCAACACAAGGGACACAAGATTTATACTGGTTCGGGCCACCGTTGTGGTGTAATACCCTACTCAAGTGTGGTGTGGTGGATTGCCTCTTGGACTGATGATGAATAGTACAAGGGGAAGAACAGCCTCCTGAGAAGAGGTGCTCTTGTGCTTGGTGAACTTGTGGTTGTGAGGATGGATCTCCCTTTGATCCCGTTGCCCCTCCTACTATGGTGGCTAGTCCTATTTATAGAGGCCCTGGTCCTCTCGCCAAATATTGAGCGGGAAGGGAGCCAACAAGGGCCAATTTGAAAGGGGACAACTAGTACAACTTATCCTGACAAAAGTAGTCTTCGCCTGTGAAAGGCTCTCGTGGTGACGCCGTCTTGGGCTCCACGGTGACCTCCATCCTGCCGTCCTGCTGGTCTTGGTCTCGTTGCACCGATATGGAAACCTTTGCTTGACGCCTCGGTACTCTTCGTCTGTGCTTGCCTCCTTAACACCAAAGAGGAAAAAAGGACACTGTGCACGCTGGCGCCCGCCTGGCACCCGCGAGGTTTGCCTTGCCTCGATCTCTCCTCCCCTCATGAGCCAACCTGGTGAGGCCGCTCCCGAGGAGGTCTTGTGCCGTCCGCACCGTGAAGCTTGGCCCCTCGCGAGGGTCTTGTATGCTTGTTGGTGAAGATGGGCCGTACAGGCCCGCTTGCAGCGCCACGCCGTGGGCCGCAGGCAGGCAAGTCTGGGGACCCGCCGTTCCCAGAACGCCGATAGATACTATGTTTGCAGACACATGATCTCCATCTGCAAATCTGCTAATAGTTGTGACGATCCTCGCGAATTAGTACCAGTAAGTCTATCTTAATCAATATCTTCTACTCCACTCATATGGTACATTCTGATCTTAAAAATACTGCAGCTCATCTTAAAACCGAGGACCCCTGAACTGCTCCCGGCTGGTGAATTACTAATGGTTCGGGGATTTATCAGCGACTTCTTCCTGGATCACTACATCAATCCCACTGGTAATAATGAAGATTTCAGCATGCCTTCTCCTGAAACATTGAGTAAGAGTTAGCCGCTAAACATATAACACATGGATCCATTGTTTTCCATCTGATTAGGTTTTCGTATTTCATACACTATGATTAATTATGTAATGCATATATGTGTGGACAAATCATTGGAATTTAGCTACCATATGTTCAATTGCAATTGTTGCGAATTTTGATGAATGTTCTTCATGTGGACACTATTTGTTCAATTGAATATTGTGGCGAATTTGCTTTTTGCATGCCGATTCAAGATGGGATATTTATGTTTATTTGTTTAATTGAGTATTGTGGCGAATTTGCTTTTTGCGTGACGATTCAATATGGGATATTTTTGTTTTAGCCTTGCAATTGCTCCGCACACGGTTCAACTAAATGAGTGTGTGCGATCCACATCGGAAAGAATATGTCAATCGTATTGGAACCGTCGGTGATACACAGCAGATCGCAAACGATTTGCAGCGCTACTACGTCTGCGTATGTTCTTCGAAACTATTTATGATATCGCGTTATCGCACACGAGAACTGGGAGTAAACCGTGCCCAATGCAAAATACAATCCTAGTCGTATTTTTTCAGGAAAAGCGTGGGATACCAAACAAAAAGCACATGTCACTCTTGCGGCAACCGTCGGTGATACCTAACAAATCACAAATGGTCTGCGGCACATGTATGTGTGCGAAGGGGCTCCTGAACCGTTTGTGATAGAACATTATCGTAGACGGTAATTGTTGGAAAATGAGCGCGATGGAGTCTAGCATGGCAGACGGGTTATGCAGAAAACTCGTGTGTGATAGGGGACAAATCGCACATAGTTCATATGTTGGCCCGTGTGCCTTACATATATTTCCCAAATGGCTCATTACGACAGACCGTATGGTTTCACCACGTCATTAGAAACGGTTAATCACCGATACCACACGTGTGAAAGAATTTAGTGTGTGCTGCATCGCACACGATTACATTTTGGAAGGCCTCTGGATCACTGTTCCATATCCCTGACGGTTTCGGGGTCGTGTGGGAAGGACCCCCTATCGCACACACTCACTTGGCGATGGTTCCGAAGGCCGTCATGGAAAGGGGTAAACAACCGTTTGTTTAGGACCGACGAGCACTAGTGGTGAGGGATCCCCGCTGTAGGGTTTGCAAAGTTTTGATGGTTGGCTTATTGTCTGCATTGCGTGAGTGATAGAAACACAAACACAGATAAGTGGGTTATGGCGTATGGGAATAAAGAGGACTTAATACTTTAATTCTATGGTTGGGTTTTACCTTAATGATCTTTAGTAGTTACGGATGTTTGCTAGAGTCCCAATCATAAGTTCATATGATCCAAGAAGAGAAAGTATGTTAGCTTATGCCTCTCCCTCATATAAAATTGCAATAATGATTACCAGTGTAGTTATCGATTGCCTAGGGACAAATAACTTTCTTGTGACAAAAAGCTCTCTTCTAAAACTAACTTAGTTGTTTCTTTATCTAAACAGCCCCTACTTTTTATTTATGTGCTCTTTATTATCTTGCAAACCTATCGTATCACACCTACAAAGTACTTCTAGTTTCATACTTGTTCTAGATAAAGCGAACGTTAAGCGTGCGTAGAGTTGTATCGATGGTCGATAGAACTTGAGGGAATATTTGTTCTACCTTTAGCTCCTCGTTGTGTTCGATACACTTACTTATCGAAAGAGGCTACAACTGATCCCCTATACTTGTGGGTTATCAAGACCTTTTTCTGGCGCCATTGCCAGGGAGCAATAGCGTGGGGTGAATATTCTCGTGTGTGCTTGTTTGCTTTATCACTAACTAGATTTTATTTGTTGTTCTTTATCTTTAGTTATGGATATGCAACGCGAAATACCAAAAATATTAGGTGTCCTTGCTACTCATGGAGATGGGGAACCTCCTAAAACCCTTGATGCTCATTATGTGAAAGATATTATGCACTACTTTAATAATCATGAGAAAACCCCATTCAACTATATAATGGGAGACACGTTGGATCAACGCGAATACTGTAGGGATTATCGCTTGACTCAAAAAGGGAAATTATTATGGGATCAAATTCATATGTTGCATTGGTATGTTTGGGAACTATGCTTGAGATATGATTATACTTGTTGCTCTAGGATGAAAGCTCCACACCTTCCCTTTTCATGTAAATTTAATGATAATCAAACCTAGGCTTCTTATGCCAATGGTATTTATGATTTCTATGATCTGGAATGAATATAAGAATTCATTGCTTTTAACAGTGCTTATGAAATTGAATCTTTGTTTGAGAAGTATGAATCTTTTGATAATGATGTTTATAGGTCGGAAAATATTGCTATGAGAATTATGAATACAGTGCCGATATTAATGCATTTATTGAGAAAGTCTCTGTTGCCCAAGAAGAGACTAATATTTTGCAGGAATCCATGGAAGAAGAAATTGAGGATACTATGAGCTCATTAGATGAAAAAGATGATGAGGAGAGCGAATATCATAAGGAGGAAGAGCGGATTGATCACCCATGTCCACCTTCTAATGAGAGTAACTCTTCAACTCATACATTGTTTAATTTCCCTTCGTGCTTACCGAAGGATGATTGCTATGATCCCTTTGATTTGTTTGAAATATCCCTTTTTGATGAACTTGATGCTTGCTATGCTTGTGGCCATGATGCCAATATGAATTATGCTTATGGATAAGAACTTGCTATAGTTCCTTATGTTAAGAATGAAATTGTTGCTATTACACCCACGCATGATAGTCCTATTATCTTTTTGAGTTCTCCCAACTACACTATATCGGAGAAGTTTGCGCTTATTAAGGATTATATTAATGGGTTGCATTCTAATGATTTTGATAAATAGAATATGCATGTGCTTGCTTCTCCCACTTGAAATTATTATGAGAGAGGAACTACATCCCTGCCTCTCTATGTTTCCAATACGATAAAATTGCAAGATATTGTTTATCCTATGTATTAGCCTTTACTTGAGGTGCATGAATTGTTGTTTCATGACATGCCGATGCATAGGAAGAGAGTTAGACTTCATTGCTGCATGATATATGTTACTTTGTGCTCACTACTAAATCAAAAATTATTGTTAATTGAAATTGTCTTTGATATACCTTGGGATCCGGGTGGATCCATTACTTGAGCACTGTATGCCTAGCTTAATGGCTTTAAAGAAAGCGTTGCCCAGTCATTTATTTATGTTGAGTGCTTTTAAAAGAGTTTAAAAACAAAAAAGTGGGGAACCTAAAACTTTTCAAAAATAAAGGTGAAACTAAGAAAGACGAGCACCGTTGAAGTCGGTGAGCTCCTAAACTTTGTTCATGCCCATGGAAACTTTGCAAACCTTGATTATAGAAACTTTTCAACAAAAATAATTATCCCCTTGTACAAATCTATTGTATTATAAAAATAATGTGCCAATATTTGCCTTTAGGATGATTAGATTGATTATTTGGTGTGTGAAGTGCAAAAACAGAAACTTTGGCTATAGTGCATGATTTTACATTTTTAACTGGAAAGTCAAACACTTCTGAAACTTTTTTCACACTACTTCTATACAAATTGTTTACTTTTTCCTAATTGTTCATAATTTTGGGGTTACAGAAGTATGGTAGATGTTCAGATTGCTACAGACTGTCCTGTTTAAGACATATTCTGTTTTTGATGCATTGTTTTGCTAGTTTTGATGAAACTATTGATTTTATCGGTGGTATAAGCCATAGAGTAGTTATAATACAGTAGCTACAATGCAAAAACAAAATATGAATGGGTTTGAAAGAGTACTTCAAGTGGTGATTTGTTTTATTATACAAACGTATCTCACAAGGGTTTTGTTAAGTTTTGTGTGATTGAAGTTTTCAAGTTTTTGGTGAGATCACGATGGATGAAGGAATAAGGAGTGGAAAGAGCCTAAGATTGGGGATTCCCGAGGCACCCCAAGGTAATATTCAAGGACTCCCAAGAAACAAAGCTTGGGGATGCCCCGGAAGGCATCCCCTCGTTCTTCCAACGACCATCGGTAACTTTACTTGGTGCTATATTTTTATTCGTCACATGATATGTGTAAATCTTGGAGTGTCGTGTGCCTTTTATTTTTATTTTAATAATGCACCATGCTGGTATGAGATTGTCCTTGGTTGATTCATAGAATGCTCTTTGCACTTCACTTATATCTTTTGAGTAAGGCTTTATAGAATGCTTCATGTGCTTCACTTATATATAATTTGAAGTTTGGATTGCATGTTTATCTTCACATAGAAAACCGCCATTTGTAGAATGCTCTTTTGCTTCACTTATATTTGATAGAGCGTGGGCATATCTTTTGTAGAAAGTATTAAACTCTCTTTCTTCACTTATATCCATTTAGAGAGTCAACATGAATTGGTCATTCACATGGTTAGTCATAAAATCCTACATAAAACTTGTAGATCACTGAATATGATATGTTCGATTCCTTGCAATAGTTTTGCGATATGAAGATGGTGATATTAGAGTCATGCTAGTGAGTAATTGTGGATTGGAAAGAATACTTGTGTTAAAGTTTGTGATTCCCTAGCATGCACGTATGGTGAACTGTTATGTAATGAAGTCGGAGCATAATTTATTTATTGATTGTCATCCTTTGTGTGGAGGTCGGGATCGCGCGATGCTTAAATCCTACCAACCCTTTCCCTAGGAGCATGCGCGTAGTACTTTGTTTCGATAGCTAATAGATGTTTGTAATAAGTATGTGAGTTCTTTATGACTAATGTTGAGTCCATGGATTATACGCACTTCACCCATCCACCATTGGTATCCTCTCCAGTACCGCGCAATTTTCATGGGTGCATTAAACCCACCATATTCCCTTCCTAACAACAGCCACCATACCTACCTATTATGGCATTTCCATAGCCATTCCGAGATATATTGCCATGCAACTTCCACCGTTCCGTTTTATTATGACACGCTCCATCATTATCATATTGCTTTGCATGATCATAAGATAGTTAGCGTGATGTTCTCATGGCTTGTCCATTTTTTGATGTCATTGCTATGCTAGATCATTGCACATCCCGGTACACCACTTGAGGCATTCATATAGAGTCATAATTTTGTTTTAGTATCGAGTTGTAATATTGAGTTGTAAATAAATAAAAGTGTGATGATTATAATTATTAGAGCATTGTCCCAGTGAGGAAAGGATGATGGAGACTATGATTCCCCCACAAGTCGGGATAAGACTCTGGACGAAAAGTAAAAAAAAGCGGCCAAAAAAAGAGAGCCAAAAAGAGAAAAAAAAGAAAAAACAAAAAATGAGAGAAAAAGAGAGAAGGGACAATATTACTATCCTTTTCCACACTTGCACTTCAAAGTAGCACCATGTTCTTCATGATAGAGAGTCTCCTATTTTGTCGCTTTCATAGTTTACTAGTGGGAATTTTTCATTATAGAACTTGGCTTGTATATTCCAGCGATGGGCTTCCTCGAATGACCTAGGTCTTCATGAGCAAGCAAGTTGGATGCACACCCACTTAGTTCCCTTTTGAGCTTTCATACACTTATAGTTCTAGTGCATCCGTTGCATGGCAATCCATACTCACTCACATTGATATCTATTGATGGGAATCTCCATAGCCCGTTGATACGCCTAGTTGATGTGAGACTATCTCCTTCTTTTTGTCTTCTCCCCAGCCACCATATCCTATTCTACCTATAGTGATATGTCCATGGCTCACGCTCATGTATTATCTAAAAGTTGAAAAAGTTTGAGAAAACTAAAGTATGAAACAATTGCTTGGCTAAAACCGGTGTTGTGCATGATTTAAATTGTGTGGTGAAGATGGAGCATAGCCAGACCATATGATTTTGTAGGGATGACCTTCTTTGGCCATGCTATTTTGAAAAGACATGATTGCTTTATTAGTATGCTTGAAGTATTATTTTCTTGATGTCAAATGATAGACTATTGATTTGAATCACTCGTGTCTTAATATGCATGCCATGATTAGATTATATGATCAAGATTATGTTAGGTAGCATTCCACATCAAATTTTTTCTTTTTATAATTTACCAACTCGATGACGAGCAGGAATTAAGCTTGGGAATGCTGATACAGCTCCGTCGTATCTATAATTTTTTATTATTCCATGCCAATATTCTACAACTTTTACATACTTTTGGCAACTTTTTATACTATTTTTGGGACTAACATATTGATCCAGTGCCTAGTGCCAGTTCCTGTTTGTTGCATGTTTTTTGTTTCACAGAAAATCCATATCAAACGGAGTCCAAACGCGATAAAAACTTACGAAGATTTTTTTTGGAATATATGTGATTTTTGGGAAAAAGAATCAACATGAGACGATGCCCGAGGCGGCGACAAGGCAGGGGGGCGCGCCCCAGGGGGTAGGCCACGCTCTGGGTCCTTGTGGCCACCCCGTAAGGCGGTTGGTGCCCTTCTTCGGCCACAAGAAAGCTAATATCAGGATTAAAGTCATGTTAAAATTTCATCCCAATCGGAGTTACGGATCTCCGGGAATTTAAGAAATGGTGAAAGGCCAGAATATGGGAACGCAGAAACAGAAGGAAACAGAGAGAGAGATCCAATCTCGGAGGGGCTTATGCCCCTCCGCCGCCATGGAGGCTATGGACGAGAGGGAAAACCCTTATCCCATCTAGGGGGAAGGTCAAGTAAGAAGAAGAAGGAGGGGGTCTCTCTCCCCCTCTCTCCCGGTGGCGCCGGAACGCCGGCATGGCCATCATCGTGACGACGATATACACCAACAACTTCACCGGCATCATCACCAACTCTCCCCCCCTCTATGCAGCGGTGTAACACCTCTTGTCCCCGCTGTAATCTCTACTTAAACATGGTTCTCAATGCTATATATTATTTCCCAATGATGTATGGCTATTCTATCACGTTTGAGTAGATTCGTTTTATCCTATGGGTTCATTGATGATCGTGATTGGTTTGAGTTGCATGTTTTATTATTGGTGCTGTCCTATGGTGCTCTCTGTGTCGCCCAAGCGTGAGGGATCCCCGCTATAGGGTTTGCAATATGTTCATGGTTTTCTTATTGTCCGTGTTGCGTGAGTGATATAAACACACACACGGATAAGTGGTTTTTGGCGTATGGGAATAAAGAGGACTTGATACTTTAATGCTATGGTTGGGTTTTACCTTAATGATCTTTAGTAGTTACGGATGTTTGCTAGAGTTCCAATCATAAGTGCGTATGATCCAAGAAGAGAAAGTATGTTAGCTTGTGCCTCTCCCTCATATAAAGTTGCAATAATGGTACCGATCTAGTTATCGATTGCCTAGGACAAATAACTTTCTTGTGACCGAAATCTCTCATCTAAAACTAACTTAGTTGTTTCTTTATCTATACAGCCCCTACTTTTTATTTACATGTTCTTTATTATCTTGGAAGCCTATCCTATCACACCTACAAAGTACATCCAGTTTCATACTTGTTCCAAGTAAAGCAAACGTTAAGCGTGCATAGAGTTGTATCAGTGGTCGATAGAACTTGAGGGAATATTTGTTCTACCTTTAGCTCCTCGTTGGGTTCGACACTCTTACTTATCGAAAGAGGCTACAATTGACCCCCTATACTTGTGGGTTATCAACCACAAACAGTTACTAGCAAGAATTGTGTGGGATGCGATATAAAATATCTTGGCGCACCATCTTGTTTGGCTTACGCAGGAAGCTTCATCGTCTATAGTCCATCGCCCGCGCTTGAACCACACTTGTGCGCCAGTTTCTCGTGACACCTAGCGAAATTTTTCTGCCACCACGAAAATATCTATCTCCCCGTCGCCTCCCTCCCACCAAAAGCCACATTTCCACTGTTCCTCCTCGCTTTCCAAGTTCAAACCTTCACTACTGCTTACTGGCAGCTTAGCCTCCTCGCCGGCGACCCTTCTTCTTGCAGCGCCTCCTCCTCGCTAGCGACCCTTCTTCTTGCAACACCGCCTCCTCACCAGCGACCCTTCTTCTTGCAGCGCCGCCTCCTCACTGGCAACCCTTCTTCTTGCTGTGCGGCCTCATCGATATGGTCAAGTAATCGACACCCCACCGACACCATCCTCCTCCTTTCCTGTCCTGACTGACGGCAGGACACCTTCCGCCAAAATCACTGGCCCCATCCTCCAATTAAGCACCGCCCACAACCATTTTGCATGCAGTATAACGTGGAGCTCAGTAGCATCTGGCAACGGAGAAGCAAATCGTGACCGCATGCATGGATGAGGTTGCTATGGCTGCCATGCATGCCGACCACCATATCTTGGAGGAGCACCTCGTCTTCGAGGCCACTGTCGACATCGCCATGCGGTTTTATACTTTAAAATATAGTTCATGCTGCTTTCTCGAGGCCACCGCGAGTGCCTTCCAGTGATTTGTCCTTTGTAATGTTAATATACAATCTGATATTATGAATTGTAATGTCCAGTTAAAAATTGGATCCAACAATTGCTACATTTTGTAGTACTGTTTTCAAGCATTCTTTGTTTCGTTAACTGTCTTATCTTCTAGTACATGTTTCTATTCTGCAATGTCGTGCTAAGTTAACTGTTTTGGTTCATTTGGTCTATTGTACATGTAACTATTTGGTTCAATTCTGCAATTTGATTTTCATTTGTTGTGGATACAATTTTGTATTGTTATGCATGTGAGAAATAAATCAAATTTTGTTGTACTCAATACATATTCTGCTGATAGTATGGCAACTCTTAGTTAACCTGATCAAGATCTTCCTTATATGTGTTGCAGGGAAACAATGGGAGACACTGCGGTTTACCATCGAGGTGTGCTCATGCATGGTCCTTTCGTGAGTAGAACATTATTGTGCAGTTGCAGGAATCATTCCAATATTTAGGTTTCTTACAATTTCGTCTTGCACACGTAGGTCCTGCTGTTAGAGGCTTAGACCCACTGTTCGACCCATTTTGCATATGGGGAAATGAGATGTCCATGAATATCAGTCAAGTCAAGAAACTCAGAAAGATTGTTAGGATGAAGAAACTTGCGACGAATAATAGCAAAATCTCTGTTTGCACAATGAATAAGACATCAGTCAACTATAGGATGGTACTAACTCTTTTACCTTGTTTTTACCCCTTGCGCCATTATAACAGGGATTTATGCATATCTTTGTTTTCAATACTTTTCAAAGTAGTTCACCAATGATTACCTCCCAAACCTCCTGCATGGTCAAGAGGCGAGGAAGGTATTCATTGAACACCCATGGTCCAATATTGAAGTCTTCCTGAAGAGGACGAAGGTTGGGCGGGAAATTATCCATAGCCACTGGCCTAAAGTTGCAAGGATGTCCAACATCACTGAATTCTCAATATCTACCTTCCGCTTTCTACAGTTTCCCAAATGAGATTCATTTGTCTATTTACCGTGTATGATGCTAGTTTTCCAAAGGTTTTCGATGTCGCATGTGAAACTTGGTGCTGTTGTGTAATGGCGTAGCTAGCTATATCCCTCTTTGGTGTAACTGAGTGCTAAAGCTATCTGATGTACTTTGATTTTGAAATCCTCTTTGCCATTATACAAATATGAAATATCTGGTGTGTTTTATAAGAAATGTCAATTTGATTACTACATGGATTATCAATAATAGGCTAATTACCCTGCTTACTGGGGTTTCCTATTGCAGATGGTTACTCAGACAACACCATGGGCGATGAACTCAAACAACCCACATGGTTTCGAGAAAGTAGGCGTGTTGGATCAACTAACAATCGCACACAACTTCCGGCAAAGAACTATTTGCGTTAGGCCACCTTGCACAAATGTTTCCGCACAAGAAACTATATGTGATATACATACGAACGGAAACGTTTTTCCTGGATTCACTGTGTGGGATGTACATATGAACGGAAATGATTGGGCTTCATTGCCTCGTTCGATCGCACACGAGCTCATTTTGCCCCCGCCTATGTGGCTGGAGGGCCTATCCCCGATGGTTTCTGGGTCGTGTGGGAAGGACCCCCCTATCGCACACACTCACTAGGAGACGGTTTAAAACTCCGTCGCGGAAAGGGGGTAAAAATTGTTTGTATAACACGTCTCTGCACCAGTGAACATGCCCATCACTAGCACATCACAAAATATAAGAGGGGTTAAAGTCGCCGGCTTTGTTGGTAGGGGCAGTTTTTCCCTTCTTGGCATTACCACCCAGTTCCTTGTTCTTCTTCTCATGAGTACCCTCACCCGCCTTGATAAAGGTTTCCTTAAGCGGGAGAGGTTTCTTGGTATTCTTCTTGTTGTTGTTGTTGTTGTTGTTGTTGTTTTTTCTTCTTTCTTCTTCTTCTTCCTCTTCTTCTTCCTCTTCTTCTTCGTCTTCTTCTTCTTCTTCTTCCTCTTCTTCTTCCTCTTCTTCTTCTTCTTCTTCTTCTTCTTCTTCTTCTTCTTCTTCTTCTTCTTCTTCTTCTTCTTCTTCTTCTTCTTCTTCTTCTTCTTCTTCTTCTTCTTCTTCTTCTTCTTCTTCTTCTTCTTCTTCTTCTTCTTCTTCTTCTTCTTCTTCTTCTTCTTCTTCTTCTTCTTCTTCTTCTTCTTCTTCTTCTTCTTCTTCTTCTTCTTCTTCTTCTTCTTCTTCTTCTTCTTCTTCTTCTTCTTCTTCTTCTTCTTCTTCTT
>NC_041382.1:488644580-488667017 GCF_002162155.2 Triticum dicoccoides | reverse complement strand
CTTCTCCTTCTTCTTCTTCTAGAGCACGTGCTTGTAGTTCAAATTTGAATAATGCACATTAAATGCACAGAAACTCAATTAATGTATAAAAAGACCAGACGAAACCGAAATAATTCCAAAATTTAGCTCGGTACTTCTATTTGGTCTAATCTGGCTATGTAAAAATATTAAGGCGGGAGAAGGTAGTGTACGTATGTCGTTTCACACACAGAGGTGACACGTTCCCTCTCGGAACCACGAGCCTTCTTGAGGGAAGCTCCGGTTTGCAAGAAGCTTACACCAAAGCTTGTCCCAATTCCTCCAAAGAAATTACTGCAGCATGTTTGTGCCATGTCATGACACCATGCCAAGTTTCATGATTTTCAGGCGTGTTTTCTAATTACAGGAATTAAAAAAACCAAGTTTCTCAATCTTTTTGGCCGAGCCATGACACCCAGATGTTTGAATTTGACTCCCATCTCTTGCATGTGACCTAGAAATTCACCCAAGGACACACATGTGATTTTTCAAACAACTTTGGTGCACTCGAGCCTGTGCTTGTAGTTCAAATTTGAATTATGCACATTAAATGCCAGAAACTCAATTAATGTATAAAAAAGGCCAAACGAACCCGGAATAATTCCAAAATTTAGCATAGTACTTCTATTTGGTCTAATCTGGCTGCATAAAAAAATTAAAGCGGGAGAAGGCAGTGTACGTATGTCATTTCGCACACGGAGGTGACACGTTCCCTCTCGGAACCACGAGCCTTCTTGAGGGAAGCTCCGGTTTGCAAGAAGCTTACACCAAATCTTGTCCCAATTTGGCCAAAAAAAATCACCATAACATGTTTGTGCCATGTAATGAGACCATGCCAAGTTTCATGATTTTCAGGCGTGTTTTGGAATTACATGAATTAAAAAACCAAGTTTCTCAATCTTTCCGGTCGAGCCACGATGCCCAGATGTTTGAATTTCACTCCCATCTTTTGCATGGGACCTAGAAATTTACCCAGGGACACACATGTGATTTTTCAAACAACTTTGGTGCATTGGAGCATGTGCTTGTAGTTCAAATTTAAATTATGCACATTAAAACTCAAGTAATGTATAAAAAAGGCCTAACGAACATGGAATAATTCCAAAATTTAGCACGATACTTCTATTTGGTCTAATCTGCCAGTGTAAAAAAATTAAGCCGGGAGAAGGAAGTGTACGTATGTCGTTTCGCACACGGAGGTGACACGTTCCCTCTCGGAACTAGGAGCCTTCTTGAGGGAAGCTCCGGTTTGCAATAAGCATACACCAAAGCTTGTCCCAATTCGCCAAAAAAAATTTACCACAACATGTTGGTGCCTGATACGTCCATTTTGCATCATGCTTTTATATCGATATTTATTGCATTATGGGCTGTTATTACACATTATGTCACAATACTTATGCCTATTCTCTCTTATTTTACAATGTTTACATAAAGAGGGAGAATGCCGGCAGCTGGGATTCTGGGCTGGAAAAGGAGCAAATATTAGAGACCTATTCTGCACAACTCCAAAAGTCCTGAAACTTCACGGAAGATGTTTTCCAAATATAAAAAAAATACTGAGAGCAAGAACTTCACCAGGGGGGCCACACCCTGCCCATGAGGGCGGGGGGCGCGCCCTACCCCCTGGGCGCGCGCCCTACCCCCTGGGCGCGCGCCCCTACCTCGTGGGCCCCTGGTCGCCCTCCGGTGACCATATTCTGCTATGTGGAGTCTTTCAATGGCAAAAAAATCATAAGCCATCTTCTCAGACGAAACTCCGCCGCCACAAGGCGGAACCTTGGCGGAACCAATCTAGGGCTCCAGCGGAGCTGTTCTGCCGGGGAAACATCCCTCCCGGAGGGGGAAATCATCGCCATCGGCATTACCAACGCTCCTCTCATCAGGAGAGGGTAGTCTCCATCAACATCTTCATCAGCACCATCTCATCTCAAAACCCTAGTTCATCTCTTGTATCCAATTCTTGTCTCCAAGTCCGGGATTGGTGCTAGTAGGTTGCTAGTACTATTAATTACTCCTTGTAGTTGATGCTAGTTGGTTTAATTGGTGGAAGATCATATGTTCAGATCCTATATGCATATTAATACACCTCTTATTATGAACATGTTTATGCTTTGTGAGTAGTTACTTTTGTTCCTGAGGACATGGGAGAAGTCTTGCTATTAGTAGTCATGTGAATTTGGTATTCATTCGATGTTTTAATGAGATGTATGTTGTCTCTCCTCTAGTGGTGTTATGTGAATGTCGACTACATGACACTTAACCATTATTTGGGCCTTGAGGAAGGCATTGGGAAGTAATAAGTAGATGATGGGTTGCTAGAGTGACAGAAGCTTAAACCCTAGTTTATGCGTTGCTTCGTAAGGGGCTAATTTGGATCCATATGTTTCATGCTATGGTTAGGTTTACCTTAATACTTCTGTTGTAGTTGCGGATGCTTGCAATAGAGGTTAACCATAAGTGGGATGCTTGTCCAAGTAAGGACAGTACCCAAGCACCGGTCCACCCACATACCAAATTATCAAAGTACCGAACGCGAATCATATGAGCATGATGAAAACTAGCTTGACGATATTCCCATGTGCCCTCGGGAGCGCTTTACATCATATAAGAGTTTGTCCAGGCTTGTCCTTTGCTACAAAAAGTATTGGGCCACCTTGCTGCACCTTATTTACTTTTGTTACTTGTTGCTCGTTACAAATTATCTTATCACAAAACTATCTGTTACCACTTATTTCAGTACTTGCAGAGAATACCTTGCTGGAAACCGCTTATCATTTCCTTCTACTCCTCGTTGGGTTCAACACTCTTACTTATCGAAAGGACTATGATAGATCCCCTATAGTTGTGGGTCATCAAGACTCTTTTCTGGCGCCGTTGTCGGGGAGTGAAGTACCTTTGGTAGGTGGAATTTTGTAAGGAAAAATTTATATAGTGTGCTGAAATTTACTGTCACTTGTTATCATGGAAAGTAATCCTCTGAGGGGCTTGTTTGGGGTATCTTCACCCCGACCAATAGAGCAAAGAGTTGCTCCTCAACCTACTGAACCTACTGAAAATAAAAATGAAAATGAAAATGATTGCTTTCAAGTTCCTTCGGGTATGATAGAAAAACTGCTAGCTAATCCTTTTTTCGGAGATGGAACAAAACATCATGATGAACATATGATATATGTGGATGAAGTTTGTGGATTATTTAAGCTTGCAGGTGTATCCGGAGATGTTGTTAAGAAGAAGGTATTTCCCTTATCTTTCCGAGGAGATGCATCGACATGGTATAGGCTATGTGATGATATGAGGTCTTGGAATTACAAATGATTGAAATTGAAATTTCATCAGAAGTTTTATCCTATGCATCTTGTTCATCGTGATCGCAATTATATATATAATTTCTGGCCTCGTGAAGGAGAAAGCATCGCCCAAGATTGGGGGAGACTTAAGTCAATGTTATATTCATGCCCCAATCATGAGCTCTCAAGAGAAATGACTATTCAAAATTTTTACGCTCGGCTTTCTCGTAACAATCGCACCATGCTTGATACTTCTTGTGCTGGCTCTTTTATGATGAAGACTATTGAATTCAAATGGGATTTATTGGAAATAATTAAACGCAACTCTGAAGATTGGGACCTCGACAATGGTAAGGAGTTAGGTATGACACCTAGTTTTGATTGTGTTAAATCTTTTATGGATACCGATATTTTTCATAAATTTAGCACTAAATATGGACTTGACTCTAAGATAGTAGCTTCTTTCTGTGAATCTTTTGCTGCTTATGTTGATCTCCCCAAGGAGAAGTGGTTTAAATATCATTCTCCCATAGAAGTAAAAGTAGTTGCACCTATTAAAGTTGAAGAAAAGACTATCACATATAATGATCCTATTGTTCCTACTTCTTATGTTGAGAAACCACCTTTCCCTGTTAGGATAAAGGATCATGCTAAAGCTTCAACTGTGGTTCATAAAAGCAATATTAAAACATATACACCTCCTGAGCAAGTTAAAGTTGAACCTAATATTTCTATTGTTAAAGATCACTTGTCTGGTAATATAGATGGGCATGTTAATTATTTCTGTAATGAAACTGCTAGAATTGCTAAACCCCGTGATAAAGATAAACCTAGACTTGTGGTAGGCATGCATGTTATTTCTGTTAAAATAGGAGATCATTGTTATCATGGCTTATGTGATATGGGTGCTAGTGCTAGTGCAATACCTTATTCCTTATACCAAGAAGTTATGCATGATATTGCACCTACTGAGATGGAAGGTATTGATGTCACAATTAAACTTGCTAATAGGGATACTGTTTCACCAATGGGAATTGTTAGAGATGTCGATGTCTTTTGTGGGAAAACTAAATATCCTGCTGATTTTCTTGTTCTTGGTTCCCCACAAGATAGCTTTTGTCCCATTATATTTGGTAGACCCTTCTTAAATACTATTAATGCTACCATAGATTGCAAAAGAGATGTTGTTACTATCGGTTTAGATATTATGACTCATGAATTTAATTTTTCTAAATTTAGTAGACAACACCAAGAAGAAGAATTACCTAGTAAGGATGAAATCATTGGTCTTGCTTCTATTGTCGTACCTCCTAGTGATCCTCTAGAACAATATTTGCTAGACCACAAAATGACATGTTTATGAATGAAAGAAGGGAATTAGATGAAGTATTCTTTAAACAGGAACCTATTCTGAAAAACAATTTACCTGTTGAAGTCCTAGGGGATCCTCCTCCATCCAAGGGTGATCCCGGGTTTGAGCTTAAACCGTTACCCGATACTCTTAAATATTCTTATCTTGATGAGAAAAGGATATATCCTGTTCTTATTAGTGCTAACCTTTCAGAACATGAAGAAGAGAGATTATTGAAAACTCCGAAGAAGCACCATGCTACTATTGGGTATACTCTTGATGATATTAAGGGCATTAGTCCCACTCTATGTCAACATAAAATTAATTTGGAAGAAGATGCTAAACCAGTTCGTGATCATCAACGCCGGCTGAATCCTAAAATGAAAGAAGTGGTAAGAAAGGAGATACTAAAGCTCCTTGAGGCAGGTATAATTTATCCTGTTGCTGATAGTCAACGGGTAAGCCCTGTCCATTGTGTCCCTAAGAAGGGAGGTATTACTGTTGTTCCTAATGATAAAGATGAATTGATTCCTTAAAGAATTATTACAGATTATAGGATGGTAATTGATTTCCGCAAGTTAAATAAGGCTACTAAAAAGATCATTACCCCTTACCTTTTATCGATCAAATGCTAGAAAGATTATCCAAACATACACATTTTTGCTTTCTAGATGGCTATTCTGGTTTCTCTCAAATACCTGTGTCAGCCAAAGATCAATCAAAGACTACTTTTACATGCCCTTTTGGTACTTTTGCTTATAGATGTATGCCTTTTGGTTTATGTAATGCACCTGCTACCTTTCAAAGATGCATGATGGCTATATTCTCTGAATTTTGTGAAAAGATTTGTGAGGTTTTCATGGACGACTTTTCCGTCTATGGATCTTCTTTTGATGATTGCTTGAGCAACCTTGATCGAGTTTTACAGAGATGTGAAGAAACTAATCTTGTCTTGAATTGGGAAAAGTGCCACTTTATGGTTAATGAAGGTATTGTCTTGGGGCATAAAGTTTCTGAAAGAGGTATTAAAGTTGATAAAGCCAAGGTTGATGCTATTGAAAAGATGCCATGTCCCAAGGACATAGAAGGTATAAGAAGTTTCCTTGGTCATGCCGGTTTTTATAGGAGGTTCATTAAGGACTTCTCAAAAATATCTCGGCCTCTGACTAATTTATTACAAAAAGATATACCATTTGTCTTTGATGATGACTATGTAGAAGCATTTGAAATACTTAAGAAAGCATTGATCTCTGCACCTATTGTTCAGCCACCTGATTGGAATTTACCCTTTGAAATTATGTGTGATGTTAGTGATCATGCTATAGGTGCTGTTCTAGGACAAAGAGTTGATAAGAAACTAAATGTTATTCCATATGCTAGTAAACTCTAGACAATGCTCAAAGAAATTATGCTACTACTGAAAAGAATTCTTAGCAGTTGTATTTGCTTGTGATAAGTTTAGACCTTATATTGTTGATTCTAAAGTAACTATTCACACTGATCATGCTACTATTAAATATCTTATGGAAAAGAAAGATGCTAAACCTAGACTTATTAGACGGGTTCTCTTACTACAAGAATTTGATTTGCGTATTGTTGATAGAAAAGGAGCTGAGAACCCCGTTGCAGACAACTTGTCTAGGTTAGAAAATGTGCTTGATGACCCACTACCTATTGATGATAGCTTTCCTGATGAGCAATTAAATGTCATAAATGCTTCTCATACTGCTCCATGGTATGCTGATTACGCTAATTACATTGTTGCTAACTTTATACCACCTAGTTTCACATACCAGCAAAAGAAAAGTTCTTCTATGATTTGAGGCATTACTTTTGGGATGACCCACATCTTTATAAGAAGGAGTAGATGGTGTTATTAGACATTGTGTACCTGAGCATGAACAGGAACAGATCCTACGCAAGTGTCATTCCGAAGCTTATGGAGGACACCATGCTGGAGATAGAACTGCACATAAGGTACTGTAATCTGGCTTTGACTATATGGGACCTTTTCCTTCCTCTAATGGTTATACACATATTTTAGTTGCCGTTGATTACGTTACTAAGTGGGTAGAAGCTATTCCAACTAGTAGTGCTAATCATAACACTTCTATTAAAATGCTTAAAGAAATTATTTTTCCAAGATTTGGAGTCCCTAGATATTTAATGACTGATGGTGGTTCATATTTTATTCATGGTGCTTTCCATAAAATGCTTGCTAAATATGATGTTAATCATGGAATTGCATCTCCTTATCACCCTCAGTATAGTGGGCAAGTAGAATTAAGTAATAGAGAACTCAAATTAATTTTGCAAAAGACTGTTAATATGTCTAGAAACAATTGGTCCAAGAAACTTGATGATGCATTATGGGCCTATAGAACTGCATATAAAATTCCTATGGGTATGTCTTCGTATAAAATGGTCTATGGAAAAGCATGTCACTTACCTCTCGAACTAGAACACAAGGCTTATTGGGCTATTAAAGAACTTAATTATGATTTTAAACTTGCCGGTGAGATGAGGTTATTTGATATTAGCTCACTTGATGAATGGAGAACCCAAGCCAACGAAAATGCCAAGTTGTTTAAAGAAAAAGTTAAAATATGGCATGACAAAAGGATACAAAAGTGTGAGTTTAATGTAGGTGATTATGTATTTCTATACAACTCTCGTTCAAGATTTTTTGCAGGAAAACTTCTCTCTAAATGGGAAGGTCCTTACGTTATCGAGGGGGTCTAACGTTCCGGTGCTATAAAAATCAACAACTTTGAAGGCACAAATCCGAAGGTGGTGAACGGTCAAAGAATCAAACACTATATCTCAGGTAATCCCATAAATGTTGAAACCAATGTTATTGAAACTGTAACCCTGGAGGAATACATAAGGGACACTTTCCGGAACGTTTCAGACGCCGAAAAGGAATAGGTATGTAGTACAGTAAGTAAACCGACTCCAAAATAGTTTTTAAGGCAATATTTCTCCTTCTTCTTGCTGCGCGGCCTCCTCGTCGCCGACCCTTCTTCTTGCTGCGCGGCCTCCTCACCGCCGACCATCCTCCTCCTTTCCCGTCCCACATGCCCCAACTGACGGAGCGACACCTTCCAATTAAGCGCTGCCCACAGCCATTTTACACGCAGTGTAATGTGGAGCTGAGTAGCATGCAGCCACACGCGTGAACGAGGTTGCTATGGCTGCCATGCATGTCGACCGCCAGATCTTGGAGGAGCACCTCGTCTTCAAGGCCACCGTCGACACCTCCATGCAGTTGTCTACTTTAAAATACAGTTTGTGATGTTTTCTCGAGGCCACCGCCAGTGCGTTGTAGTGATTTGTCCTCTGCAATGTTAATATGCAATCTGATGTTTAGTTAACAGATTGGTCCTCTGAAATGTAATGTTTAGTTAACACTTTGGTCCAACAATTGCTACATTCCGTAGTACTGTTCTCAAGCATTCTTTGTTTTGTCAACTGTCTTATCTTATAGTACATGTTTCTATTTTGCAATGTCATGCTCAGTTAACTATTTTGGTTCATTTGGCCTGCTTATTGGGGTTTTCTATTGCAAACGGTTACTCAGACATCACCGTGGGCGATGAACTCAAACAACCTGCACAGTTTCTAGAAAGTAGGCGTGTTCGGTCAACTAACAATCACACATGGCTTCCGACAGTGAATTGTTTGCGTTAGGCCACCTTGCACAAACGTTTACACACAAAGAACTATGTGTGCTATACATACCTACGGAAATGTTTTTCTAGGATTCACCGCGTGGGATGTACATACCTACGGAAATGATTTTCTGGGATTCACCGTGTGGGACGTACATACGTACGGAAATAATATTCTGGGATTCACTGTGTGGGATGTACATACCTACGGAAATCACTTTCTCAGATTACCATGTGGGATGTACATACCTACGGAAGTGATTGGGTTTCAATGCCTCGCTCGATCGCACACGGCCCAAGCTTGGGTCCCAGGAGGGCCTATGCCCGACGATTTCTGGGTCATGCGGGAAGGACACCCTATCGCACACACTCACTTGGCGTCAGTTCCAAATGCCGTCACGGAAAGGGGTTAAAACCGTTTTTAGGACGTTGTTGTACCAGTGGGCTCCTCGCCGGTCTTGTTGCCATCTCCCCTGGGGTGTCATCGTCATTGTCCTTAGGAGTGTCCACCATGTAGACGTCGTAGGTCCACCATCTGGTGATGGGAGTAGCTGTGTGGGCTATGGCTTCCACATCTTCATCCATGTCATCGACCTCCTCAGAAGCTTAGTCCAGCATGTCGGTTAAATCTTCGACAATGGCTACTAAGTGGGTGGTGGGTGGGGAAAAAAATTCCCCGTGGCCCGCCTCAAAAATAAGACGAGCATTGGTCGAGGGAGGGTCGTTCATGATGTCCATCGCCGGGATCCGATCCAGCATCTCACTTAAAATGGAAAGACCAGCCGGATCAGCATTTGAGATTTAATCAGAGTCACCTTCCAAAACAGTAGGATTAAGGGTGAGTCCGACCAGGATTGATCCCCGGTCTTTGGATGCCAAATTTGTATCCAGGCTTGAAGCCAGATCCAAAGTAGGAGGAGTGAGGAGGGCGAGTCCCACTAGGGTTGGCTCCTGGTGTTCCGACGCTGAAGTCGCATCCAGGCTTGAAGCTAAATCCGAGGTGAGGGCCGGCCCAGGGATTTGGTTGGGAAGAGAGCCCGAAGTCAAAGCTTCAGGATTTTCGGGTGCCTTAGTCAAAGCTGAGAACCCGGCGAAGACCATATTGCCCCGAGCATCGGCGACGTACTCTAGGTTACTACCATGTGCATCGGCTCAGGGGCGAACCTGTCAACCTGGTCGAGATGACCGATCGAGTTGATGTGTAGAACGATGCTGCCAAACGCAAAAAGCTGGACAGGGACGAAGGTATCCCTGGTATTGATGCCATCTCTGATGATCAGGTGAGCCATCGATCCTTCAGTGACCCCGCAGCGGAACTCTCAATGAAAGCACCAATGTAAGTGTCAAAACCGGCGGGTCTCGGTAGGGGGTCAATGGGGAACAAGGAATGAAGGACACGATGTTTACCCAGGTTCGTAACCTCTTGAAGAGGTAAAATCATACGTTCTGCTTGATTATATTGAAGTGTGTAGGATGATTACAGAGTCGATCTACCACGAGATCAGATGAACTAAACCCTAGGTGAGGAGGATGATGGTTATTGTTCTAGCCTCTACGGGCTAAACCCTCTGGTTTATATAGACACCAGGGGTACTAGGGTTACACATGGTCGGTTACAAACAAGGGATAAACATGCTGATTCTTATTATCTTGACTTGGAGGACACACCAAGCATCAAAGACTTCCTGTCCGGATACGGAGCGCCTCATAGTTCGGCCTTCTAGCAGTTTGTAGTGCGGCCCACCTGTCCGGCCTATGGAAGATAGGCCGGTAGCCCGAGGACCCCTAGTTCAGGACTCCCTCACATAAGCCACCATGCATTGACATTCATATATAATTGACAAAATTTAAATTGCTCAAAACAACAAAATAGCGTAGCCTTTTGAGAAACTTACCAGGTTTTGTAGTTTATTTCTTATGGAGATCCCCTTTTGAGCTAGTCATTGCCGACAACTTATTCTCGGCAAAGAGGCGCTTCATACACAAATGACAACCAGGACCACAAACCAGGACCCCCATCGCCGTCGTCAACCACGTCGCCTTCGTCTGCGATGACCACCACCATATCATCCTCCAAGGTGAAGGCCCTAACCAATTAATCCACATGGTCCTCTACCCAACGCGCCAGGTCGCCCCGGACGGCCGTGTGTACGGGGGCAACGGCAGCATCAAAGTCAAAGTTGGGGTCGTCATTCAGAAGGTGGCTGAAGACACGGGAGAAAGCGCGCTCAAGCAGACCACAACCCCTTTCCTCCACAAGCTGGCGAGCCCTGGCAGATCGAGCCTCTAGGCGCGTCACCACCTTGGTGAAGAAGGTCAGGTGGCTGGCATAGTCATTCGAGTGAGGGGCCGGGGTGTTCTCGTTGCAGATGTAACCCAGGGCAGTGTTGGCCTTGTTTCGGAGGTCTTGATGCATAGGAGCATGGTCGCGCTCTAGCGTCCGGCACTGGAGCACTTCCTCCCTGTTTTGCCGTGCGACGACCTCGGCATCATCAACTCGGTTCCGGAGAGAAACCAGCTCGGCTCGGGCGGAGGCCAAATCCGCTTGCACCGTAACCAGGGCAGTGGCTGTGGCCTCCGCATGCCTCTCGGCCTCATCCAACCAAAGCCTGAGGGCGGTGGCCCTGCCCGCATCCTCCAGACCCACGAGCTTCAGCCTCAAGTCATACCCGCCCTCCAGATCTGCGCGAACCTCGGCCACCCAGCGATTGATCTCCTCCTCGACTCCGGCCTCGCGGGTCCCGATGGCGTCTTTTGCTTGAGCAACTTCATGCTCCCTCATCCCCAGTTGCTTGAGCTCGAGGCTGCGCTCCACGACTTCCAGGGACAACGCCTCGTCGCACTTCCGGACCTCCTCTTCCTCCGTGGGGCGTCCCCCTCAGTGATGCAAGAGCGGCCCCGTGCGCCTCCACCTGCTGCTCATGGGACGCGCTCTAGGCCTGGAGCCCCCACGCACGCTCCTCTGCAGCCTGGTGACGGCGATCGGTTTCGCGAGCCTCTTCCAAGGCTCGCGAGCGGCCTTCATGGCTCGCGAGCGGCCTTCATGGGCGATCTTGAAGGACGCCTCGGCCTTTGCATTCTCGAGGTTGCACTGATAGCGACCGAGGTTGATGGCCACCCTCAGCTTACGCCACTCCTCCACCACCTGGAGGCCTTCAGCCTCAAGGCGCGAGTCAACACAAGCGAGCTCTTCACCGAGTCGGCACATCGCGCCCATCGCCTCCTGGAAGAGCTCATGACGAACTACGATCCGCCCGCGCTCAAGCTCGAACGCTCGACCCACCTCGTCCTCCACCTCGGGGGCCGCGGGCGGAGCATCAAGTGGCGCGCCACCTCTCGGCTGGGGGCTAGGAGCTGACGCCGTGCCTGACGTCAGCCCGCCCTCACGAGGAGCTCGAGCTGATCGGGGCTCGCTGCTTGAAGAGGAACCGGAGATCAAAGTCAACCAGCTGTTGTCCATCAGCAAAGGAGGACCCCTGGGCACGCCCTCCAAGCTCCGCGCCAGACCATGGGGGAGGGGCGGCCAATCCTAGGACTCAGCGCGCCATGAAGGCGGGGACGCTCCCCCAACCGACCCTGCGCCAGGGGCGGCAGGTAGGCCAAGAACACTCAAGGCCGATGGGGGAGTTGATGAAGGAGGAGGAAGCCTCTCGGAAGATGCAACAGCTTCAACGGAAGGGGCCCTGAAGGACAAACATCAGAATAAGAAGACCACACGCAAGAAGCCATGATAATAAGATGCTTACGCATCAATGGCAATGTACTTCCATCACTTCAATGGCCCGAAGATATTGCTGCCTCTGGGGGACCCCTTCCTCTTGCAGAGCTCCTCGAAGTCCACACAAAGATGACCGAAGCGCTGGACGTGACGGCTAGTGCAGGGCGGAGCCGAGGAAGAACTGAGAGGGATGGCTTCAGGGGAGCCCGGTCATGGTGAACAGCCCGGTGCCTTCTCACTGCAACCTCCCGAGGCTCCTGGAGCCTCAGACTCGGGAGCCACTTGCTGCATCTCCTGAGCAACCGAAGCCTCAGGAGGAGGGTCGCAGGCCCCCGAGGACGACACTCCCAGATCACCACTCGGCATGTGCTCCTCAGCACTCGAGCCGCCGGCCACCGTCGCAACTCGCCCTCCTGCGCCGCCACCTGGGGCAAGCTCGGCACCGATGGCTAGGAAGGGAACCACGACGACGGGGTTCTCGCGGGGCCCCACCAAGCCGATTGGGCGCAGCCCCCACTCGTCAAAGGAAGGCATGCTCGCGGCAAATGCAGCTTTGTTATCGCAGCGGTACAACAGGCAGCTGTTCCTGGGCATCTCATCAGGAAGAGGGACACCTGATAGGACCGTGAGCACTGTTTTCCGCGCCGCAAGAGGATGCCCCTGCTCCTGAAACATCATGTTGTCCTGGCTGTGGAGCAAGTCCCACATCGGGCCGGAGTGGCGCTGAAGTGGTGCGACTTGATACCTGACGAACTCCCTCACCACCATGGTGCAGTCACGCCAAGGTTCTTCAACCACCTCAACCTGGCCCAGATGGGGGCAAGGCGGGGGCTCGTGAGCTTCTGATGGCCCCAGCCGGAGTTTGGAACAGCGGGCCCCACCGGAACTTGGAGCAGAGGGTTGAGCACGCCGGCGTCAACAAACACCCATCGTGTACGAAACTCGCTCATGGATGAAGGAAGCTCGAAGTCGATCCCCGTGCCAGTCGTTGCAGCCACGACCTGGAAACCTGTGCACCCCAAGCTCTGCCGGGGACCGGTGAGATGCAACGAGAAGAAGTGGCGCAGGAGTGCCACAGAAGGAGCGATGCCCACCATGGCCTCGCACAAGAAGGCAAAGATGGCAAGAAGGGTCACAGATTGAGGGTCGAGATGGAGCATGTGGATCTGATAATGCTCAACCACCGCGTTGAAGAAGGCAGAGATGGAAGGAATCAGGCCAGCCCAGAGGGCCTCAATAAAGATCGGAACCTCGGTGACTGCCCGAGCCATGCGAGAGCGAGACGCGGGCCAATCCACCGTCTCTCCCCACTCGTTGAAACTAGAGGCAAGCATGGGGCACACCTTGTCCATACACTCGTCGTTGAGCACCCGAGGCCGACCGAGCGCCGGCCCGAAGGATGGAGGCGCAGTTGGCGGAGATAGAGGTCTCTTCCCCTTTTCGGCTTGTTTCGGCACCATGGCGGTGAAGCAGGCGGAGAACAAGTTAGATTGGGAGGGCAGAGCAGGGCCTCGAGGAAGCAGGGAGATTGGAAGAGCCAGGCGTGGCGAAGGAAGAATAACTGTGTAAGAGGCGGGGGCTGCATAGCCAGGCGGATTCAAAGGCAACGTGGGGAGGCAGAGACGCCCACGTCCAATCAACCGCCATGCGTCAACCGAGGCCGCAGGCTTTTGGGGGCCCGCGGTGCTCCGTACTTGACCCTTGGCTTCGCTGCGAAGCCAAGCCCGAGCGCACCTTGTGCCCGGGGGCTACTGTCGGCGTTCTGGGAACGGGGGTCCCCAGACTTGCCTGCATGCGGCCCGCTGCGTGGCTAAGCCAGCAGGCCGTACGCCCCATCTTCATCAACAAGGCATCCAAGACCCTCGCGAGGCGGACGACACAAGACCTCCTCTGGAGTGGCCTAGTCGGGCAGGCTCACGAGGAGCAGAGATATCAAGGGAAGGCAAACCTCACGAGGCTCTTGTGACGCGAGCCATGATGATCGGCACCAGGCGGGCGCCAACGCGCGCAGCATCCTTGTTTCCTCTTTGGTGCTAAGGAGGCCTAGGCAGGTGAGGAGTACCGAGGCATCAGGCAAAGGTTGCCATTTTAGTGGACCAAGACCAAGACCAGAAGGACGGCAAGACGGAGGTAATCGTGGAGCCCAAGACGGCGTCACCACCAGAGCCTTTGGCAGGCGAAGACCACTTTTGTCAGGAGGGCTTGTACTATCTGCCCCCCTTCAAATTAGCCCTCCGTTGTTTGCTCCCTTCCCGCTCAATATTTGGGAAGATGACCAGGGCATCTATAAATAGAGTTAGCCACCACCACAGGGTAGGGGACGACGGAGAGATAGAGAGAGAGGGGGAGAGAAGGAGGAGCATTTTAGACCATCAAGAACCACACAAGTTAGCCAAGCACAAGAAAACCTGAACCTCAGGAGGCTGTTCTTCCCCTTGTATTGTTCATCATCGGCCCTGGAGGCAATCCACCACCACCACACTGGAGTAGGGTATTACACCACAATGGTGGCCCGAACCAGTATAAACATTGTGTCTTTCTGTGTTGCGAGTTCGTCAAGTTCGTCCACGAGATCTTAGCGAGCTAGGGCGTAGATCGGTGGGAGGAAAAGACTTCACGCGCACCCCAGTGTTCGAACCTTAAGGGTTTGCCAGAACCCCACATCCGACACTTGATGCTTTCAATGCTATGGGAAATTTAGTGGGATCACCACCTCTTATGATTAATGAAACTACTTTGACTCTTGAGCATGTTATGGAAAGATTAGATGCTATTGAAAAGAAAATTCTTACTGAAGAGCATATTGAAAACTTGGATAAAAAGATGCAAAATTTTGCCACTAAAATTGGGTCAAAAGCGGGGGAAGTTTTTAAGTTATTAAAGAAAAAGGGAACCATAATTCATGAAAGAATTGAAGAAAGTATGTCTTGGATTGATAAACTAGAAGAAATCTTTAGTAATTTGAGCACGACTTTTGCTTAAGCTAAAATTATTGAAAAAACTCCCATAAAAATTGGCAAGACTACCCAAGTTACTAGGAGCAAGGGTGAAACTTCTAGTAAAGGGGATCTTAAGATGATTAGTATCAACCCGAATTTTGTCGAAGTTATAAGAGGTCCCTTGGGCAAAAATAAATTCTTCAAAAATTGTTCTTAGAAGTATTGTCATGGAAAATCTTTATGCTAAATCCTTGAAGAATTCTAAGTATTTGATTGAATATTTGAAAAGGATGACAAAACTTAGATCCTTGCTTTATGCCTGGCTAAGAGCGTAAAACTATAGCGCTTGTTGGGAGGCAACCCAATGAATAAAATTTATTTTTGCTTTTTGCCTCCTGTTTTTAGCATTAGCAAAATTATACTACTGTTATGGTTGTGTTTTTTGTGTTTTAATTAGTGTTTGTGCCAAGTAAAGCCTTTAGGATCTTTTTAGGTGATAGTTGTTTGATCTTGCCAAAAAAACAGAAACTTTTGCGCTCGCGAAAACAATTCTCATTTTTAACCAGAGAGCGATAAAATACCCATTCATTTAACAGTAGATCAATAAACAAATTTCTCAGGTCGTCCTATTTTTTCAGAATTTTTGGAGTTACAGAAGTGTTTGAAACACCAAGATTACTAGGTATTGTTCTGTTTTTGATAGATTCTGTTTTCTTTGCGTTGTGTGCTTTTTTGATGGCTCTATGGTTTTCTTTGATGAGTTTTTACCATAGAAAAGTTGGAATACAGTAGATATAATGCAAGAACAAAATATTAATTGGTTTGATATAGCACTTACAGTAGTGATTTATTTTCTTATACTAACGGATCTCACAAAGGTTTTGTTGAGTTTTGTGTGATTGAAGTTTTCAAGTTTTGGGTTATCTTACGATGGATGAAGGAATAAGGAGTAAGAAGAGCTTAAGCTTGTGGATGCCCCAGCATCCCAAGCTATTATCCAAAAGAGATCAAGCAACTAAGCTTGGGGATGCCCCCGAGTGTCATCCCCTCTTTCATCTAACAACCATCTGTATTTTACTCGAAGCTATATTTTTATTCGTCACATACTATGTGTTTTGCTTGGAGCGTCTTGTATGATATGAGTCTTTGCTTGTTTTATTTTGTGTTTTATTTCTGGATTCCATGCTGGAGACAGCTATTTGGGAGAGCCAAAATTATGTCATGACTTGTTAGAATTGCTCTCTATGCTTCACTTAATTTTTTTATGAGCTATGGACTTGCTCTAGTACTTCAATTTATATCTTTTTGAGCACGGTGTTCTTTAGTATTTTTGAAGAAATGCTCTCTTGCCTCACTTATATTAATTTTAGAGTTAGTAAATTTTCAAGAAATTCTCTTTTGCTTCACTTAAATTATTTTGAGAGAAAGAAAAATTATGCTCATGATCTTCACTTATATTTGTTTGAGCTTGTCAAAAGCAACATATGAAAATTAGTTCCAAAGTGATATATATCCAAGAAGGATATAACAAAAACTTCCCTGAAGATCATTGGACAAAATAAACTTGATTCTTAGTAATAGTTTTGAGATATGATGATGTGATATGTGAGTTATGTTGATGAGTAATTATGCTTTAGTAAGAATATTGGTGTTAAGGTTTGTGATTCCCTATGCAAGCATGAAATTCAATAATTGTGAAATGAAATTATATCCTACTTGTGGTGCATTTTTGGTGTTAATTATGCTTAATGCTCACTTATGAGATTATTCGTTTCTTGCTTGGATCGCTTCTCAATCTTTTGCTAGCCTTCATTTTGCACTAAGTATGATCACTACTTGTGCATCCAAAAACCTTTAAACCAGTTTTGCCACATGAGTCCACTATATCTACCTATATGTGGTATTCTTTTGCCGTTCTAAGAAAATTTGTATGTGCCATCTCTAATTTTGAAAATAAACTTCTCTTTTGTGTGTTTGTTCCGCTCGAGAGCAGTGAGGGGTGGCTAATATTTTCCATGATGGATGTGTTATTCTCACGATGAGTGTTTATTCACTTGTCATTGCACGAGAGTAAGGCAAAGGTATTAGGGATGCCCAGTCCTAAAATGAAAAATGAATTTACTTTATGTTATCAAACAATAAATTCCTTGGAAAGTGTTGGTATGGAAGGCACCCATGGATATGGTTAACGATGGAAAGTGAAAGTATGGTGAAAAAAGGAATAAATTTATTTTCTGTTTGGGAACCACCTATGATATATCTAGCATGGAAAGTGTTGGGAACTCTAAGTCGTTTTCGTTGGTGGGAAGGATACACCCCCCAAAATGTTTTTATCTCTAAGTTTTTCGCTTTGAGCTCTGGCACCTCTACAAATCCCTACTTCCCTCTACAAAGGGCCTTTATTTTACTTTATGCAATTTTTATTTTGAATTTGGGTCTCCGTCTTCTCTTATAAAAGCACCAACTAGGATGCACTATGATCGTACTTGAGCATTGGGTGTAGTTAATATGCGAGTGTGTTTCACGAATGGATCAATGATTGAGCATGATGGGCTAGGGATAGCTTATTTTGGCGTTGATATTTTGAAAGACATGGTTGCCTGTTGATATGCTTGAGTATTTAAGTTATCATGTCAAAACTAGACTATTGCTTTGAACAATATAAAAGTACAAATGTCCATGCTATAAAGAAAAGAAATATGATATGACATGTTAGGCAGCATTCCATATCAAAAGTTCTGTTTTTATCACTTACCTACTCGAGGACGAGTAGGAGTTAAGCTTGGGGATGATGATACGTCTCCAACATATCTATAATTCTTGATTGTTCCATGCTGTTATATTATCAATCTTGGATGTTTTATAATAATTTTATAGTCATTTTATATCATTTTTGGTACAAACCTATTGACATAGTGCAAAGTGCCAGTTGCTATTTTTGCATGTTTTTTACATCGCATAAAATCAATACCAAATGGAGTCCAAATGCCACGAAACTTTACGGAGATTTTTTATGGACCAGAAGACACCTAATGGGCCAAGGCTTCGCCTAGGGGGTGCTCCAAGGAGAGCAAAACCCACCAGGGCGCGCCAGGAAGCCCAGGTGTGCCCTGGTGGGTTGTGCCCACCTTGGGTGCCCCCCAGACCACCTCTTTGCTCTATAAATACCTCCATATTCCAAAAACCCTATGGGAGTCGACGAAAATCCATTCCAGCCACCGCAGAGTCCAGAACCACCAAATCCAATCTAGACACCATCATGGATGGTGTTGACCACCTCCGTTGGTGCCTCTCCGATGATGCGTGAGTAGTTCTTTGTAGACCTTCAGGTCCGTAGTTAGTAGCTAGATGTCTTCCTCTCTCTCGTTTGATTATCAATACAATGGTCTCTTGGACATCCATATGATGTAACTCTTTTTGCTGTGTGTTTGTTGGGATCGGACGAACTTTGAGTTTATGATTAGATCTATCTTTTTATATCCACTGAAGTATTTGAGTTTCTTTGATCTCTTTTATGCACGATTGCTTATAGAATTGTATTTCTTCTCCGATATTTGGGTTTTGTTTGGCCAACTTGATCTATTTATCTTGCAACAGGAAGAGTTGCTTTGTAGTGGGTTCGATCTTACGGTGCTTGATCCCAGTGATAGAAGAGGAACCGACACGTATGTATCGTTGCTACTAAGGATAAAACGATGGGGTATATCTCTACATAGATAGATCTTGTCTACATCATGTCATCGTTCTTATTGCATTGCTCCATTTCGCGAAGAACTTAATACACTGGATGCATGCTAGACAGTGGTCGATATGTGGAGTAATAGTAGTAGATGCAAGCAGGAGTCAGTCTACTAATCTTGGATGTGATGCCTATGTAATGATCATTGCGTGGATATCGTCATGATTATTTCAAGTTCTATCAATTGGCCAACAGTAATTTGTTTACCCACCATTTGCTATTTTTCTCGAGAGAAGCCACTAGTGAAACCTACGGCCCCCGGGTCTCTTTCTCATATTATTTTCCTTAGCGATCTATTTTATTTGCCTTTTATTTCCAGATCTATTAAACCAAAAATACAAAAATATCTTGCTGCAATTTATTTTATTTCCTGTTCGATCTATCAATATTTACAACTCTCTCACGTCTGTTTGCCCATCTTGGGGTGCCGCTACTCGAAAGGGATTGACAACCCCTTTCACATGTTGGGTTGCGAGTAGTTGTTAATTATTTGTCTGCATGTGTTGTTTACATTGTCTTGCTTGGTTCTCCTACTGGTTCAATAACCTTGTTTCATATCGAAGGGAAATACCTACCGCCGTTGGGGTGCATCACCCTTCCTCTTTGGGGAAATACCGACGTAGCTTCAAGTGACATCAGCGGAGACGGCGTAAGGCAGTGGAGACGGCGTCGGCGGGGTCGGTTGCCCCGACACAGAATTGGGGGAGAGGAAGGAGAGATCGTGGGGGGAAAAGTGGGGGTTGATACATTGTCGGTGCAACAAACCCTGGGTCTGTTGCCCAGACTATGCACAGGCACAATAGCAAGGTTGATGCGCCAACCCAAGCCAGGATACAAGAAGCCAAGAGATTTGAAGAACCAGCATGCAGCTCAAAGAGACTAAGGCCAAGCCAGAGAAGCAAGATATCACCAAGAGAAGGGCCTCCCTTGCCGTACAGGAGAGCCCAGTAAGGGGTAATGCCACCCCCAGAAACAGATGACCAAGACACCCCGGCAGGGCCTGCCAGGTCTCGCGGAGGCAAAACCACCTCACCACCTCACCACCTCACCAACCAATCCAGCACGACCCACGTCGTCCATCAGTGCGGTGTCAAGCCGCAAAGTGATTAAGTGGCAGCCATTCGCCACATGGCAGCTATGTCCTAGGGAAGAAACCCATAGGTGACACATGTCCTGCGACATGTCAAGAGAACAGGCGCAGAGCTGGCAAGATAGCCCGGCAAGCCTTGCCGGGCAACCAATGATGTGACACTAAGCGGTGCATTTAATGCACCCTGTCAGCCCGTAGAGTTAGGTATGATAGCATTGTTTGCTATCATATCAGCGCGTAATGACTACTTTGCCATTGTGGTGACTCCTTAATCTATAAAAGGAGGCCCATGGCAACCGTAGAAAGGGTTGGAAAGTTGATGAACCCACACCCTCATATGCACATAGTTGCTACTGCCCTTAGGTAACCCCGCGACCTCTAGTGCTGCAGGGGATGCGGAGGCACGCGAGGATGTGAACGCTGCTGGGGACGTGGTTGGAGCGGGTGGCGCCATCACCACATCCCCCGCGGCCGTCACGGGGGCAGGAGACATTGGAGGAGAATAGCATCAGCAGTGGCTCGATAGTCACACTCCTCAAGCTGCAGGCGAGGGGGTCGCTCCGTCCACACCCCCTCCTCTTACAGATGGGCACAACTGCAGCGATGGCGCTCGGTCCGGGGTAGGCCACCGCCCTCCGGCCGTCCCCACCACAGGAGCGGTTGCGACACGTGCGCCTCCGCCTGGATGAGCAAACCAGACCGCCGTGCTCGACGCAGCCGTTGACCCTCGAGCACCACCGCTGTGCAACCCCGCTGCCCAGGTGGTTGTCCCAGAGCAGCGTGGGCACGGCACCACCGCCGCTGCCGCTGACACCGTCAGGTGACAGGCGACGGTTCGGTCGACGTCATCGACATCTATGCCAAGCACATCCATGGAGGCTATGGCGCGTTCTCAGCTGCTGCTGAGGTTTGCGCCAACAGCCGAGCACATGGACGAGTGGCGTGCCACCATCCAAAGCTTGCTCGGTTTCAACGAAGCTGGGGGCTCACGACGAGCTGGCCCGCCGCAATCTCCCCAAGAGACAGCAACCGATCGTACTGTTGGCCGTATAGAGAGGGCCATCCCCACGGTGCAGTCCCCACCACCCCAGCCGGTGCGGGCGCAGCAGAATCAAGATCTCCACGACATCTCGATGGCCTCTTCTGACCCTTGAGCACGGCCAGGTCAATGTCGAGACGCAGAGGATAGGCGACAAGGAGACGCGCGCGTCATCGTAGATCGACGTCGCGACAACCTCTGCCAGACTGGCGGGTGCGACAGCCTCAATGTTGACGAGCCTGCGCTCGGTGTTGGCGGGTGCCTACCTTGCGAGGTCGGCTACCCTGCCTTTACACGAGAGCTGCGGCAAGTCTGTTGGCCGTCCGTTCGCACGTTCAAGCCAGAGATACCTGAGAAGTACGATGGGAGGATGAACCCGACAGAGTTCCTGAGCATCTACACCATCGTTGTTCAGGCTGCCAGGGGAAGAGATGAGAAGGTGTTCGCCAACTACTTCCCCTTGGCCCTCAAGTCCAATGTCAGGTCTTAGCTGATGCAACTGCCGGAGAACTCCATTTCATCATGGGCACACCTGCATCACGAGTTCATCCATGCCATCACCGGCGGCCACCAAGGGCCCGGCAGGCCCAGCGACTTGCAACTCCTCCAGATGAAGGAAGGAGAAACTCTTCGTAAGTATTTGCAGAGATTCAGTAAAGTTCATAGAAATATTCCAAATATCCATCCGACAGCCCGCAGCTCTCCAGTCCAATGTGCGCAACCGTCGCATTCGTTCCAAGATGAAGGTGCGGATGCCCAAGACTATGAAGGAGCTATACACACTAGTGGATAAGTGTGCCCGGATGGAGGAAGGAAGGAAGTTGCCTGGAGAGGAAGATTGCACCAATTTTGATTCAAAGGATGAGGATGAATCAATGTAACGCCCCGAGACCGATGTGCCAGGTATCTTCCAGTTATTCGCTATTGTTGCCTCGTCATTTGCTTGCATGTCATGCATTACATATCATGTCATCATGTGCATCACATTTGCATACATGTTCGTCTCATGCATCCGAGCATTTTCTCCGTTGTCTGTTTTGCATTCCGGCGCTCCTATGTCCTCCGATGTCCCCTTTTGCCTCTTTTCATGTGCGGGTGTTAAACGTTCTCGGATTGGTCCGAAACTTCCCAAGCGGCCTTGGTTTACTACCGGTAGACCGCCTGTCAAGTTTCGTGCCATTTGGACTTCGTTTGATACTCCAACGGTTAACCGAGGAACCGATAAGGCCTCATGTGTGTTGCAGCGCAACACCCCTCCAAAGTGGCCCAAAACCCCCTCCATCATCTCGGTCGTTCGATCACGAACGCGTGGCCAAAAACCGCACCTCGTTTGGACTCTCCTAGCTCCCTCTACCTATATATATGTGCTCTCCTCCGAAATTCTCGCGCAAACGAAACCCTAGTCATCTTCCACCTCGCGCCGCCGGACATGTCCATCCGCGCCGGACATGTCCAGCCGCCACCTCACTCCGACCTATCAAAAGGCGCCACGTCACCCTGCCGCCGCTCTCCACCAACCAGGAGCCGCGAACCAGGAGCCGCCACTTCGCCCGCGCTCGCGCCTTTCTCCTCCGCGCCCTGC
>NC_041382.1:488577179-488644098 GCF_002162155.2 Triticum dicoccoides | reverse complement strand
GCCGCGCCGCCGCCTGCGCCGGCTGCGCCACCCCCGCGTCGCCGGATGCCGCCTCTGCCGCCGCCCCTCATCACCGCAGTTCGCGCCGTCCTCGCCGAAGTACTAACCGCCAGATCCGACCTGGGTGGATCAGATCCATCGGGTGCCCGAACCAAACACCGCCGTGTCCCGGTTCCCTCCATTGCGGATCTCTTCATCCGCCCGTTGACTTTCTCGGAGAGGTTGATTTTCTCTAAGTCCTTGTCCCTGCATATTTTCATGCCATATTCATTGCATCATAACTTTGCATCCGTGGCTCCGTTTTGATCGTGTAGCATATCAAATTGTTCGTCTCGATGAGTACTTCATTTCATTCCATTGCATCATGTTCATTTGAGTTCATCTTGATGCCCTAAATGCTGTTGCAAGAGTGCTATGTAATGTTAGTTGCAGATTCTTATCAGTAATTGGACATTTGTCATTTTTGCCATGATTAATGTGTGCCTCCTGTGAACTTGAGCCCTACATGTGTTTTGTAGTATGCCATGCCATCTTTACAGGGGTGTATGCCATGTATTTTTGTGATCTTTGTGGTGACTGGCACAAGCATGCAAAGTAGCTCTCGTGATGTTGCTGATTTCAGGGACTTAGAAATCTTCTAAGTCTTTTCCCTTTTAATATTTTTATGCCATGTATTCATATTGCTACAGAGTGATCCATGCCTCTTTTGAGCATGTTCAGTAAGGATGATTTTGAGATATCGTTATGCTCTATCCATCCATGTCTTTTTTTGCAATTATGGAGCACCCTAGCATGACTCAATCTTGCTCTAATTTTGCTATAAAATGTTCCTGGCAGATTGTTTACATGTTAATCAATTTTGCCGAGGTTGTTATAGTTTATCCGCGCATGCTATGAGGTTGTTCTTGCCATGTTTAGCTTCTATGCTATGTATACTTGCTGGGTGTATGCTTAGTTTGTCATGCAATGACTTGTGGTGAGTGCATCGAGCTCGCAAACATGCCTACGTGAATCTGTTTTGCCATGTTCCAGTTTCCTGCCAAGTCTGAATCTGTTAACGAAAGTTGCTATGTTCACATGATTGCCATTGTATTTTCTGATCCCTTTTGGCTTATGGTCAGTAAGGGACTTTTGTTGTATGCTTTGAGTAGCTTCATTACATGCCTTGCTTTGCCATGATATGTTCCTGTAGCATGTTGTTATCTTGCTCTAAACATTGCTTCCTGATGTTAAATCCTGTAATGTTATTTTCACTAAGTCTGTGATCCTGATATCTTTTGCAATTTTGCGATGCTTGTTTGAACCTGCTATAGTGTGAATTAGCCAAAGCTCAGTGTTCATCTTTTGTCAAGCATCTTGAGTGAATCGCTGACATGTGCTTTGTTTTTATGTTAGAGTGCAGTAGCTTGTTGTTCTTGATGCATTTAGATGGCCTCGTGCTGTTAATCGAAGATCGGTGCCATATTTGATTTGCTTGTCATTTGCAAACCGTGCATCCGATTCCGGTGATCTTTATGTCGATTTCGACTGAAATCAACTCAACTTTCCAGCGGCACTCTTGGTTTTCCAAGTTGAGGCCAGGTTCAATCTTTCCTTTCCGAAGCATGCATATGCATCGCATATCACATCCCGCATATCATGCCATGTTTTGCATCATGTTGCTTGCGCATTGCACTGTGGTTGATTGTGGTTTCCTTTGCTTGTGTTCTTGCCTTGGGTAGAGCCAGGAGACGAGTTCGCGTTCGAGGTACCCGTTGAGTACGTTTACGAGGATCAAGCTTTCGTCTACTCGGAGAACTTTGCAGGCAAGATGACCATACCCTCGAAATCACTTCTATCTTTGCTTGCTAGATGCTCGCTCTTTTGCTATGCCTATGCGGCGATACCTACCACATGCTTTACCATGCCTCCCATATTGCCATGTCAAACCTCTAACCCACCTTGTCCTAGCAAACCGTTGTTTGGCTATTTTACCGCTTTGCTCAGCCCCTCTTATGGCGTTGTTAGTTGCCGGTGAAGATTGGAGTTTGTTCCTTGTTGGAACATGATTTACATGTTGGGATATCACAATATCTCTTATTTAATTAATGCATCTATATACTTGGTAAAGGGTGGAAGGCTCGGCCTTATGCCTGGTGTTTTCTTCCACTCTTGCCACCCTAGTTTCCGTCATACCGGTGTTATGTTCCTTGATTTTGCGTTCCTTACGCGGTTATAATGGGAACCCCTTGATAGTCCGCCTTGATAAAACTCCTCCAGCAAGGCCCAACATTGGTTTTACCATTTGCCACCTAGCCTTTTTCCCTTGGGTCGGCCAATGCAAGGGTCATCTTTATTTTAATCCCCCCAGGCCAGTGCTTCTCTAAGTGTTGGTCCAACCTAAGTGATGTCCGGCGCCCCTTGGGCAACCAGGGTCTATGCCAACCCGATGTCTTGCTCATCCAGTGTGCCCTGAGAATGAGATATGTGCAGATCCCATCGGGATTTGTCGGCACATCTGGGTGGCTTTGCTGGTCTTGTTTTACCATTGTCGAAATGTCCTGTAACCGGGATTCCGAGTCTGATCGGGTCGTCCTGGGAGAAGGAATATCCTTCATTGACCGTGAGAGCTTGTGATGGGCTAAGTTGGGACACCCCTGCAGGGTCTTGAACTTTCGAAAGCCGTGCCCGCGGTTATGGGAAGATGGGAATTTCTTAATGTCCGGTTGTAGAAAACTTGACACTTAACTTAATTAAAATGCATCAACCGCGTGTGTCGCCATGATGGTCTCTTCTCGGCGGGGTCCCGGAAGTGAACACGGTGTTGGAGTTATGTTTCATCATAAGTAGTTTCAGGATCACTTCTTGATCATAGTTTCTCGACCGTGCCTTGCCTTCTCTCCTCGCTCTCATTTGCGTATGTTAGCCACCATATATGCTAGTCCTTGCTGCAGCTCCACCTCATACCTTTTAACCTACCTATTAAGCTAAATAGTCTTGATCGCGAGGGTGTGAGATTGCTGAGTCCTCGTGACTCACAGATTACTTCCAAAAACCAGCTTGCAGGTGCCCATGATACCGTGTAGGTGACGCAACCTAGCTCAAGGAGGAGCTCGATGAAGATCTCGTTCATTGTGTTGTTTCGTTTCTAGTTGATCAGTAGTGGAGCCCAGTTGGGTCGATCGGGGATCTGTAGCCTTAGGGTGGTCTTTCTTTATTTGGTTCCGTAGTTAGACCATGATTGTATCTGGATGATGTAATGCTATATTCATATATTGTGTGAAGTGGCGATTGTAAGCCAACTCTGTACCTCTTTCTTATTCAGTACATGGGATGTGTAAAGATTACCCCTCTTGCGACATTGCCTACAATGCAGTTATGCCTCTAAGTCGTGCTCCGACACGTGGGAGATATAGGCGCATCGTGGGTGTTACAATCAACCAGTCAGAGGAAGGGCAACAAGCGTAGTAAGAAGCCAAGAGATAAGGCAGTGATGACTGTGGAAGGTTCAGGCACACCTAGTACTGGCAAGAAGGCCAAGGCTGAGTCCTCCAGCAAAAAAGCTGTCGCTTGCACTACCTGTCGGGAATCCGCTGCCGCTGAGAAAGCTGGGAAAGGCGATTGGTCGTACTGTAAGATCCATCGGACCAAGGGCCATGACCTTCAGGAGTATTACCAGGTTGAGCAGCTTTTCAAGAAACAGAGGGCGGAATATGATAAGCGTGACAAGGAAAAAGGTAAGAATACTGCTGGCGGTAAGGGCCGAGACGGTGAAGCAAATCGCCCCGGCAAACCCTTTAGGAAGCATGGAAATCCCTCTAGGGGTCAAGAAAAGGAAATTTGTGATGATGTGAGTGATGGAGGGGATGAAGAGGAAACCCGTGAGCAGGAGTTTTAGAAGGCCAGTGATGCCCTATGCACTAATGGGGGTGCATCCTTGCTGTCGGCGTTCTGGGAACTGGGGTCCCCAGACTTGCCTGCCTGCGGCCCACGGCGTGGCTGAGCTGGCAGGTCTATATGTCCCGTCTTCATCGACAAGGTATTCAAGACCCTCGCGAGGGGCCAAGCCTCGCGAGGTGGACGATGCAAGACCTCCTCAGGAGTGGCCTCGCCAGGCAGGCTCATGAGGGGCGGAGAGATCAAGGCAAGGCAAACCTCGCGAGGTCCTCGTGACGTGAGCCATGGTGATCGAGACCAGGCGGGCGCTAGCGCGTGCAGTGTCCTCGCTTCCTCTTTGGTGCCAAAGGGGCAAGCACAGGCGTGGAGTACCGAGGCATCAAGGAATGGTTTTCCATATCGGTGCAATGAGACCAAGACCAGCAGGACGGCAAGACGGAGGTCACCATGGAGTCCAGGACAGCGTCACCGCCAGAACCTTTGGCAAGCGAAGACCACCTTTTGTCAAGATAGCTTGTACTAGCTGTCCCCTTTCAAATTGGCCGTTGTTGGATCCCTTCACACTCAATATTTGGGGAGAGGACCAGGGCCTGTATAAGTAGAACTAGCCACCATAGTAGAGGGGAGACTGATACGAAGAGAGGAATGGGAGAACTCATTCAGAGGCATCTCACCCACACAAGTTCGCCAAGCACAAGAACACCTCAACCTCAAGAGGCTGTTCTTCCCCTTGTACTGTTCATCATCAGCCCAAGACGCAATCCACCACAATGGAGTAGGGTATTACACCACAACGGTGGCCCGAACCAGAATAAATCTTGTGTCTCTGTGTTGCAAGTTCGTCGAGTTCGTCCGCGAGATCTTAGAGAGATAGGGCATGGATCGATAGGGAGAAAACCTTCGCACGCACCCCAGTGTTTGAACCTCGAATCTTTTGCCGGAACCCGTGTTCCGACATTTGGCACGCCAGGTAGGGGTGCGCCGAAGCTTCCTTTCGTCGCTCCGCGTCCCGTTGCTCCGTCGTCTCCATGGCAGATGCGCGCCGCGGTCGTGCTGAGCGCCGGGCTGCCCTCGCCAGCCGCGTCGCTCAGATGGCTCCCATCGGCGGGCCACCTCCTCGTTCCCCGTCGCCTGCCGCCACCGGCCCGGCGGGGAACGAGCGGCAAGCATCCTCGCGGCACCCCTCGGTGCGGTGGGACGGCCACACCGCCACTCCATCGCTGACCCTGACCGGTTCTTCTTCCCACGCTCGTCGCCGTCCCATGGACGCATGGGCCGCGCTCCTTGTGGTGCACGAGATCCTGCGCTACCGACCGGTCGACGACCTCTACGAGGACTGGCTCGACCGCATCGCCGAGCTTGTCCACGCCGGAGGGGGCTCCCCTGCGCTGTCCCTCTCTCCGCTGCGCCCTCCGCCAGCTACGAGCGACGTAGCTCATGGAGCGCCTCCACCACCCCTACCCTAAGACAGCACCCTGGTGCCATGGCGCACGGCTCCACGACACGACCCGTCACGTCCCGCGGACGCACGTGAAGAAAGAAGCTGTCAAGAAGTCCCTCGACTGCAAGGGAACGCTCCTCCGCTCCTTGCGCCACCGCGCCAGGACCGGCTACTGCGGCAAGACCACGCGCCGCCTGTAGTGGTAGGGCGCGGACCCCATCAAGACCAAGCACCACCCCCAATGCGGGCCCCGTTGAACACAGCCGGCTGCCATGCTTTTACCCCCAAGCTGCGTAGCGTCGCCTGGTCGGGCAAGTGCAAGCTGGATCTGCCTCCTCGCGACGACGGCACCCTGACCCCACGGAGTTCTTGCAGCTCTACGAGCTGGGCATCAGTCGGCGTCCTGGGAATGGGGGTCCCCAGACTTGCCTGCCTGCAGCCCGCGGCGTGGCTGAGCCAGCAGGTCGTACGGCCCATCTTCACCAACAAAGCATCCAAGACCCTCACGAGGGTCCAAGCCTCACGAGGCAGACGATGCAAGACCTCCTCGAGAGTAGCCTAGCTAGGCAGGCTCACGAGGAGCGGAGATATAAGGCGGGGCAAACCTCACGAGACCCTCGTGACGTGATCCATGACACACGACACCAGGCGGGCACCAGCGCGCGCAGCGTCCTTGTTTCCTCTTTGGTACTAAGGAGACCAGCGCAGGAGAAGAGTACCGAGGCATCAGGCAAAGGTTGCTATATTGGTGCAATGAGACCAATACCAGGAGGACGGCAAGACGGAGGTCATCATGGAGCCCAACACGGCATCACCACTAAAGCCTTTGGGAGACGAAGACCACTTTTGTCAGGATAGCTTGTACTAGCTGGACCCCTTCGAATTAGCCCGCCATTGTTGGCTCCCTTCCCGCTCGATATTTAGGAAGAGGACCAGGGCCAGTATAAATAGGACTAGCCACCACCTAAGCAAGGGACGGAGGGATCCTGTAGGCACGGATCATTGAGAGACGGATCATTCAGACCGCCCACACACACACACAAGCTCACCGAGCTCAACAACACATCAACCTCAGGAGGCTATTCTTCCCTTGTACTGTTCATCATCAGCCCTAGAGGCAATCCACCACCACCACACTGGAGTAGGCTATTACACCACAACGGTGGCCCGAACCTGTATAAATCTTGTGTCATTATGTGTTGCGAGTTCATCGAGTTCGTTCGCGAGATCTTAGTGAGCTAGAGCGTAGATTGGTAGGAAGGAAAGACTTCGTGCGCACCCCAATGTTCGAATCTTCAGGGTTTGTCGGAACACCACATCCAACATTTGGTGCTCCAGGTAGGGGTGCGCCATAGCCTCCGTTCCATCACTTCGTCGCTCTGTTGCTTCATCGTCTCCATGGCGGACTCTCGCCATGCTAGAGCCGAGCGTCGGGTTACCCTCACCTCCCACGTCACTCAGATGGCTCCCGTCGGCGGGCCACATCGCCGTTCTCCGTCCCCCACTGCCATCGCTGCCACCGGCCTGGCGGGGAACAAGCAGCAGGCGTCCTCGCTGTATCCTTCAGTGCGGCAGGACAGCCGCACCGCCACTCCATCACTGACCCCTGCCGGTTCTTCGTCTCATGCGCACCGCGCTCCCGTGGAGGCACGGGCCGCGCTCCTCGCAGCAAACAAGCTCCTGCGCTACTGCCCCATTGACGACCTCTACAAGGAGTGGCTCGAGCGCGCCGCCGAGCTCGTCCGCGCCGCGGGGGGCTCTCCAGCACCGTCCCACTCTCTGCCTCCCCCTCAACCAGCCGCGGGCGACGGGGCTCATGGCGCACCTCCACCACCTCAGCCCCAAGACGTCGCCTTGGCACCGAGGCGCGGCGGCTCCGCGACGTGATCCACCACGCCCAGTGCCCGCGCGTGAAGAGAGAAGCTGCCAAGAAATTCTGCGGCCGCGGGAAGCTGCACCTGTGCTCCCCGCGCCACCTCGTCAAGACCGTGTAACACCTGTAGCGGCGTAGCGCGCACCTCATCAAGACCAAGCTCCACGTCTGAAGCAGGCCCCCGGAACCACGGCTGGCTGCCACGCCTTCACTCCCGAGCTGCGTAGCGTCGCCTGGCCGGACAAGTTCAAGCCGGATCTGCCTCCTCGCTATGACAGACCGCCAACCCCGCGGAGTCCCTGCAGCTCTATGAGCTGAGCATCAAAGTGGCCAACAGCGACGGAAAGGTCATGGCGAACTGGTTTCCCATGGCTCTCAAGGATGGAGCTCGCTCTTGGCTCCTGAATTTGCAGCACGGCTCGATCTCCTCCTGGGACGAGATTCGCGACCGCTTCGTTGCCAACTTCCAGGGCACTCGCGACCGCCCACTAGCCGCGGGTGACCTACGCCACATCAGGCAGCAGCTAGGGGACACCCTCCAGAAGTACATCCAGCACTTCAACAACACCCGCCTCCAAATCCCCAAGGTCACGGACGAGGCCATCATCTCCGTGTTCTCCGACGGCGTCCGTGACGTCAAGATGAAGGAAGAGCTCACCATCCACGAGGAGCTCTGCACATCTCAGGAGCTGTTCAACCTGGCGACCATGTGCGCAAGAGCTGAGGAGGGGCACCTCTCTCTCCTCGAGCCGCCAGCCGTTGGCGCGGTGGAGAAGGCCAAGGCCAAGGACGTGAAGCACAAGGAGGTAGTTGTGCTCGCAGCGGAGCCCGACATCAAGCCAGGAAGAGATCAGCCCGAGTCATCCAAGAACGGTGATCGTTCTCCGCCTTCCACAACCTGAACACCCAGAACACCGGCGACTGTCAAGAGCTCAGAGCCATACACGAGGGACGCTATGGTCGATGCCCCGAGCGCAACGACCGAGGCTACAGCCGTGGAGGAGGACGTGGAGGCGGATGCTGGGACGACCGTGGCCCGCGCCAGGAGTGGCGCGACCGACCTCGTGAGGACCGGTTGTAGAACCAACCTCGTGAGGGCGCTTGGAGGGACCCGCCTCATGAGGATCGGCCCCAAGGCAACGCCGGTCTTCCCCCGCTGCCGCCACCAAGAAGGAACGATGACCACCACCAGGACGACGGGACTGGGGGCTTTCAGGAGCCGCGTGCGATCGCCTGCATCTTGGGCGGCGCCCATGCCGCAGCCTCTCTGCGCATCTTCAAGCAGTTTGCTCGCGAGGTGAATGCGGTGCTCCCCAAGCTCGAGGCCACGTGCCCGCTCAGGTGGTCCCAATGCGCCATCACCTTCAGCTCGGCGGATCAGCTCAAGTGTGCGGCCACCGCTGGCACCCTCCCTATGCTGTGTTCCCCAATCATCAGCAATCTGCAGGTCACCAAGACCCTCATCAACGGCGGCGTAGGGCTCAACGTCCTGTCCGTCGACATGTTCGACAACCTCCAAGTGCCATATGAGTAGCTCCATCCCACCAAGCCTTTCTCAGGAGTGACCGACGGCTCCACCACGCCGATAGGGCAGGTCCGCCTGCCTGTCACCTTCGGGGAGCACAAGAACTACCGCACCGAGCTCATCGACTTGGACGTCGTGCACATCCGCCTGCCGTACAATGCCATCCTCAGGTATCCACCCCTGGCCAAGTTCATGGCAGTCACTCATCATGGCTACAACGTTCTCAAGATGCCAGGAAGCAGAGGAATCATCACGGTCCCGTGTGAATATAGAGATGCGGTGTGGTCCCTTGAGCGCGCCTTTCAAGACGCAGCAATCGGCGACCCAGACAGCTGAAATGAAGGCCCTCTGGAGGCCATCCCCAAGAAGAAGAAGCCGCGCCGCACAGGACCTCAGGAGGACGGCATCGCGGCAGAAGCACGTTAGGACCAGCGCCCGCTCCAGGGGCACCTCCGTCTATCGCATAGGAAGACGCGACCGGCGCCCTCTTCAGGAAGGGCTCAGGGGCTCTCTTTTGGAGGGCCTTTGACCTTTCCAACCTCGCGAGGGAAGCGCTTGGGCACCACTTGGAGGCGTGCATCGCGGTACGCGACCCTCAGGAGAGCACGGGGCAGGGAATGCCCACCACTCAGGAGTTCATCACCAAGACCACCCACGAACTACAAGAAGCAAGAGCCATGCGCGGCGACGGCCACCCACAATGCGTAGCTCCGCATCCTGGCAAGGATATTGGGCTGGGCGTCTGCATCGACGTCCCAGGACTCAACAGGGCCACATCTCAGGAGCGTCTCTGGCCTTCGCGTGTGGCCGCTGCGAGGGCCTACCGCACAGCTATGTTCGTATGCCCTTTGTCTTGCCGAGCGTGGCGTTGGTCTATCAGCGCAACATGCATTGTGTCCTGGCGGCTTGGGAAGCCAGGTACCACGCTGTTCTGGAGGAGATGCAGACGGTCTTCAGGGAACCTCCCGAACCCTCGGAGCCTCCCAAGGCTCAGGGTTCTGGCGGCTCATGAGGAGTCATTTCTTCAACGCACGCCTTCAGCTGCACGAACTCCGCTTCATCTACAGAACCAGGTGACATCTTACAAGCTCGTTTAGCTGGGAGCGCCCCTCGGGCTGCATTATTGCCAGGCCGCGTGGGTCTGTCCCTGCGGCATGTATCCCTTTTGCTTATGTCTTCAGCTTACCTTGTTGGAGGCGCCCCTCGAGCTGCATCATCCCCAAGCCGCTCGGGCCGGACCCGGTGGCATGTACCTTCCTACATTTATCCAAGTTGATATGCTATCCATGCTTAACCTGCCAACTGCTGTCACCTGCTCGATTGCTGCCCACCACGGGTCTGTTCATCCTACGCAATCCGCTTGCACATTAAAAGGGGGGCTCCTGAGCATCGCGACTCAGGAGCTCTTACTGGCTCTCTAGCCCTTACCCCCTGGCCTTGACCACGGCATCGCAACCTGGCATACCAGCGGCGGCTGAGCTCGCTCGAGGGCCGGGACCTAAGGACGTAGAGTGCTTGCATCTAACCGCCTTGCAGGGACATACAGTCACCAAGACTCAAGACCAGGCGCAACCCGCCTTGAGGTAGGGCCTCGTGACTCCAGCGCTGGCTCACGAGTGCCCAGATACACCTCGCAGCCCTGTCGTGCAAGCCACGTGTCAGGTCGGGGCTGTACACGCCCTGGGGGCTCCTCCCGGAGGGGGCCCCCCATCCCACGCCCATGTGGAAGCACCATGCTCCGCGCTGACTGATGACACTACCGACGAGCGGCTATGCCTGTGCACAAGCAGAAGCACTATGCTCCACGCTGGTGATAAACAACTGAGGGCGGCCCCATGGTCGTACTAACCTCAGGGAGCCCAGAGCTCAGCGCCCAGCCTCACCACAACGCCTCCCCTCGGGAGAGCCTCACGAGGGGGCTGGGCATGGGGGCTGCACTCGGGTCACGCCCAAGCGCACGCCACCCAACTAGGTCCTCCGGACCTGGGCGTCGCGCGCCCTCCCGAGGCCTCTGCGAGGGCAGGTATGGAAATTGTTTGCACGTCAAGGGGGACTCTTGAACATCGCGACTCAAGAGCCTAACTGGTCACATAGCTCCTCACTCCTTGGTCCATCCTGGTCTCCAGTCGGCCCAATGGAGGTTGAGGTATGCGCGTGGCCGTGCTCTGCCGACGTAGAACATTAATCTATCCTCACAAACTCTCCCTATATGCTGTTTGCGCGTCAAGGGGGACTCTTGAGCATCACGACTCAAGAGCCTAACTAGTCATGTAGCCCCTCACTCCTTGGTCCGTCATGGTCTCCGGTCGGCCCAATGGCGGTTGAGGTATGCGCGGGGCCGGGCTCTGCCGACGTAGAACGCAAAGCAAATAGGAAGGAAATCGCCAAATCTCGAAGCAAATATTACAAGCATATTGTTCTCACAATACCAAATGAAAAGTCTAAACGCCTCCACGAGGCGTGATAAATATCATAGGAAAGAAACGGGAAGAGTAGACACAGGTCACCCCTGGATATTGCCATTACCCGCTCCCTCGCGGGCAATAATGTTCTCACCTTCACCACCAGTCACAGGACTCGCGGCGTCGCCGCACAGAGGATCGGAGACAAAGCCACATAACCTCCCCAGCAAGGCCTCCACTTGACCTTGTACAGCCACGGCGGCGGCCTCGTAGTGATTTTCAGTCACAGGCTCTAGCAGCTCGTCAAGGCGAGCGTTGGGGTCGCGGAGGTGCAGATGGCTGAAGACGCGAGTCAGTGCGGCTGAAGACAGGACGCGAGCTTCTGCCTCCGCCATGGGACCAAGGACATCAACAACCTCCTCAAGCGCCTTCACCATGAGAGGAAGCAGTTGGGTGGGGCCGTCCTCGTCGGTGTCCAGCGGCCTCTCTAGGCCGTGCTCATAGAGTGTCTTCAGCGCCTTGCGAGACCTCTTCTCAAGATCGGCGAAGGCCACACGGTCTTCGGCCAGGACTCGCACCTTGGCATCAAGATCGGCATCCCTCGTTCCCATCTTCCGCTCCAACTCTTCCAATCGGTTGCGCTCGGCGGCCTGCTTCCTCCCCAGCTCCGCCAGCTCAGCATCACGGTTCTTGATGTCTTCCTCCTGGGCCTTCATCCCCTCCTCCTCCGCTTGGCGGTAGCGTACCTCTTTGGCGTGTTTGTCACGCAGGTTTTGCAACTCGCCCTCCAGCACTTGGCAGCAGTCACGGGCGGCCTTGGCGTCTTTCAGCGCCGCCTCACGATCGGCTGCAGCACTGGAAGCTCCTCGCTTCTCCTCCTTGGAAGCCAGCCAGAGGCCAGCTCTAGATGCTCGGCCACCAGGTGCGGGTCCGTGCTCAGGAGATCCGCCTGCAGCCGGGTCATCTCTGAAAGGGCACACTCCAAGGCAGCAGCAGGAGCAGAGGAACCAGGTAGTGGAGGTGCTGCGGAGGGAGGAAGCTGCACTGTCAACAGGGCTCGGGAGGCCACGGGTTTTGGAACAGCTGGGATCTCGTCAGCTATGCCAAGCACCGGCACCTCCGGAGCCAGCGGGGCCATGGGGGCTAACTCCATGCGGCGATGTTCTTCTTGGCCCCGCAAGGACGACCGGGCTGGGGAGATGCGGGCGCTGCTGCCTCCTTTCTGTGCGGAGGGAGGCACAGCCGCTGTACCCTCCTTCCTCTTCTTCGCCGAAGATGCCGGCCTGATCAACCAAGGGCGAGCGTCAAGAAATAACAAGTACCGACAGGGATAAAGCGAATCTCAAAACCCCTACCGGTCCACCGCGAAGTACTCCACCTTTCGCTTGTGAAGCTTGAGGGCTGACAGCATCGGGACTCGTGGGGCAGGCGTTCGGGCTCCGCGCGGCGCTAGGCGGTGCGGAGGCGGAACCAGATCCACCCCCAGGAGGCGCCGGGGTGGAGACGGCACCACGGACCACCAGCAACAACCTACCCTCGTCGGGATGAGGGGTTGCTCCCTCTCCCCTTGGCAGGCGTCGACTTCGGCATCATTAGGAAGGGCGCGGAAAATCTTGGCTTTGCTCAGAGGGGAGGTCTCCCCGACCTCTTCTGGGGTCTTCTCCGAGTCCACCTCCTCCTCCCCCTCTCCACGGGACTCGCCAGAAGACACGTCCACCGGTTTCTGCACCGTAGGAGCCTCCTAAAACACCGGCGGCACCAGCCCGCGTGCATCAAAAGTCGGCCTGGAGGCAACGAATTCCTCCCGGTCCCTACGTTGGAACAGGTGAATGAAGGCGCTAGGCGGGTACTCCTGGTTGTTTCCGACTATGAGATGTAGGACGTCATCGAGTTCGTCGTCATGCAGGTCGCCCGGCCTCAGGCGGGCCTTGTTTTCCCCTCCTTCAAGCTCCCTCAGCGTCAAGAGCTCCCTCAGGAGCATCTCTCCCATTATTTTGGCCGCCCTCGTATTGCCCGGCTTCAGGTCAGTCATCATCTGTCCCAGCACTAACGATGCCCGCTTGTTGAGAAGCTCCGCCCTGGGCCACTCCTTGCCCTGCCGGGGCGCCTCCATCGGCAACATTAGGCGTGGATGGGCGAGCTTGGCATCCATCATGACCCATTTGGACCGAATATTGTCGGCCCTCTTTCGGGTGCTCAAGATCGAGTTGGCCTTGCCGGACGCAACGAAGTTGGCACATCCGGAGATGTGACCCTCGCTGACGCGAAGGAAGAAGAAATGGCACAGCAGCGCCACAGACGGCATCACACCCAGGTACGCCTCACGGTAGTAGGAGTAGATGGACAAGAGGAGGACAGAGTTGGGATGGAGGTGCAACTCCTGCAGCCCGTAGTGGTCGAGGACTTCATAAAAGACAGAGAAGGGAGGAACCAACCCAATAGCAATGCTGCTCGAGAAGAAGGGGAAGAAGGTGCTCCCCTCAGGCTCCGGCTCGTCGGACGCAAGCCGGAGCTCCGTATTCCCCCACTCGTTGATCTCCCCCATTTTAGCAGGAGCAGGGAGGTGAGGCTCTTCTCCGTGATGGTGGGCGCCTCGAGAGCGGGCTCGTACCAAGCCGGTGCCGAGGAAGTCTTGACCTTGCGCGTAGCCATGAGCGGCAGATGCAGAGCAAGGCTGGGGCAGATCTGGAGGTAGCGGCAGCGAAGAGCAAGAAAGGGGATCTCGAGCGAGGCAAGGAAGAAGCAACAAAAGCAAGTGCTGCCTGCGCCACCCTTTTTTCAGGTCAAGCAGTTGCCGAGGCAGCATGGGGAAGCGGAGACGCCCACGTCCAATCAACCGCCACGCGTCAACCGAGGCCGCAAGCTTTGGGGGCCCACGACGCTCCATACTTGGCCCTTGGCTTCGCCGTGAAGCCAAGCCCGAGCGCACCTTGGGCCCGGGGGCTACTGTCGGCGTCCTGGGAACGGGGGTCCCAAGACTTGCCTGCATGCGGCCCGTGGCGTGGCTGAGCCAGCAGGCCGTACTGCCCATCTTCACCAACAAAGCATCCAAGACACTCGCGAGGGTCCAAGCCTCGCGAGGCGGAGGACGCAAGACCTCCTCGGGAGTAGCCTAGCTAGGCAGGCTCACGAGGAGCGGAGATATCAAGGCGGGGCAAACCTCATGAGACCCTCGTGACGTGAGCCATGACGCACGGCAACAGGCGGGTACCAGCGCGCGCAACGTCCTTGTTCCTCTTTGGTGCTAAGGAGACCAGCGCAGGCGAAGAGTACCGAGGCATCAAGCAAAGGTTGCTATATTGGTGCAACGAGACCAATACCAGGAGGACGGCAAGACGAAGGTCATCGTGGAGCCCAACACGGCATCACCACCAAAGCCTTTGGGAGACGAAGACCACTTTTGTTAGGATAGCTTGTACTAGCTGCCCCCCTTCAAATTAGCCCGCCATTGTTGGCTCCCTTCCCGCTCGATATTTGGAAAGAGGACCAGGGCCAATATAAATAGGACTAGCCACCACCTTAGCAAGGGATGGAGGGATCATTGTCGGATTTTCGGTTCCGGCAGACCCTCGAGGTTCGAACACTGGGGTGTGCGCGGAGATCTCTCCCCTACCGATCTACGCCCAATCTTCTCGCATGATCTAGCTAGAAACAATGAACAACACAAGGGACACAAGGTTTATACTGGTTCGGGTCACCGTTGTGGTGTAATACCCTACTCCAGTGTGTGGTGTGGTGGATTACCTCGGGGGCTGATGATGAACAGTACAAGGGAAGAACAGCCTCACGAGAGGTGTTCTTGAGCTGGTGCAATGAACTGCTTGGGTGAGTTTAATCGCCTCTCTCTCTCTCTCTATCTCTCTTTTTTGGTCCCTTCTTGTCTCTCTCTCCCTCTCTATGTCTATCTCCCTCTCTCTGTGGTGGCTAGCTCTATTTATAGAGGCCCTGGGCCTCTGCCCAAATAATGAGCGGGAAGGGCGCCAACAATTGGCCATTTTGGAGGGGAACATATAGTACAAGTTATCTTGACCAAAGGCGGTCTTCGGCTGCCAAAAGCACTGCTGATGACGCCGTCTTGGGCTCCACGGTGACCTCCGTCCTGCCACTCTGCTGGTCTTGGTCTCGTTGCACCAAATGGTAACCTTTGCCTTGTGCCTTGGCCTGTGCTTGCCCCCTTTGCACCAAAGAGGAAACAAGGACACTACGCAGGCCGGCGCCCGCCTGGTCTTGATCGTCATGGCTTGCGTCACAGGCTCCTCGCGAGGTATCCCTGCCTTGGTCTCTCCGCCTCCTCGCGAGCCTGCCTGATGAGGCTGCCTCTAAGGAAGCTTTCGGTCGTCCGCCCCGCGAGGCTTGGCCCCTCGTGAGGGTCTTGAGCTTGAGCTAATGAAGATGGGCCGTGCTGGGCCCCCACTTGAGCCATGCCGCAGGCCGCAGGCAGGCAAGTCTGGGGACCCCCGTTCCCAGAACGCCGATAGTAGCCCCCGGGCCCATGGTGCGCCCGGGCTTGGCCTAGCAGGGAAGCGAAGGGGCAAGCGTGAAGCGCTGCGGGCCCAAACAGCTTGCGGCCTTGGGCGCCGCGTGGCGATTGATTGGGCATGGGCGTATGCGCTTCCCATGATGCTTTAGCAACTGTCCATCTGACAAAAGGGGTGCCCGGGCCAGACTTACTTGCTTTGTTCTCGTTCGCCTCGCCCCAGATCCCCTTTCTCGCTCTCCTCCTTCTTGCTTCCGAAATCCTCCAGATCTGTCTCAATCCTTCTCGCCCGGCACGCCATGGCGCCTCGCAAGTCCCCGACCGAGGCCTGGTACTCGCCGGCCCTAGATTCCCCAAACCTGCTGGAGAAGAACCTCGCCCTCACGCGCCTGATGACGGTGGCGCAGGGCAGCAAGGGGGCGACTGTGCTCAAGGCCGGCTTCGACCAGCCTAAAAGCAGGGGGAGCACCTTCCATCCGCTCTTTGTGAGCGCCATCGTCGCCGGTCTGGTGCCTCCTTTCTCTGAGTTCTTCTTCACTGTTCTCCGCCAGTACAACTTGCAGGCTCTGCATCTCCACCCCAACTCTGTTATTCTCCTGGCGATTTTTGCTTACTACTGTGAGGCTCATGTCGGGGTAAAGCCCCCGGTGGCCTTGTTGCATCACTATTTTTCCCTTCGGGTTTCTGGTGGCCATGTCTCCGCATGTGCAAGCTTCATCGCGTACTCCAATTCCAATGCTATCTCAAAGCCTGGGAAGAGAATCGAAGGCTTCCGGAGCAAGTGGGTCATGGTGGACGTCGGGCGCCTCCACCCCCGTCTAGTGTTGCCTACGGGCAGCCCAAGGCTGTCGACGCGTGGTCCCGCACAGAGCTCGTCGACCCTCGTGCGAGGGTGGTGCTGAAAAGGATGAACATGGACCTGAGGCCGAGCACCTTGGGGATGGCGAAGCTGACTGGACCATGCTCCGGAGGGAGTTCTTGGAGCACCGGGTGGCTCCGCTCCAGGAGCACTCGCTCCCGTTGTGGAGGCTTGGCGAAGCGGACGCCGCCTTGCGCCTGAGTTCGGAGGCCCTGACCGACGAGAATCTGGTCGTGGCCCTCCATTCCTTGGTTGGGGGAGACGTGGCGAAGCCGATGGGCGCCCCGTCCCCCTGTTCCTTCGTGACGACTAGGAGCAGGTGGTGAATGCCATGCCCTCCTTCAATGGTGAGGGGCTGGTGCCCGCGGAAGCTCCCGAGGCTCTTGCGGCGCTGGCGATGGTGAACGTGTCCTCCGACAGCTCTAGCGGGAGCGAGGGGGCAGAAGAGGCGGAGGAAGAAGAGTCTCGCTCTGAGGCGACTGGCGAGGAGTCGAGGGAGTCTTCCCCTCGGCGCAGGTCCCAGGTCCCCCGCTCCATGCCGGACGACGACGAGGCCGGCACCAGGCGAGGAGGGGAGGATTCCCCCTTTGTCACAAGGAAGGGAAGGTCGGGGCTGGTTCCCCCAGGGTCTGCTCTGGTCCCTGAGCGATCTGAGGCCAGCTCCAGCCCTCCTGACGTGCCTTCTGCTTCTGGGCCTCCCGAGGCTGACCCCAGCTGCAGGTTCTCAGGCTTCAAGTTTGACCGGAGGTTGCTTGGGTCCGTGAGCGACGACCAGTAAGTGCTCGATTCGTTCTTTGCTTGGTTTCTACCGCCGAGGCTTGACGTCCATATTTTTTGTTAGGTTGGCGCCTGCGGCGAAGAGGTTGAAAGGGGCTTCTGCGGCCCCGCTTGGGGCGAGTCTGCATGCCGGGATGGTGCCTTCATCCACTGAGGGGAAAGACGGTGTGGCTCGCGCCTCCCCTGCCGGTCGTCCTCGCGAGGCCGACTGGGATGCCTCGGCGAGGAGTCAGCCCCCGTGGCCCCGCTGACCCTGGAGTCGACTACGCTCGATGCTGCAGCCGGGGCAGCTAAGGCCCAAGGGGTTCCTTCCTGCCAAGCCGTGATCACGCCACCGTCTTCTTCGCCTGCTCCGCCGGTTCCCGCTTCTTCTGTTCCCTCTGCCGCCATCCTGGACCAGGTCGCCAGCGAACTAAGCCAGCTGCGGGAGGATCTTCTGAGCGTGGACCCTCGCCTAGCGGCCGGGAGCCTGGAGTTAGCTTCTGGCTGGCCCCGTTCCGCTGCCTCTATCCGAGCAGCGCTGAGCCAGGCCGCAGTGGCCTCCGATGGGGAGAAGCAGGCCACCAACCAAGCCAAGGCCACTCGCGACGCTGCCCTGGGCGACGTTGAGGCTGCCAAGGCTCGCTGCGAGGCGCTGGAGACCTAGCTGCAAGGCCTGCGCGACGAGCTCGCCAAGGAGGTCCACGGCCACCAAGAGAAAGAGAAGGAGATGAAGGCTCGGGAGGCTGCCGTCAAGGACCGGGACATCAAGCTTAATGACCACCATAGCCGGTTGGAGATGCTGGAGCGGTCGCTGAAGGCGGAGAGGACCGAGGTAGACACCAAGACGAAGGTCCTGGCGGAGGATCGGGTGGCCTTTGCGAAGATGGAGAAGAGGGCTCGTGCCGTGCTGAAGATGCTTTACGAGAGCGGCTTGGAGGAGCCGCTGGCCGATGTGGAGGACGGCCCCGCCGAGCTGCTTCCCTTCCTGGTCCGTGCGCTTGAAGATGTCGTAAACGGCCTTGGCCCCACGGCCGAGGCCGAGGCGCGTGCCCTATCGTCTGCGGCACTGACGCATGTCCTCAACCACATCTACCTGCGCGACCCCGACGTCGACTTCGATAGCCTGCTGGAACCTATGAGAGGCAACCTTACCGCCGCTGCCACTGAAGCCATGAAAGGCCGAGCCGAAGCGTTGCTGGGGAGGTTCCACGCCTTCAGCGTCTTGCTTGGGCACGGTGCCACCAGCTCCGCGGCCCCAGGAGGCGGGGTCGCCCAGCACGACGCCACCACAGGCGGCAGCGCCACTGGAGAGTGATCCCTTTGCGGCTTCTGTCCTGTTTTTATTCCTGCAACATGCACCATTCCTCGCGGAGGCATTTAAACTTGTGTTTGGCATCGTCAAACAATCTATGGCTTGTAATATTTGCTTTGAATTTCCTGAAATTTGCATTTTCTCCCCCACTTGCTTGCGCTCTACGTCAGCAGGGCCCGGCCCCGCGCATACCTCACCCAGCATTAGCCCCGACCAGAAACTAGGATGATACTAAGGAGCGAGGGGCTACGTGGCAAGTTAGGCTCCTGAGTCGCGATGCTCAGGAGTCCCCCTTGACGCACAAGCAGCAAGTAGGAAAGGGGGGAACGAGGAGTGGATTGATCGTTCTACGTCGGCAGGGCCCGGCCCCGCGCATACCTCACCCAACGTTAGCCCCGACCGGAAACCAGGACAGGACTAAGGAGTGAGGGGCTACGGGGCAAGTTAGGCTCCTGAGTCGCGATGCTCAGGAGTCCCCCTTGACGTTCAAACGGGTTTCCATACCTTGGCTCCGCTCGGGAGGGGCGCGTGACGACCAGGTCCGAGGGACCTGGCTGGGTGGCGTGCGCTCGGGCGAGGCCCGGGCTTAGCCCCCGTGTCCAGCCCCCTCGCATGGCGCTCCCGAGGGGAGGCGTTGCGATGGTGCCAGACACTGAGCTCTGGGCTCCCTGAGGTTGGTATGGCCGTAGGCCGCCCTTAGTTGTTTATCACCAGCGCGGATCATAGTGCTTCCGTATGTGTACGGGCATAGCCGCTCCTCGGCAGTGTCGTCAGCCAGCACGGAGCATGGTGCTTCCACTCGTACGTGGGAGGAGGCTCCCCTCCGGGAGGAGCCCCCGGGGTGTGTACAGCCCCGCCCTGACACGTGGCCGGCACGGTAGGGCTAGGAGAGGTGCATCTGGGCACTCGTGAGCTAGCGCGGGACTCACGAGGCCCTACCTCGAGGCGGGTTGCGCCTGGCTCTGGGCCTTTATCAATGGTGTGTTCCTGCAGGGTGGTTAGAATGCAAATGCTCTACGTCCTCAGGTCCCGGCCCTCGAGCAAGCTCAGCCGCCACTGGCATGACAGGTCGTGATGCCGTGGGTCAAGGTCAGGGGGTGAGGGCTAGAGAGCCAGTAGGAGCCCAAGAGTCGCGATGCTCAGGTACCCCCCCTTTAAACATGCAAGTGCTTTGCATGAAAGCGGAGAAGTCTGCAATAAGCAGCAGGTGACAATTAAGCGTGAAAGAGCAAATTCATTTTAAGTAGACACGGGAAAAGCAAACGCCGCTTGGCCAGGCCCGAGCAGCTCGGGGATGATGCAGCCCGAGGGGCGCCCCCAAGAAGGTAAGTAAAGAGCATAAGAAAAATGGATACATGCCGCAGGGACGGACCAACGCGGCCTGGGAATGATGCGGCCCTGTGGGCGCTCCCAGCTAAAAACGGAACTTAGAAAGATGTCACCTGGTGTTGCTGAAGTTGAAGTGATGCTGAACAAGCTGTCGATGCGCGATGAAGATGTAGATCCTTACGAGCCCCCTGGCCCAGGAGCCTCGGGAGGTCCGGGGCACTGGTGGGTTTCCGAGGGCCTTCTCCATCTCCGCCAGGACCACACCATGCCTGACCTCCTGAGCCTCCAGAATGCTCCTCAGCAGGCGCTGATGAGCGGCGACCGTGTTCGGTAGGCTGAAAGGCATGCGAACATAGCTGTGAGGTGGACCCTCGCAACGCCCCACGCGCGAAGGAAAGAGGCGCTCCTGAGACACGGCTCGGTTGAGCCCTGGCACGTCGACACAGACGCGCAACCCACCATCCTCGCCTGGATGTGGGGCTACGGCGGGCAAGCGGCGGCTGCCGCGCATGACTCTCGACTTCTGTAGCTCCTGGGTGTTCCTTGCGATGAACTCTTGTGGGTTTGGTCTTCCTTGCCTTGTACCTTCCTGAGGGAAACGTGCCTGGAAGCACCCCTCCAAGTGGTGCCCGAGCGCCTCCCTCGCGACCTTGGAAAAGTCGGTCGCTCTCCAAGAAAGAGCCCCCGAGCCCTGCCTGAGGAGGGCGCCGGGCGCGCCTTCCTATGTGAGAGATGCTGGCGCTCCCTGATTGGGCGCAGATCCCTGATTTGGAAAGCGCGCTCAAGTGAACACACTGCGTCCCTTTCTTCACAGGGTACGGTGATGACTCCGCCACTTCCTGGCATCTTGAGGACATTGTACCCATGGTGAGTCACTGCCATGAACTTGGCCTGGGCTGGGTACCCGAGAATGGCATTGTATGGCAGACGGATGTGGGCGACGTCGAAGTCGATGAGCTCGATGCGGTAGTTGTTGCGCTGCCCGAAGGTGACTGGAGGGCGAACCTGCCCTATCGGAACAGTGGAACCATCAGTGACTCCTGAGAAGGGCTTGGTTGGCTGAAGCTGATCGTATGACACTTGGAGGTTGTCGAACCTCTTGACGGACAGGACGTTGAGTCCTGCACCGCCGTCAATGAGGGTCCTGGTGACCTGCACGTTGTTGATGACTGGGGAGCAAAGCATCGGGAGGACTCCGGCCATTGCCGTGCACTTGAGCTGATCCGCTGAGCTGAATATGATAGCGCACATAGACCACGTGAGAGGGCGCGTGGCCTCAAGCTTGGGGAGGACTGCATTCACCTTGCGAGTAAACTACTTGAAGATGCACTGTGAGGCTGGGGCCTGCACGCCACCCAAGATGCAAGCGATTGCGCGCGGCTCCTGGAAGCCCCTAGCCCCCTCATCTTGATGTTGGTCTTCGTTCCTCCTTGGCGGTGGCGGCAGAGGAGGAAGGCCTGCATTGCCGTGCAGGTGATCCTCACGAGGCTGATCTCTCCAGCCTCCCTCGCGAGGCTGGTCCTGCCAGCGATCCTCGTGAGGTCGGTCTCGCCACCCTTTGCGAGGGCCACGGTCTTCCCATCATCCGCCACCTCTTCCTCCTCCTCGGCCATAGCCCCTTTCGTTGCACTCGGGGCGTCGGCCGACACGTCCATCTCTCACGGCCCTGAGCTCTTGACATTCGTTGGTGTTGTGGGTGTGGAGGTCATGGTACACGCAGTACCGGCTGCCCTTGGATGACTCAGGCTGATCCCTGCCTTGCTTGGTGTCTGGCTCCGCTGCAAGCATGGCAGCCCCCTTGCGCTTCACGTCCTTGGGCTTGGGTTTCTTCTCTTCTGGGTCGGCAACCGGGAGTACGAGGAGGGAAACACGCCCTTCCTCAGCCCTGGCGCACTTGGTTGCCAAGTTGAACAGCTCTAGGGATGTGAACAGGTCTTCATGGATTGCTAGCTCCTCCTTCATCTTGATGTCGTGTACACCATCGGAGAAGGCCGAGATGATGGCTTCTTCAGTCACCTTGGGGATCTTCAGGAGAGCGTTGTTGAAGCGCTGGATGTATTTCTGCAGGGTCTCCCCTTGCTGCTGCTTGATGCGGCGCAGATCGCTCACGGCCGGAGGCCGATCGCGAGTGCCCTGGAAGTTGGCGATGAAGCGAGTGTGCATCTCGTCCCAGGAGGAGATTGTGCCAGGAGCCAGGTTCAGGAGCCAGGTGCGGGCCCCGTCCTTGAGCGCCATGGGGAACCAGTTCGCCATGACCCTTTCGTATCCGTTGGCGGCTTCGGTGCATAGCTCGTAGAGCTGCAAGAACTCCGCAGGGTCCGTCGTGCCATCGTAGCGAGGCTGCAGGTCAGGCTTGAACTTGCCTGGCCATGCGACGCCGCGTAGCTTGGGGGTGAGAGCACAGCAGCCTGCTGTGGCTACCAGTGCCTTTTGCTGGTACCGGGCTTGCTCTTGGGGATTACCGCGTGTCGCCGCTTGGAGCAGCGCGGGGTCTTGGCGTGGAGGTGCAGGGACGTGATCTTGGCGCGCCGGCGCTGGGAGCGCGCGAGCACCTTCTTGGGGACGAGGGATCTCTTGGCAGCTCCTTTCTTGCTGCGCAGGCGCCAGGCGCGGAGGGTCTCGCCCTGGGGCTGTGCGCTTTGGAGCCAGGGCGCCTTCTTGCGGAGGAGGTGGTAGAGGCACCTCCTGATCCTCGCCTCCTGTGCGGAATGGAGGGCGAGGCAGCGAAAAGGATGGCAAGGGGGAGCCCCCTGCGGTGCTGACGAGCTCGGTGATGCGGGCGAGCCAGTCTTCATAGAGGTCGTTGCCAGGATGGTAGTGCAAGAGCTCTCTTGCCAGGAGCAGCGCGGCGTGCGCGTCCGTGGCGGCGCGACGAGCGTGGGACGACGAAGCGGCTAGAGTTGGCGATGGTGTGGCGGTGCGGCCCTCCCGCCGCACCGAAGGATTCTGGGAGGAGGCCTGCTGCTTGTTCCCCGCCGGGCCGGTGGCGACGTTGGCGGCAGGCGACGGGGAACGACGAGGGCGTCCGCCGACGGGTGCCGTCTGGGCAACGCGGGTGGCGAGAGCAGCCCGGCGCTCGGCGTGAGCCCGCGGGCATCAGCCATGGACACGATGGAAGATCCTCGAGGTTCGAACACTGGGGTGCGCGCGGAGATCTCTCCCCATCCGATCTACGCCCAATCTCCTCGCGTGATCTAGCTGGAAACAATGAACAACACAAGGGACACAAGGTTTATACTGGTTCGGGCCACCGTTGTGGTGTAATACCCTACTCCAGTGTGTGGTGTGGTTGATTGCCTCGGGGGCTGATGATGAACAGTACAAGGGAAGAACAGCCTCACGAGAGGTGTTCTTGAGCTGGTGCGATGAACTACTTGGGTGAGTTCAATCGCCTCTCTCTCTCTCTATCTTTCTTTTTCAGTCCCTTCTTGTCTCTCTCTCCCTCTCTATGTCTATCTCCCTCTCTCTGTGGCGGCTAGCTCTATTTATAGAGGCCCTGGGCCTCTCCCCAAATAATGAGCGGGAAGGGCGCCAACAATTGGCCATTTTGAAGGGGAACATATAGTACAAGTTATCCTGACCAAAGGCGGTCTTCAGCTGCCAAAAGCACTGGTGATGACGCCGTCTTGGCCTCCATGATGACCTCCATCCTGCCGCTCTGCTGGTCTTGGTCTCATTGCACCAGAATGGTAATCTTTGCCCGGTGCCTTGGCCTGTGCTTGCCCCCTTTGCACCAAAGGGGAAACAAGGACACTGCGCAGGCCGGCGCCCGCCTGGAGCCCGCCAGGTCTCGATCGTCATGGCTTGCGTCACGGGCTCCTCGCGAGGTATCCCTGCCTTGATCTCTCTGCCTCCTTGCGAGCCTGCCTGATGAGGCTGCCTCTGAGGAAGCTTCCGGTCGCCCGCCCCGCGAGGCTTGGCCCCTCGTGAGGGTCTTGAGCTTGAGCTGATGAAGATGGGCCGCGCTGGGCCCCCACTTGAGCCACGCCGCAGGCAGGCAAGTCTGGGGACCCCCGTTCCTAGAACGTCGACAATCATGAAGGCACGAATCATAGAGAGACGGATCATTCAGACTGCCCACACACACACAAGCTCACCGAGCTGAAGAACACCTCAACCTCAGGAGGCTGTTTGTCACATCCCTGTGTTAGTCATGCATTAGGTTTGGTTGAACATGTGCATCATGTTTAAATTTATTTTAAATTTGAAATGGGGATGACAGAACCCCCAGCACCCCCCTGGAACAACTAGGGTTTACTAAAAACTTTTTCAATGAACCTGAAATGCCCTTCTAAAAAGCCCAGCCTTTTTGTTTTGGGTTAAAACCTTTGACAAAAATGGTGCACATTTTTCTAGGACATCTTAAGGTCATTGGATTTATTCTTATAGTATTTGCATTTGGGCATTTAAATGCTATAAAATATTTTAAATGCTCAAATAATAATAAACTAAAATGTTTGCTGTTGGATATATTCTAAGCAGTAGCCATGATTAATTTTATGATTTTTGGAAATGCCCTGGCATTTTTAATAAAGCCCCGAAGTTACAGAAATAATAGAATAAATAAAAAAACAGAAAAAGGAGAGAGAAAGGAACTTACCTATCGCCCTGGCCTGGCCCAGCTCGGCCCAGCCCACTGGCCACTACCAGTCATCCTCCTCCTCTCGCCAGGAGGACAAGAGGCGCGTGGCCGACGCCTGCAGCCACACGCCGGCCACCTCCTGCTTCCGCCGACGCCCGGACGCCGTCTACGAGTGCCACGAACTCCCTCTCGTTCCCCTCTCATTCTCCCCACTCTCCCCGTGCCCCTCTCCCTCCTCTGGCTCTCTCCCCATCCACTGCCGAGCGCAGCAGTCGCCGGAGACAAGCACCACCGCGGCCACAGCCTTTCCCTCGCCTCTCTGACCGGCCCAGAAGCCCCGCCTCATCGCCCTCGTCCTCTCCGCCATGCCACGCCGCCCCGGACGCCCCCAAACGTCATCACCGCGGTCGTCTTCTACCTCGAGCAACCGAGATCGCCGGCAACGCCCCAACATCGTCCGACCTCCCCCGAGCCCGCTGAGACGCGTTCTGCAACCGCCGTGAGCTCCTCTACTGAACACCTCGCTCCCTGCCGTCTATTTCCTCCTCTAGCCTTACTATCCACCGCGGCCGAAGCTCGCCGCCGCCACGGCATGTCACCGTCGTGGTCACAGCCACGTTGGGTCGCAACCGAGCACGCCATCGTCTTCAACGCACTCGCAGGAGCCCGTAGCACCCCCGCACGCCCCTCGCCGTGCCTGCTGGCGACTAGTTCGACCTCGCCCGAACTCCGGCAGCCACAACGTATGTCGCTGCCGGCGTTTCCGGCCACCCTAGCTCCACCCACTGCCACCACTCGACGCGGGTCACTCCCCGCATCACGTAGATGGTCTCCGCCGTCGTTTTGGTCGCTCGAGTGCAATACCCGCGCTATTCCGCCGCGTCTAGCCTCGCCAGCGGCTAAACGCCAGTGAGTTTGACCGTGTTTGACCCCGTGTGGGCCCAGGTTGACCTCCCCTGAGTCTCTGACACGTGGGACCGCCCAGCTAATTAACTTAGATTAGCACTAATAAAAAATTAGTTAGTTAATTAACTACTGACACTCGGGTCCCACTGGTCAGGTTTGACCTGGACTAGCCCATTGACCCCTGACGTCACTCTGACGCAATGCTGATGCAGTAAATCCTTTTCTGGATTTATTCTTTAACAGGAAATTCCAGAAAATAGCCAAAACTTCTAAAAATCATAGAAAATCAACCATGGCTCCAAATCAAACAATTTATATATGCAAAATGATCAGAAAAATTCAATCTATCCATCTGTAATGGTTTCATGCATGACAAAACAAGATAACCTTGCTGTTTAAGCAAAATAAGATAATGCACTAATAAGGCTATGTTAAATGAACTAACATTTGAATCTTTGATTCAAATGAGTTCATTCCTTTCTGTTTTAGCTTGCATTAGGCCAAGACACATTCATTTTGCCATGTCATAGCATGCATCATATTGTTGCATATTGTCATGTGTTGATTAGGTTCGGTGTGTCTTTCGTGGTAGGTTCTGCCTCTGAGGATAACCCCGAGTATCCGTCTGAAGGGCGGTACCCTACTACCACTACATCAGGCAAGCAACCCATTTATCATTCCTATACAAACCCATGTTCTCGCTTCTGCTCTTGTTTACTGCATTAAGACAACGTGATTCAAACTACTGTGTGCTACGGTAGTTGAACCCTTATCCTCTGCATGACATGTCATTTCCACAGTAATTAGATGAAACCCACTAGCATGTGTAGGAGTTGATTGAGCCATGTATGTGATTCCTACCTTGCTATGCCTGCTATGCATAGAGTTGTGTCAGGTCTGGTTCATCTGGGTGATGGGCTAGTGAAATGATTATGTCGGTAATGTGAGGGATGTGTTGAACATGTTTTGGTAAAGGTATCGATGAGAGGCCATGTAGTAGTACATGGTGGGTTGTTTCATTGAGGCCGTCCATAAGAACTGAGATCTGTATGCGTGATTTAAGATTCAGCTACTACCACACATTGGGCCCTGAAATATGACCCCGCTCGACTTACTGACCCCTCTCGTCCTCTGTCCAGGAGTTGCAACTAGTTTCTGTTGTTTGTAGGTTATGTGTTGGTGGCCGTGCGTAGCACTGACCCTAGGGGTGGGCTATGATGCGGTAGATACACCATGGCACGGTGTACCGAGTCGCCCGTTTGGTGTCTCGGGAACCCCGCACACATCGTTTGGGGCCATTGAGGACACCCAGGCCAGATCTCCTTGCGGATGGAACCTGAATAGGCGATAAACCAGGACTAGAGACTTGTGCAGTTAGTCAGGTCGTGGTCTACACCCACGTCGGTTTTCGCCTGAAGTCTGCCGAGCACATGTCGTGTGCAGACGCTAAGTGGTGGAAACATGTGTGATGAAGTACACTCCTCCAGGGTATAAATCTATTCGAATAGCCGCGTCCGCGGTAAAGGACTACTTGGTTGCCTATACAGTTCATAGACAAGTTAATGGATACTACTAAAAGACTCAAGATAAGTGTGAGTACCGAGGATGGCCCTCTTGTAGGATGACGAGGGAGGATCCCCGGTGGAGTATTGTGTTGGTAAGTACTGGACTCGTGTGCGAAAACTATTTTACTAGTGGAGTCTCATAGGATAGCTTAGCCAAGAGTCAAAGCTGGCTCGCTGCAATAACTCCGCCACCTTCTTGAGAATGAGCATGTATAGTAGGTTCTGATGTAAGACTTGTTGAGTACCTTTGTACTCATGTTTGCTTAATTACTATTTTCAGACGACAACACCGTCCCCTCCGACGGGTTTTATGTAGATCTCGACGTCGATGAGTGACTTGCCACCCAGGTGGTGATCATGGCCATGGAGGGCCCTATGTAGATAGACAGGCTTCGAGAAGCCTTCTTTCTTTCTAGTGTCTGTACTCTGACTATTTGCTTTCGCATGTGCTTGTGTGCTTGTACGACTTGAGTGTCGGGTCATGTGACCCCTACCTGTATGAACATGTTATGTATGGCTCTTTGGAGCCTTTAAATAAAGGACTTGAGTTGTAGAGTTTTGTTGTGATGCCATGTTGTATTTGCACATATCGAGCATATTGTGTGTATGATTGAAATGCTTGGTATGTGTGGGATCCGACAATCTAGTTGTTTATCCTTGGCAGCCTTTCTTATGGGGAAATGTAGTCTAGTGTTCCTCGAGCCATAGTAGTCCGCTACAGCCCGGTTCACTGGAGTCCTGCTAGCCCAGCACTACTGCTCGGGACACTTGACTGGCCGGCATGTGTTTCACTTCGTTCCTATGTCTGTCCCTTCGGGGAAATGTCACGCAGTGACATCTGGAGTCCTGCTTAGCCTGCTACAGCCCGGGTTCCCCGGAGTCCTGTTAGCCCAGTGCTACAGCCCGGATTCACACGCTGATGACCGACATGCTCGATGTGATTCACGTATGCCTGTCTCCATAGGTCTGTGCCGCTTTGGGTTCACGACTAGCCATGTCGGCCCGGGTTCTCTGTCATATGGATGCTAGCGACACTATCATATACGTGAGCCAAAAGGCGCAAACGGTCCCGGGCCATGGTAAGGCGACACCCGTGGGGATACCGTGCGTGAGGCCGCAATGTGATATGAGGTGTTACCGGCTAGATCGATGTGACTTGGAGTCGGGGTTCTAACACTGTTCTTCCCTTGTACTGTTCATCATCAGCCTTAGAGGCAATCCACCACCACCACACTGGAGTAGGGTATTACACCACAACAGTGGCCCGAACCAGTATAAATCTTGTGTCTTTCTTTGTTGCGAGTTCGTCGAGTTCGTTCGCGAGATCTTAGTGAGCTAGAGCGTAGATTGGTAGGAAGGAAAGACTTCGCGCGCACCCCAGTGTTCGAACCTTAAGGGTTTGCTGGAACCCCACATCTGACAGTATTGAAGCGGCCAACGATGACGAGAAAGTTATGGTGAACTGGTTTCCCATGGCTCTCAAGGAGGGCGCCCGCTCCTGGCTCCTAAATCTGCCACCAGGCTCGATCTCCTCCTGGGACGAGATGCACGACCGCTTCGTCGCCAACTTCCAGGGCACTCGCGACCGCCCGCCGGCTGCGGGTGACTTGCACCGCGTGAGGCAGCAACCAGGAGAGACCCTCCAGAAGTACATAGAGTGCTTCAACAACGTCCATCTCAAGATCCCCAAGGTAATAGATGAGGCCATCATCTCTGTGTTCTTTGATGGCGTCCGCGACCTCAAGATGAAGGAAGAGCTCCCTATCCACGAGGAGCAGCGCACATCCCTGGAGTTGTAAAACCTGCCGACCAAGTGCGCACGAGCTAAGGAGGGGCGCCTCTCCATCCTCGAGGTCCCAGCCACAGAGCCGGAGGAGAAGAAAGGCAAGGCCAAGGATGTGAAGCGCAAGGGAGCAGCCATTCTCGCAGCGGAACCAGACACCAAGCGTGGCAGAGACCAACCAGAGTCATCCAAGAGCAGCCTTCCGTTCTGCGCCTTCCACACCCGGAATACCCACAACACTAGCGATTGTCAAGAGCTCAGAGCCATTCGTGAAGGACGCTTGGGTCGACGCCCCGAGCGTGACGACCGGGGCTACGGCTGAGGAGGAGCACATGGTGGCGGACGCTGGGACAACCGTGGCCTGCGCCAGGAGTGGCACGACCGGCCTCGTGAGGACCGCTGGCAGGATCAGCCTAGCGAGGGCGCCTAGAGGGATCAGCCTCGGGAGGATCGTCCTCAAGGCAATGCCGGCCTCCCTCCGCTGCCGCCACCACCAAGAAGGAATGACGAACACCATCGAGACGAGAGGGGCTGGGGGCTTCTAGGAACCACGTGCTATCGCCTGCATTTTGGGCGGAGCTGTCGGCGTTCTGGGAATGGGGGTCCCCAGACTTGCCTGCCTGCGGCCCATGGCGTGGCTAAGCCAGCAGGCCGTACGACCCATCTTCACCAACAAAGCATCCAAGACCCTCGTGAGGGTCCAAGCCTCGCGAGGCGGACGATGCAAGATGTCCTTTGGAGTGGCCTAGCCAGGCAACCTCATGAGGAGCGGAGATGTCAAGGCGGGGCAAACCTCACGAGGCCCTCGTGACGTAAGCCATGACGCACGACACCAGGCGGGCGCCAGCGCGCGCAGCGTCCTTGTTTCCTCTTTTCTGCTAAGGAGGCCAGCGCAGACAAAGAGTACCGAGGCACCATGCAAAGGTTGCTATATTGGTGCAACGAGACCAATACCAGGAGGACGGCAAGTCGAAGGTCATCATGGAGCCCAAGACGGTGTCACCACCAGAACCTTTCGCAGGCGAAGACCACTTTTGTCAGGATAGCTTGTATTAGCTGTCCCCCTTCAAATTGGCCCGCCGTTGTTGGCTCCCTTCCCGCTTGATATTTGGAAGAGGACAAGGGCCTATATAAGTAAAGCTGGCCACCATAGTAGCAGGAAACGGAAGCAGAGCCTAAAGCATCTCATCTTAGCTTGACACAACCCGATCGAGAGCCTGCTGACAAGAACACCTCAACCTCAGGAGGCTGTTCTTCCCTTGTATAGTTCATCATCAGCCCTAGAGGAATCCACCACCACCACACTGGAGTAGGGTATTACACCACAACGGTGGCCCGAACCAGTATAAACGTCGTGTCTTTATGTGTTGCGAGTTCATCGAGTTCGTCCGCGAGATCTTAGTGGGCTAGGGCGTAGATCGGTGGGAGGGAAAGACATTGTGCACACCCCAGTGTTCGAACCATACGGGTTTGCCGGAACCCCACATCCGACATTTGGCGTGCCAGGGAGAGGTGCGTTGTAGCTTCCCTTCCATTAGTTCGTCGCTCCGTCGCTCCATCGTCTCCATGGCGGACGCTCGTCGTGCTCAAGCTGAGCATCGAGCTGCCCTCACCGCCCGCATCACTCAGACGGCTGCTGTCGGCGGGCCACATCGCCATTCTCCATCTCCCGCCGCTAACGCTGCCACCGGCCCGGCGGGGAACGAGCAGCGGGCGTCCTCGCTGCATCCTTCGGTGCGGCAGCGGTCACACCGCCACTCCATCGCTGACCCCTGCCGGTTCTTCGTCTCACGCACACCGCGCTCCCATGGAGGCATGGGCCGCGCTCCTCGTGGCGAACGAGCTCCTGCGCTACCGCCCCGTCGACGACCTCTACGAGTAGTGGCTCGACCGCGTCACCAAGCTCGTCCGCGCCGCAGGGGGCTCTCCAGTGTCGTCCCACTCTCTGCCTCCCCCTCAACCAGCCACGGGCGACGGGGCTCATGGCATGCCTCCACCACCTCATCCCCAAGACGGCGCCTTGGCACCAAGACGCGAGGCTCCGCGGCGTGATCCGCCACGCCCGGCACCCGCGCGCGAAGATAGAAGGTGCCAATAAATTCCGCGGCCACGAGAAGCTGCACCTCTGAAGCGGGCCTTGACAACCACGGCTGGCTGCCGCGCCTTCACCCCGAGCTGCGTAGCGTCGCCTGGCCGGGCAAGTTCAAGCCGGATCTGCCTCCTCGCTACGACGGTACCGCAGACCCCGCGAAGTTCCTGTAGCTCTTCGAGCTGAGCATCGAAGCGGCCAATGGCGACGAAAAGGTCATGGCGAACTGGTTTCCATGGCTCTCAAGGATGGAGCTCGCTCCTGGCTCCTGAACCTGCAGCACGGCTCGATCTCCTCCTAGGACACTACTAGGAAAAGGGCTATAGATGAAATTGACAATAATGGTGCACCAGACATGTGGTGCGCCACTACTATATACTAATGGCGCACCATGTGTTGGTGCACCATTAGTTTCCAACTACTAACGGCGCACCACATCCACGGTGTGCCATTAATAACAAGATTTTTTTTCCAAAACTAGTAATGGCGCACCAGGGGATAGTCTGCGATTACTAGTTAAACTAGTAATGGCGCACCACATCCACGGTGCGCCATCAGTAAAAAAATTCCAATTTTTTTTTCAAATTTGTTTTTTTTCAAAACTAGTAATGGTGCACCAGGGGATAGTGCGCCATTACTAGTTAAACTAGTAATGGCGCACCACATCCACGGTGCGCCACTAGTAATTTTTTTTCAAATTTTTTATATATTTTTTGAAAACTAGTAATGGCGCACCGTGGGAGTGGTGCACCATTACTAGTTGAATTAGTAATGGCGCACCACTCCCACGGTGCGCCATTACTAACTTGGCCCAAAAATTTCCTCGCATGCACCCCCCTTATGGACCGCCTTTTCAGTTTTAAAAGAAAATAAAAGAAAATGATGAAAATGTCAAAAAAATAAAAGAAAATAAGTTTCCCATGTGATATGTGGTCTAGTTGTTGGCAAAATTTACAAATATGAATTTCGACTTTATTTGCAAAATCTCTCTGGAATTTGTAAAATGGACACAACTTTTGCATGCGAACTCGGATTAAAAAGTTTTCTATATGAAAAATCATCTATATGAACCCCGTTAAACATTTTAAAAATCCTCAAAAACCTAACAGAAAAACAGTTACGGGCCTTTTAAGATCTGGAGGCAAAAAAATAAAAAAAAATCAAACTTACTAGTGGCGCACCATATGCTAGGTGCGCCACTAGTAACAGAAAAAAAATTAGTTTCAAATTTCTTTGGGATTTTTTTTTCAAAATATGATACGTAATATTAACGGAAGTTTGAAATATTTTTTCAAACTTTCATCACACTCATGAACATGAACAAAGTCCTAAACATCAACAAGGTTTAATAGGATTGATATGCTAGATATATCAACAAGTGCCTGTGAAGTGAGCTGGTGCTGGGGTTGGATAGAACTCTGTAGTTAAGCGTGCTTGTGTTGGAGTAGTGTGAGGATGGGTGACCTTTCAGAAAGTTTGACCATGGAGTGCGATTTGACCTGAGATTAAGCATATTGACCCGAGATTAAGCCATAGTGACCCGAGATTAAGAAAAAATAAAAAAAATTGAAAAAAAAATATTACTAATGGCGCACTTCTATGTGGTGCGTCATTACTAAGTCAGATAGTAATGATGCACCTCTAGGCATACTAAGGGCGCACTATAGGTGCGCCATTAGTAAAAAATACTAGTGGCGTGGTACTAGTGGCACACCAGTAGTGCGCCATTAGTAGGCAAAACTGGTGCGCCACTAGTAGGACTTTTCCAGGAAGTGGGACAAGATGCGCAACCGCTTTGTCGCCAACTTCCAGGGCACTCGCGAACGCCCACCGGCCACGGGTGATCTACGCCGCATCAGGCAGCAACTAGGAGAGACCCTCCAGAGGTACATCCAGCGCTTCAACAACACACGCCTCAAGATCCCCAAGGTCACAGACGAGGCCATCATCTCCGCGTTCTCCGACGGTGTTCGTGACGTCAAGATGAAGGAAGAGCTCACCATCCATGAGGAGCTCTGCACATCTCAGGAGCTGTTCAACCTGGCGACCAAGTGTGCCAGAGCTGAGGAAGGGCGCCTGTCTCTCCTTGAGCTTCCAGCCATGGGTGCGGAGGAGAGGAAGGCCAAGGCCAAGGACATGAAGCGCAAGGAGGCAGCTGTGCTCGCAGCGGAGCCCGACATCAAGCGGGCAGAGATCAGCCCGAGTCATCCAGGAACAGCCGACCGTTCTGCGCCTTCCACAACTTGAACACCCACAACACCAGCGACTGTCAAGAGCTTAGAGCCATACGAGAAGGACGCTATGGTCGACGCCCCGAGTGCAACGACCGGGGCTACAGCCGCGGCGGAGGACGTGGAGGCGGACGCTGGGACGACCGTGGCCCGCGCCAGGAGTGGCATGACCGGCCTCGTGAGGACCGCTGGCAGGACCAGCCTCCCGAGGGCGCCTGGAGGGACCCTCCGTGTGAAGATCGCCCCCAGGGCAATGCCGGTCTTCCCCCGCTGCCGCCACCAAGAAGGAACGACGACCAGCACCAGGACGAGGGGGCTGGGGGCTTCCAGGAGCCGCGTGCGATCTCCTGCATCTTGGGCGGTGCCCAGGCCCCAGCCTCTCAGTGCACCTTCAAACAGTTTGCTCGCGAGGTGAATGCGGCACTCCCCAAACTCAAGGCCACGCGCCCGCTCAGGTGGTCCCAATGCGACATCACTTTCAACTTGGCAGATCAGCTCAAGTGCGCAGCCACCGTCGGTGCCCTCCCTATGTCGTGTTCCCCAATCACCAGCAATGTGCAGGTCACCAAGACCCTCATCGACGGTGACACAGGGCTCAACGTCCTATCCGTCGACACGTTCGACAACCTCCAAGTGCCTTATGAACAGCTCCGACCCACCAAGCCTTTCTCAAGAGTGGCCGACGGCTCCACCACACCGATAGGGAAGGTCCGCCTGCCCGTCACCTTCGGGGAGCGCAAGAACTACCGCATCAAGCTCATCGACTTCGACATCGCGCACATACGCCTGCCGTACAATGCCTTCCTCGGGTATCCAGCCCTGGCCAAGTTCATGGCAGTCACTCATCATGGCTACAACGTTCTCAAGATGCCAGGAAGCGGAGGGATCATCACAGTCCCGTGTGAAGAGAGGGATGCAGTGTGCTCCATCGAGCGCGCCTTTCAAGACGCAACAATCGACGACCCCGACAGCAGAAATGAAGGCCCTCTGGAGGTCATCCCCAAGAAGAAGCTGCCACGCCGTGTAGGACCTCAATAGGATGGTGTCGCAGCAGGAGCCTCGTCAGGACCAGCGCCCACTCCAGGGGCACTTCCCTCCATTGGATAGGAAGGCGCGCCCGGCGCCCTCCTTAGGCAGGGCTCGGGGGCTCTCTTCTGGAGGGCCTCAGACCATGCCAACCTCACAAGGGAAGCGCTTGGGCATCACTTGGAGGCGTGCTTCGCGGCACGTGACCCTCAGGAGAGCACAGGGCAAGGAGTGCCCACCAGTCAAGAGTTTATCACCAGGACCACCCAGGAACTGCAAGAAGCAAGAGCCATGCGCGGCGACAGCTGCCCACGAGGTGCAGCTCCGCATCCTGGCGATGATGCTGGGCTACGTGTCTGCATTGACATCCTAGGGCTTAACAGGGCTGCATCTTAGGAGCGTTTCTGGCCTTTGCGTGTGGGCCGTTGCGAGGGCCCGCCGCACAGCGACGTTCGTTTGCCTTTTGGCTTGCCAAGCATGGTGTCAGCCTATCGGCGCAACATGCGACGTGTCCTGGCGGCTCAGGAAGCCAGGTACCGTGTCGTTCTGGAGGAGATGGAGATGGTCTTCAGGGAACCTCCCGAGCCCCCAGAGCCTCCCGAGGCTTAGGGTTCTGGTGGCTCAAGAGGAGTCATTTCTTCAACGCACGCCTTCAGCTGCACCAACTCTACTTCATCTACAGAACCAGGTGACATCTTCCAAGCTCATTTAGCTGGGAGCGCCCCTCGGGCTGCATTATTCCCAGGCCGCGTGGGTCTGTCCCTGCGGCATGTATCCCTTTTGCTTATGTATTTAGCTTACCTTGTTGGGGCGCCCCTCGGACTGCATCATCCCCAAGCTGCTCGGGCCAGACCCGGTGGCATGTATCTTCCTGCATTTACCCAAGCTGATTTGCCTTCCCTTCTTAACCTGCCTGCGGTTATCACCTGCTTGATCCTCGCCTCCCACGGGGCCTCCTCATTGGCACGACGCTGGTGCATGGGTCCGTCCCTTCCACGTCGACAAAACTGTGCGGTCGAGCTCTGTCTCGCGGCACGCCCCGCGCACGTCACCTCACCAGGCCCTCAGTGCCATCACTTCATCCGGACCAACCAGCGGTAGGCTGACGGCTGTAACGGCAAACCATGTTCTTCTTGTGCCTGTTCACAGGGACCCCGTGGGGAGGATGGCAGGTAGCACCGCGAGTCTCCTTTTCTCTCGTGCAATTCACTTGCACATTAAAAGGGGGCTCCTGAGGATCATGACTCAGGAGCTCTAACTGGGTCTCCAGCCCTCACCCCCTGGCCTTGACCACGGCATCACGACCTGGCATACCAGCGGCGGTTGAGCTCGCTCGAGGGCCGGGACCTGAGGACGTAGAGCGCTAAGGAGAGCATGAGGGGAGGGAAACTCGTATGGGTTGGCCTAGCTGTGCCGCATGAATAGGCGCGCAACTCTAGCGCAACGTTAGGAGTCGCCACGAGATCAACAAGATATGTCCCGCACTCGGATCGGCTATATGTTTGGGCCTAATGGCCACTCACGCCTTGCCACAACCGCATTGCGGCCACGTCAACTCCCTTTCTCGCCTTACCATGTCTGCTTGAGCGCTAAGGGGTACCTCCTGAGCATCGCGCCTCAGGGGCTTTTACTGGACCTTGAGCCGCACACCTCCTGGCCTTAAGCACGGCACGCGACCTGGCATACCAGTGACGGTTGTAGCCTGCGGGGGGAATGGGACCTATCAGCGTAGAGCAACAAGCTATCGCGAGGAAAGAAAGGGGGACCGAGCCTTAACGGGACATGCGTTCACCAAATACTCATAACAGGGAAGATAAGCACAAAAGACATTACGGACCCTTACATGCCCCCACAGGGTAATTCATGATTTTTTGGAGGAAACAAAAGCTAATACTAAAGGGAATCCTATCTACATCCTTCCATGGTGGACACCATCATCAACAGTGGGCCACGGGAGGCCGGCGCCAACCCCATCCAGATCAGCGGCGGCGACGGCCGAACGCCGCAGCTCTGCTCTGAGCGTGGCGAGAGCTCGGGAGCACGTAATTGTCATCGCTCGTCTTCGGAGTCTCATAGAGCTCAGGAGAGCTGTTGGACTCCCAAGGGTTGCTGCTGCTGAAGTGGCCGTGAGCGGGAGGCGCGTCAGCCTCATGCTCCTCTCCGGAGCAGCACTCCAGGCGGCGACCCTCAGCATCGAAGACCCCGAAGAAGAGCGTGGAGACACCGTCATACTCGAAGTGGATCGCGAGGGCGCCCCTCACACGGCAGACCCGCACGATCTCGCCCCAGCCGCGAGTCATGAAGATCTTGTCGGGGGGGGGACCACTTCGATCTCCGCTCTAGACGCCGGAGCGCTGCAGTCGGCATGCTGCAGCCAGAGCTCGAGAGGCCCCCTCGGCGGCATCATGTCGAAGAAGAACCGCGAGAAGTGGATCCAAGAGCTTGGTGGCATCGGCGCCCACAGCACCAACTCGCATGAGGAGTCCGCAGCGTGAACTCCAGAGGCGACGGCACGCGTCGCCATGGCGCGGCGACCCCGGATGCGGCATGGGCGGCGCTGCTCGTCACTTCAGCCTCTGAGCCCTCAGCTCAGGCATACAAGGGCAGCGGGTACCCCGGAGGAGGCCGCTCGCACCAAGGCCTCAACACCACCCACATCGCCGCTTCATCACGGTGATGGGTCGGCCTTTTCTTCGGTGGAAGAGGCCCCGGATCATCACGGGGAGCCTTTCCTTTCTCTTTAGTAGAAAGTTTCCTGATGGGCGCCACTATTATCAGCAGTAGAGCGAGGAGGAAGAAGCAAGCAAGCGAGGAAGAGATGGGCGATGGGGGCTCCACCCCCCCTCCCCATTTATAGCAAGAGAAGGCCAACCGGTGTCTCCCACGATCGCAGGTAATGACGGTTTTCCTTGCATGTCGCAGGGACTTGTCAAGTCGTGCCGTTGCCGAGGCAACATGGTGAAGCGGAGACGCCCACGTCCAATAAACTGCCACACGTCAACCGAGGTTACAGGCTTTTGGGGGCCCACGACGTTCTGTACTTAGCCCTTGGCTTTGCCACGAAGCCAAGCCAGAGCGCACCTTGGTCCGGGGGGCTAATTTCGGTGTTCTGGGAACGGTGGTCCCCAGACTTGCCTTCCTGCGGCCCACGGCGTGGCTCAGCCAGCAGGCCGTACGGCCCATCTTCACTAACAAAGCATCCAAGACCCTCACGAGGGTCCAAGCCTCATGAGGCGGACGACGCAAGACCTCCTCTGAAGTGGCCTAGCCAGGCAACCTCACGAGGAGTGGAGATATCAAGGTGGGGCAAACCTCACAAGGCCCTCGTGACGTAAGCCGTGACGCACAACAATACGCGGGCGCCAGGTGGGCGCCAGCGCGCGCAGCGTCCTTGTTTCCTCTTTCCTGCTAAGGAGGCCAGCGCAGACGAAGAGTACCGAGGCATCAGGCAAAGGTTGCTATATTGGTGCAATGAAACCAAGACTAGGAGGACGTCAAGACGGAGGTCATCATGGAGCCCAAGACGGTGTCACCACCAGAGCCTTTCGCAGGCGAAGACCACTTTTGTCAGGATAGCTTGTACTAGCTGTCCCCTTCAAATTGGCCCGCCGTCGTTGGCTCCCTTCCCGCTCGGTATTTGGGAAGAGGACGAGGGCCTATATAAGTAGAGCTAGCCACCATAGTAGGGGGCAACGGAAGCAGAGCCTCAACTATCTCATCTTAGCTTGATACAACCCGATCGAGAGCCTGCTGACAAGAACACCTCAACCTGAGGAGGCTGTTCTTCCCTTGTACAGTTCATCATCAACCCTAAAGGCAATCCACCACCACCACACTGGAGCAGGGTATTACAGCACAACGGTGGCCTGAACGAATATAAACCTAATGTCTTTCTATGTTGCGAGTTTTTCGAGTTCATCCGCGAGATCTTAGTGAGCTAGGGCGTAGATCGGTGGGAGGGAAAGACTTCGCGCGCACCCCAGTGTTCGAACCTTAAGGGTTTGCCGAAACCCCACATCCGACAGGAGCCCAGGCTCCAGCCTCACAACGTACCTTCAAGCAGTTTGCTCAGGAAGTGAATGCAGCCCTCCCCAAGCTCGAGGCCACACGCCCGCTCAGAAGGTCCCAGTGCCCCATCACGTTCAACTCAGTGGATCAGCTCAAGTCCGCAGGTACCTCTGGCGCCCTCCCGATCCTTTGCTCCCGAGTCATCAGCAACGTGCAAGTTACCAAGACCCTCATTGACGGCGGCACAATGCTCAACGTCCTGTCCGTCGACATGTTCGATAACCTCTAAGTGCCATATGACCAGCTTCAGCCTACTAAGCCTTTCTTAGGAGTGACCGATGGTTCCACCACACCGATAGGGTTGGTCCGCCTCCCTATCACCTTCGAGAATGCAAGAACTACCGCACCGAGCTCATCGACTTCGACGTCATGCACATCCGTCTTCCGTACAATACCATCCTCGGGTATCCATCCCTGGCCAAGTTCATGGCGGTGACCCGTCACAGCTACAACGTCCTCAAGATGCCGGGAAGCAGTGGGATCATCACGGTCCTATATGAAGAAAGAGATGTGGTGTGCTCCCTCGAGCGTGCCTGCACAGCTACAGCAATCGACGACCCCAACAGCAAGGGCGAGGGCCCTCATGAGGTCATCCCCAAAAAGAAGAAGCAGCTACACCGTGCAGGACCTCAGGAGGGTGGCGTCACAGCCGGAGCCTCGTCAGGATCAGCGCCCGCTCCCGGGGCACCTCCCACCATCGCATAGGAAGGTGCGTCCGACGCCCTTCTCGGGAAGGGCTCGGGGGCTTCCTTCTAGAAGGCCTCAGACCATGCCCACATCACGAGGGAGGCGCTTGGGCACCACTTGGAGGCGTGCTTCCCGACACGTTACCTTCAGGAGGGCTCAGGGCAAGAATCGCCCGCCGTTCAGGAGTTCATCACCAAGACCACCCAGGAATTGCAAGACGCAAGGGCCATGCGCGGCGGCCGCCGCTCACGAGGCACAGCTTCCCATCCAGGCGAGGATGCCGGGCTGCGTGTCTACATCGATGTTCAAGGGCTCAATAGGGCCGCTTGTCAGGAGCTTTTCTGGCCTTCACACATGGCAAGCTGCGAGGGCCCACCGCACAGCTACATTCGCATGCCCTTCGGCCTGCCGAGCGTGTCGTCTGCCTACAAGCGCAACTTATGGGCCCTTCTCAATCGTCGCCTCCCATGGGGCCTCCTCACGTCGGCATGGCGCTGGTGCATGGGTCCATCCCTGCCACATCGAAAAACCTGAGCGATCGAGCTCTGGCTCGTGGCACGCCCCGCGCACGTCATCTCACCGGGCCCTCAGTGCCTTTACCCCCTCGCGGAGCAACCAACGGCAGGCTGGTAACCATAATGGCAGATTGTGTTTTTCCTTGTGTTGGCACGCAGGAATCTCACGAGGATAACACCAGGCGGCACCGCGAGCTCCCACCTCTTCCAAGTAATCTGCTTACACGTTAAAAGGGGGGCTCCTGAGCATCATGACTCAGGAGCTCTTACTGGCTCTCCAGCACTCACCCCCTGGCCTTGACCACAGCAGGCGACCTGGCATACCAGTGGCGGCTGAGCTCGCTCGAGGGCCGGAACCTGAGGACGTAGAGCAAGGGAAAGGGCAAGGCTCGTATGGGCCTGACCTGGCTACACTGCGGATGTTCGCACACAGCTCTGGCGCATCATGAAGAATCGACCCCAGGCCGCCAAGATAAGTCACGAGCTTAGATCAACTAATCGTTGGAACCTAGGGGAAACGCTCGCTGTAGCCCTGTTGCGGCAACGTCGCCTCCCTTTCTTATCTTACCACGGTTGCTTGAGCGCTAAAGGGGACCCCCTAAGCATCGCGCCTCAGGAGCTCTTACTGGACCTCGGGCAACTCACCTCCTAGCCTTGACCATGGCACACGACCTGGCATACCAGCGACGGCTGAAGTTTGCCTGGGCACCGGGACCTGTCAGCGTAGAGCAACAAGCTGTCACGAGATTGGATAGGGAAGACCGAGCCTAAAAAGGACTTGCGCTCACAAGGCTTCCATAACTGGGATAATATCAACAAAAGACATTGTAGACTCTTTACACGCCCCCACGGGGTACTTCTCGATTCCTCGCAGGGAACAAAGGACGAGAACCTAGGAGAATCCTATCTACACACCCCCACGGCCGACGCCATCATCAAAAGTGGGCCGCGGGAGGCCGGCACCAATCCCATCTAGATCAGCGACGGCGGGTGCCGGACTTTGCGGCCCTGCTCCAGGCATGGCGAGAGCTCGGGGGCATGTAGCTGTCGCCGCTCGTCTCTGGAGTCTCGTAGAGCTCGGGAGAACCGATGGACTCCAAAGAGTCGCTCCTGCTGGAGCAGCCACGAGCGGGGCGCGCCTCATCCTGGCGCTCCCCTTCGGGGCAACACTCCAAGCGGCGACCCTCCGCGTCGAAGACCTTGAAGAACAGCGTGGAGGAGTCGTCGTACTCGAAGTAGATCGCGAGGGCACCCACCGCACGGCAAACCCGTGCGACCTCGCCCCAGCCACGGGTCATGAAGATCTTGCCGGTGGAGACTGCTTCAACTTCTGCTCCGGTCGCTGGAGCATCGAAGTCAGCATGCTGCAACTAGAGCTCGAGAGGCCCCGTCAGCGGCATCACGTCAGAGAAGAAGCGCGGGAAGCGGATACAGGAGCTTGGGGGCATCGCCGCCCATAGCATGAGCTCGCGTGAGGAGCCCGCGGCATGGACCCCAGGAGTGACGGCCGCGGTGCGCGCGCTGACACTCGATGCTCCTTCCTCCCGAGCCCCCGGCTTGGGCATTCAAGGGAAATGGATACCCAGGAGGAGGCCGCTCAAACCAAGGCCTCGTCACCACCTACATCACCGCAGCATCGCGACGATGGACTGACCTCTTCTTCGGCGGAAGCAGCGCCCGCATGTCGAGGGGAATCTTTCCCTTCTCGTTAGCTGAGAACCTTCGGATCGGCACCTTTGAAGTTGCTACTAGCAGTAGAGCAGAGGAGGAAGAAGCAAGAGGAATGGGAAGAAGTGGGGAACGGGGGCTCCGCCCCTTCCTCATTTATAGCAGGAGAAAGCCAAGCAGCGCCCACATTGATCACAGGTAATAATGGTTTTCCTTGCATGTCGCAGGGACTTGTCAAGTCGGGTAGTTGCCAAGGCAGCGTGGGGAAGCGGAGACGCCCATGTCCAATCAACCGCTACGCGTCAACCGGGGCCGCATGCTTTAGGGGCCCGTGACGCTCCGCACTTGATCTTTGGCTTCGCCTCGAAGCCATGCTCGAGCACGCCTTGGGCTCGGGGGCTGAACGGGGGTCCCCAGACTTGCCTGCCTGCGGCCCACTGCGTGGCTGAGCTGGCAGGTCTGTATGGCCCATCTTCGTCGACGAGGTATTCAAGACCCTCGTGAGGGGCCAAGCCTCATGAGGTCGATGACGCAAGACCTCCTCAGGAGCGGCCTCGCCAGGCAGGCTCACAAGGGGCGGAGAGATCAAGGCAAGGCAAACCTCGCGAGGTCCTCATGACCGATACGTCCATTTTGCATCATTCTTTTATATCGATATTTATTGCATTATGGGATGTTATTTCACATTATGTCACAATACTTATGGCTATTCTCTCTTACTTTACAAGGTTTACATAAGGAGGGAGAATGCCGGCAGCTGGAATTCTGGGCTGGAAAAGGAGCAAATATTAGAGACCTATTATGCACAACTCCAAAAGTCCTGAAACTCCATGGAACACCTTATAATAAATAATGAAAAATCATCGCCAAAGATGAAGACCAGGGGGCCCACACCCTGCTCATGAGGTAGGGGGCGCGCCCAGGGGGTAGGGCGCGCCCTCCACCCTCGTGGGGCCCTCTAGTGGCTCTCCGACGACCATCTTCTCCTATATGAAGTCTTTCGTTGAGAAAAAAAAGAAGCAACCTTTCAGGACGAAACTCCGCCGCCACGAGGTGGAACCTTGGCGGATCCAATCTAGAGCTCCGGCAGAGCTGTTGTGCCAGGGAAACTTCCCTCCCAGAGGGGGAAATCATTGCCATCGTCATCACCAAATCTCCTCTCATCGGGAGAGGGCAATCTCCATCGACATCTTCATCAGCACCGTCTCATCTCAAAACCCTAGTTCATCTCTTGTATCCAATTCTTGTCTCCAAGTCCGGGATTGGTGCTAGTAGGTTGCTAGTAGTGTTAATTACTCCTTGTAGTTGATGCTAGTTTGTTTAATTGGTGGAAGATCATATGTTCAGATCCTATATGCATATTAATATCCCTCTGATTATGAACATGTTTATGCTTTGTGAGTAGTTACGTTTGTTCCTAAGGACAAGGGAGAAGTCTTGCTATTAGTAGTCATGTGAATTTGGTATTCGTTCGATATTTCGATGAGATGCATGTTGTCTAGCCTCTAGTGGTGTTATGTGAACGTCGACTACATAACACTTCACCATTATTTGGGCCTAGAGGGAGGCATTGGGAAGTAATAAGTATATGATGGGTTGCTAGAGTGACAGAAGCTTAAACCCTAGTTTATTTGTTGCTTCGTAAGGGGCTGATTTGGATCCATATGTTTCATGCTATGGTTAGGTTTACCTTAATACTTTTGTTGTAGTTGCGGATGCTTGCAATAGAGGTTAATCATAAGTGGGATGCTTGTTCAAGTAAGAACAGCACTCAAGCACCGGTCCACCCACATGTCAAATTATCAAAGTACCAAAAGCGAATCATATGAACGTGATGAAAACTAGCTTGACATTATTCCCATGTGTCCTCGGGAGCGCTTTTCCTTATATAAGAGTTTGTCCAGGCTTGTCCTTTGCTACAAAAAGGATTGGGCCACCTTGCTGCACTTTATTTACTTTTGTTACTTGTTGCTCGTTACAAATTATCTTATCACAAAACTATCTGTTACCACTTATTTCAGTACTTGCAGAGAATACCTTGCTGAAAACCGTTTATCATTTCCTTCTACTCCTCGTTGGGTTCGACACTCTTACTTATCGAAAGGACTACGATAGGTCCCCTATACTTGTGGGTCATCAAGGCTCTTTTCTGGCACCGTTGCCAGGGAGTGAAGCGCCTTTGGTAGGTGAAATTTGGTGAGGAAATTTTTTTATAGTGTGCTGAAATTTACTGTCACTTGTTATTATGGAAAGTAATCCTCTGAGGGGCTTGTTCGTGGTATCTTCACCCCGACCAGTAGAGCAAAGAGTTGCTCCTCAACCTACTGAACCTATTGAAAATGAAAATACTTGCTTTGACGTTCCTTCGGGTATAATAGAAAAACTGCTAGCTAATCCTTTTTTAGGAGATGGAACGAAACATCCTCATGAACATCTAATATATGTGGATGAAGTTTGTGGATTATTTGAGCTTGCAGGTCTATCCGGAGATGATGTTAAGAAGAAGGTCTTCCCCTTATCTTTGAGGGGAGATGCATCGACATGGTATAGGCTATGTGATGATATGAGGTCTTGGAATTACAAACGATTGAAATTGGAATTTCATCAGAAGTTTTATCCTATGCATCTTGTTCATCGTGATCGCAATTATATATATAATTTTTGGCCTCGCGAAGGAGAAAGCATCTCTCAAGCTTGGGGGAGGCTTAAATCAATGTTATATTCATGCCCCAATCATGATCTCTCAAGAGAAATGATTATTCAAAATTTTTATGCTCGGCTTTATGAAAATAATCGCACCATGATTGATACTTCTTGTGCTGGCTCTTTTATGATGAAGACTATTGGATTTAGAAGGGATTTATTGGATATAATTAAACGCAACTCTGAAGATTGGGACCTCGACAAGGGTAGGGAGTCAGGTATGACACCTAAGTTTGATCATGTTAAATCTTTTATGGATACTGATATTTTCCGTAAGTTTAGCACTAAATATGGACTTGATTCTGAGATAGTAGCTTCTTTCTGTGAATCTTTTGCTACTTATGTTGATCTCCCTAAGGAGAAGTGGTTTAAATATCATCCTCCCATAGAAGTAAAAGTAGCTGCACCTATTAAAGTTGAAGAAAAGACTATTGCTTATAATGATCCTATTGTTCCTACTTCTTATGTTGAGAAACCACCTATCCCTGTTAGGATATATAAAGGATCATGCTAAAGCTTCAACTGTGGTTCGTAAAAGCAATATTAAAACATATACACCCCCTAAGCAAGTTAAAGTAGAACCTAATATTGCTATTGTTAAAGATCTCTTGTCTGATAATATTGATGGGCATGTTATTCAGTTCTGCGGTGAAACTGCTAGAATTGCTAAACCTTGTGCTAAAGATAAACATAGACCTGTGGTAGGCGTGCCTATTATTTATGTTAAAATAGGAGATTCTTGTTATCATGTCTTATGTGATATGGGTGCTAGTGCTAGTGTTATACCTTATGACTTGTATAAACAAATCAAGCATGAAATTGCACCTGCTGAGTTAGAAGATATTGATGTCACAATTAAACTTGCTAATAGAGATACTATTTTGGCAATGGGAATTGTTAGAGATATTGAGGTCTTGTGCGGGAAAACTAAATATCCTGCTGATTTTCTTGTTCTTAGTTCCCCACAAGATAGCTTTTGTCCCATTATATTTGGTAGACCCTTCTTGAATACAGTTAATGCTAGGATAGACTGCGAAAAGAATGTTGTTACTATTGGCTTGGATGATATGACTCATGAATTTAATTTCTCTAAATTTAGTAAACAACACCTTGAAGAAGAATTGCCTAGTAAGGATGAAATTATTGGTCTTGCTTCTATTGCCGTACCTCCTAGTGATCCTTTAGAACAATATTTGCTAGACCATGAGAATGATATGTTTATGAATGAAAGAAGGGAAATAGATGAAGTATTCTTTAAACAGGAACCTATGCTGAAACACAATTTGCCTGTTGAAATCCTAGGGGATCCCCCTCCACCTAAGGGTGATCCCATGTTTGAGCTTAAACCGTTGCCTGATAGTCTTAAATATGCTTATCTTGATGAAAAGAAGATATATCCTGTTATTATTAGTGCTAACCTTTCAGAGCATGAAGAAGAAAGATTATTGAAAACTCTGAAGAAGCATCGTGTTGCTATTGGATATACTCTTGCTGATATTAAGGGCATTAGTCCCACTCTATGTCAACACAAAATAAATTTGGAAGCAGATGCCAAACCAGTTCGTGATCCTCAACGACGTCTGAATCCTAAAATGAAAGAAGTGGTAAGAAAAGAAATACTAAAGCTTCTGGAGGCAGGTATAATTTATCCCATTGCTTATAGTCAGTGGGTAAGTCCTGTTCATTGTGTCCCTAAGAAGGGAGGTATTACGGTTGTTCCTAATGATAAAGATGAATTGATTTCACAAAGAATTATTACAGGTTATAGGATGGTAATTGATTTCCGCAAATTAAATAAGCCTACTAAGAAAGATCGTTACCCCTTACCTTTTATCGATCAAATGCTAGAAAGATTATGCAAACATACACATTACTGCTTTCTAGATTGTTATTATGGTTTCTCTCAAATACCTGTGTCGGCTAAAGATCAATCAAAGACTACTTTTACATGCCCTTTTGGTACTTTTGCTTATAGACATATGCCTTTTGTAATGCACCTGCTACCTTTCAAAGATGCATGATGGCTATATTCTCTGACTTTTGTGAAAAGATTTGTGAGGTTTTCATGGACGACTTTTCTGTCTATGGATCTTCTTTTGATGATTGCTTGAGCAATCTTGATCGAGTTTTGCAAAGATGTGAAGAAATTAATCTTGTCTTGAATTGGGAAAGTGCCACTTTATGGTTAATGAAGGTATTGTCATGGGGCATAAAGTTTCTGAAAGAGGTATTGAAGTTGATAAAGCCAAGGTTGATGCTATTGAAAAGATGCCATGCCCCAAGGACATCAAAGTTATAAGAAGTTTCCTTGGTCATGCTAGATTTTATAGGAGGTTCATTAAGGACTTCTCAAAAATTTCTCAGCCTCTGACCAATTTATTACAAAAAGATATACCATTTGTCTTTGATGATGATTATGTAGAAGCATTTGAAATACTTAAGAAAGCATTAGTCTCTGCACCTATTGTTCAGCCACCTGATTGGAATTTACCCTTTGAAATTATGTGTGATGCTAGTGATTATGCTATAGGTGCTGTTCTAGGGCAAAGAGTTGATAAGAACTTAAATGTTATCCATTATGCTAGTAAGACTCTAGACAATTCTCAAAGAAATTATGCTACTACTGAAAAAGAAATTTAGCAGTTGTATTTGCTTGTGATAAGTTCAGACCTTATATTGTTGATTCTAAATTAACTATCCACACTGATCATGTTGCTATTAAATATCTTATGGAGAAGAAAGATGCTAAACCTAGACTTATTAGATGGGTTCTCTTGCTACAAGAATTTGATTTTTATATTGTTGATAGAAAAGGAGTTAAGAACCCCGTTGCAGACAACTTATCTAGGTTAGAGAATGTTCTTGATGACCCACTACCTATTGATGATAGCTTTCCTGATGAACAATTAAATGTCATAAGTACTTCTCATAGTACCCCTTGGTATGCTGATTATGCTAATTACATAGTTGCTAAATTTATACCACCTAGCTTCACATACCTACCAACAAAATAAAAAGTTCTTCTATGATTTGAGACATTACTTTTGGGATGACCCACATCTTTATAAAGAAGGGGTAGATGGTGTTATTAGACGTTGTGTACCTGAGCATGAACAGGAACAGATCCTACGCAAGTGCCACTCCGAAACTTATGGAGGACACCACGCGGGAGGTAGAACTACACATAAGGTATTGCAATCCGGTTTTTATTGGCCTACTCTCTTCAAGGATGCCCATAAGTTTGTCCTATCTTGTGATGAATGTCAAAGAATTGGTAATATTAGTAGACGTCAAGAAATGCCTATGAATTATTCACTTGTTATTGAACCGTTTGATGTTTGGGGCTTTGATTATATGGGACCTTTTCCTGCCTCTAATGGATATACACATATTTTAGTTGTTGTTGATGACGTTACTAAGTGGGTAGAAGCTATTCCAACTAGTAGTGCTGATCATAACACTTCTATTAAAATGCTTAAAGAAGTTATTTTTCCGAGGTTTGGAGTCCCTAGATATTTAATGACTGATGGTGGTTCACATTTTATTCATGGTGCTTTCCGTAAAATGCTTGCTAAATATGACGTCAACCATAGAATTGCATCTCCGTATCACCCATAGTCTAGTGGTCAAGTAGAATTGAGTAATAGAGAACTCAAATTAACTTTGCAAAAGACTGTCAATATGTCTAGAAAGAATTGGTCCAAGAAACTTGATGATGCATTATGGGCCTATAGAACTGCATATAAAAATCCTATGGGTATGTCTCCGTATAAAATGGTATATGGAAAAGCATGTCACTTACCTCTCGAACTAGAACATAAGGCATATTGGGCTATTAAAGAGGTCAACTATGATTTCAAACTTGCTAGTGAAAAGAGGTTATTTGATATTAGCTCACTTGATGAATGGAGAACCCAAGCTTATGAAAATGCCAAGTTTTTTAAAGAAAAGGTTAAAAGATGGCATGAAAAAAGGGATACAAAAGCGTGAGTTTAATGTAGGTGATTATGTATTGCTGTACAACTCTTGTTTAACATTTTTTGCATGCAAACTTCTCTCTAAATTGGAAGGCCCCTATGTTATCGAGGAGGTCTGTCGTTCCGGTGCCATAAAAATCAACAACTTCGAAGGAACAAATCCGAAGGTGGTAAACGGTCAAAGAATCAAACATTATATCTCAGGTAATCCCATAAATGTTGAAACCAATGTTATTGAAACCGTAACCCCGGAGGAATACATAAGGGACACTTTCCACAATGTTCCAGACTCCGAAAAGGAATAGGTATGTGGTACGGTAAGTAAACCGACTCCAAAACAATTTTAAGGCAATATTTCTCTGTTTTGGAATATTTAGAAAAATAGAAAACTAAGTAGCATTCCGGGAAGGACACAAGGGCCCCACGAGGGTGGAGGGCGCGCCCTACCCCCCTGGGCATGCCCCCCTACCTCATGAGCACCTCGTGTGCCTTCCGGACTCTATTTTCTTGCATGATACGTATTTTGGTTGGTAAAAATTCATAATATAATCTCCCGGGGGTTTTGACTCCCGTATCACGCAAAAATCTCCTGTTTTTGTTTCGAGCTGTTTTCTGTCAGGGTTGTCAAGGCCAGGCACTATGTCGTCTCCCTCCTCCTCCAACCATGAGGAGAGAAGAACCTATGGAGATCAATAAGGATGAAGGGATCAAGAAGGCCGTGGAGGACCAAGTTCCAGCAACAGAAGACACCCTTCAACTGGATCATAATCTTCTTACCCCTACAGAAATCGAAGCTTTCAAGATGATTGAGTTGGCTTGTATACAAAATAAGTATCTCACACGTGAAAATATTTTGTTGAAGGAGCATATCATCGCACTCAAGGGCATTATCCGCAAGTTAGAAGACCTCCTATGCTCGATGTGCGACTATCCGTCATCAACAACTCCACCTTCCTCACCAACCAAGGAGACATAATCACATGGGTATGGGCACTCCCCTTGGCAACAACCAAGCTTGGCAGAGGTGCCCCGGTATCGTATCACCATCACTTTTATCTTTACCGTTTTTCTTAGTTCAATCCTTTTGGTAGTATTTTGATCTAGTAGAATAAAGTTTATGGCATGATCTAGTTGTGAGTTTTGTTTTATTATCCTTCTATGTAATCGAGTCTGTGAGCTATATAATAAAGATTAGTGTTGAGTCAAGGGATTGATTATTTTTCCATGATCCTAAGTGAATAAAAGAAAAGAAAAAAAATAAAAAGAAACAAAGAGATCATATGGATCTCATGGAGAGTAATGAGCTCACATAGAAAAAAGTATGATGAATAAAAGTTGTTGAGAGTTGGCAAGCATAGTTTTGATCATCGTTGCAATTAATAGGAAGTAATAAAGAAAGAGAGGTCTTCACATATTGATATACTATCTTGGACATCTTTTATGATTGTGAGCACTCATTAAAATATGACTTGCTAAAGAGTTGACATTGGACAAGGAAGACAACGTAATGGGTTATGTTTTCTTACATCTGAGATGAATTATATTGTCTTGGATCTTCCAACATGATGATCTTGCCTTTCCCCCTCATGCCAGCCAAATTGTCAACACCAAGTAGAGATACTACTTGTGCTTCCAAATACCCTTAAACCAGCTTTGCCATGAGAGTCCACCATATCTACCTATGGATTGAGTAAGATCCTTCAAGTAAGTTGTCATCAGTGCAAGCAATAAAAATATTGCTCTCTAAATATGTATGATTGATTGATGTGGAGGAAATAAGCTTTATACGATCATGTAATATGGAAGTAATAAAAGTGACAGACTGCATAATAAAGGTCCATATCACAAGTGGCAATATAAAGTGACGTTCTTTCGCATTAGGATTTTGTGAATCCAACCATAAAAGTGCATGACAACCTCTGCTTCCCTCTGCGAAGGGCCTATTTTTTACTTTTATCTCATATACTGCAAAAGAGTCAAGGTGATCTTCACCCTTCCTTTTTACATTTTATCCTTTGGAAAGCACAGTATGTTGGAAAGATCTTGGTATATATGGCTAATTGGATGTGAGTTTTCATGAATTATTACTGTTGACATTACCCTTGAGGTAAAACATTGGGAGGCAAAACTATAAGCCCCTATCTTTCTCTGTGTCCGATTAAAACTCCATACCCATAAGTATTGCGTGAGTGTCAGCAATTGTGAAAGACTATATGATAGTTGAGTATGTGGACTTGCTAAAAAGCTCTTATACATTGACTCTTTCCTATGTTATGATAAATTGCAATTGCCTCAATGATAGAGATTATAGTTTGTTAGTTTTCAATGAAGTTTACATTCATACTTGATATTGTGATTGAATTATTACTCTATCATAAGATATCATATGACAAGAATTATATAAGTTGCTATTCTAAGAATGATCATGATGCCCTCATGCCCGCATTTTATTTTTATCGACAGCTTCATCTCTAAACATGTGGACATATTTTTCAATTTCGGCTTTTCGCTTGAGGACAAGCGAGGTCTAAGCTTGGGGGAGTTGATACGCCCATTTTTCATCATGCTTTTATATCGATATTTATTGTGTTATGGGCTGTTATTTCACATTATGTCACAATACTTATGGCCATTCTTTCTTATTTTACAAGGTTTACATAAGGAGGGAGAATGCCGGTAGCTGGAATTCTGGGCTGGAAAAGGAGCAAATATTACAGACCTATTCTGCACAACTGCAAAAGTCCTGAAACTCCACGGAACACCTTATAATAAATAATCAAAAATCCTCGCCAAAGATGAAGACCAGGGGGGCCACACCCTGCTCACGAGGGTGGGCCCCCCTAGGGCGCGCCCCCTACCTCGTGGGCCCCCTGGTGGCTCTCCGACGACCATCTTCTCCTATATGAAGTCTTTCGTCGAGAAAAAAATAAGAAGCAACCTTTCGGAACAAAACTCCGCCGCCACGAGGCGGAACCTTGGCGGATCCAATCTATAGCTCCGGCAGAGCTGCTTTGCCGGGGAAACTTCCCTCCCGGAGAGGGAAATCAACGCCATCGTCATCACCAACGTTCCTCTCATCGGGAGAGGGCAATCTCCATCAACATCTTCATCAGCACCATCTCATCTCAACACCCTAGTTCATCTCTTGTATCCAATTCTTGTCTCCAAGTCCGGGATTGGTGCTAGTAGTGTTAATTACTCCTTGTAGTTGATGCTAGTTGGTTTAGTTGGTGGAAGATCATATGTTCAGATCCTGTATGCATATTAATACCCCTCTGATTATGAACATGTTTATGCTTTGTGACTAGTTACGTTTGTTCCTAAGGACAAGTGAGAAGTCTTGCTATTAGTAGTCATGTGAATTTGGTATTCATTCGATATTTTGATGAGATGCATGTTGTCAAGCCTGTAGTGGTGTTATGTGAACGTCGACTACATAACACTTAACCATTATTTGGGCCTAGAGGGAGGCATTGGGAAGTAATAAGTAGATGATGGGTTGCTAGAGTGACAGGAGCTTAAACCCTAGTTTATGCGTTGCTTCGTAAGGGGCTGATTTGGATCCATATGTTTCATGCTATGGTTAGGTTTACCTTAGTACTTTTGTTGTAGTTGCGGATGCTTGCAATAGAGGTTAATCATAAGTGGGATGCTTGTTCAAGTAAGAACAGCACCCAAGCACCGGTCCACCCACATGTCAAATTATCAAAGTACCGAACGTGAATCATATGAACGTGATGGAAACTAGCTTGGTGATATTCCCATGTGTCCTCGGGAGCGCTTTTCATTATATAAGAGTTTGTCCAGGCTTGTCTTTTGCTACAAAAAGGATTGGGACACCTTGCTGCACTTTATTTACTTTTGTTACTTGTTGCTCGTTAGAAATTATCTTATCACAAAACTATCTGTTACCACTTATTTCGGTACTTGCAGAGAATACCTTGCTGAAAATCGTTTATCATTTCCTTCTACTCCTCGTTGGGTTCGACACTCTTAATTATCGAAAGGACTATGATAGATCCCCTATACTTGTGGGTCATCAGTGACGTGAGCCATGATGATCGAGACCAGGCGGGCGCCAGCGCGCGTTGTGTCCTCACTTCCTCTTTGGTGCCAAGAGGGCAACGCAGGTGCGGAGTAACGAGGCATCAAGGAAAGGTTTCCATATCGGTACAACGAGACTAAGACCAGCCAGACGGCAAGATGGAGGTCAGCATGGAGCCCAGGACGGCGTCACCGCCAGAACCTTTGGCAGGCGAAGACCACCTTTTTTCAGGATAGCTTGTACTAGCTGTCCCCTTTCAAATTGGCCATTGTTGGCTCCCTTCCCGCTCAATATTCAGGGAGAGGACCAGGGCCTATATAAGTAGAACTAGCCACCACAGTAGAGGGGAGACTGATTCGGAGAGAGGAAAGGGAGAACTCATTCAGAGGCATCTCACCCACACAAGTTCGCCAAGCACAAGAACACCTCAACCTCAGGAGGCTGTTCTTCCCCTTGTACTATTCATCATCAGCCCAAGAGGCAATCCACCACACTGGAGTAGGGTATTACACCACAACGGTGGCCCGAACCAGTATAGATCTTGTGTCTTTGTGTTGCAAGTTCGTCGAGTTCGTCCGCGAGATCTTAGAGAGCTAGGGTGTGGTTCGATAGGGAGAAAACCTTCGTGCGCACCCCAGTGTTCGAACCTCGAGGGTTTTGCTGGAACCCGTGATCCGACACTTGCACGCCTCTCCTCGCAAACTCAAGCAATGGGCACAAGAGATTAGTGTCGTGGAGCCAGCGCTAGAGGCCCGGAAGCCGCTCAAATGGTCCCACATGCCCATCATCTTTGACGAGGAGGATCACCCTAGCCGCACACTGTAGTAGGATGTTTGCCATTGTTGGTATCCCCAACAATTCACAACCTCAAGGTCACAAAGATGCTAGTGGAGGACAGGGCAAGGTCGAACCTGATTTCCCCGATAGTCATCAACAAGCTTCAAATAGGAGAAGAAGTGCTAGAGGTTACCGACACGTTCCAAGGAGTTAATCTCGGTAGGAGCCATCCTAAAAGGGAAGATTACGTTGTCGGTGATGTTTGGGGGAGAACTGAACTATCAAACCGAGTAGGTTGTGTTTGATGTGGTTGATCTCCCCCTACCGTACAATGGGATTCTTGGACGCCCGGCCCTGGCCAAGTTCATGGCGGCATCCCACTATGCTTACAACACCTTGAAGATGCCTGAGCCACTGGGAGTCATCACTGTCCCATCAGATGAGAAGTATGCAATTATTTGTGTGGATAAGATGTACCAGGATGTAGTTGCGGCAGAGGCAGCGACGGCGGCAACTCCCGCCAAGGAAAACAAAGGAACCAAGAAGGATTGTAGGACCTCCGGCAAGGAGTCTGGGAAGCGTGCCCCCTTCAAGTGCACGGCACCCATTGACAACATGTCGGAGTGTTCCAACAGCAAAAGATCCCAGGTTGCTGCACCCCAAGTGAAGAAGGTCCCGGCAGGGCTGGCTGGCGTTGATGGTACTTTCACTATCGGCGCCACCCTCGATGATAAATAGGAAAGCACACTCGTTTCCTTCCTGTGGGCGAATATTGATGTGTTTCCCTGGCAACCATCTGATATCCCTGATATTCCTAGGGAGTAATTGAGCACCACCTTGCTGTCTGCCCACATGCCCGACCTATCAAGAAGAAAGTCCGGAAGCAGGCCTTGGAGAGGCAGCAATTCATTGCCAAAGAAATCAAGAGGCTGGAGGCAGCTGTTTTGGTCAGAGGAGTACTGCGTCCTACATGGTTGGCAAATCCAGTGGTAGTCCGGAAGGCTAATGGGAAGTGGAGGCTTTGCATTGATTTCATATATCTCCACAAGGCTTGCCCGAAGGACACATTTCCCTTGCCGTGCATCGACCAGATTGTGGATTCCACTTCAGGTTGTGATTTGCTCTCCTTTCTGGATGCATACTCCAAATATCACCAAATCTTCATGCCCAAAGAAGATGAAGAGAATACGTCATTCATCACTCCATGTGGTATGTACTACTTTATCCGCATGCCATTCGGATTGAAGAGCGCCGGGTCGACTTTTGCAAGGGCAGTCCAAATTGGTTTTGAGCCACAGTTGCACAAAAATATAGAAGTCTATATGGATGATATCGTGGTCAAGAACAAGGATAGGGCCACCCTTATCCAGGATTTGGAGGAGACATTTGCTAATCTGCGCAAGATCAATTTGAAGTTTAATCTGGAGAAGTGTATGTTTGGTGTTCCCTCCCGTAAGCTACTTGGTTTCTTCGTGTCCCATTGGGGAATAGATGCTAACCCTGACAAGATCAAAGCCATCGAGCAGATTCAAGTGCCAAGGATAGTTAAGGACGTGACGCGCTTGACAGGATGCCTTGTCGTGCTAAGCAGATTCATCTCCAAGTCTGTCGAGCATGCCCTGTCGTTCTTTAAAATTTTGAAGAAGGCAGGGCCTAGGAAGTGGACCCCGGAAGCAGATGCAGCTCTGCAGGAGTTGAAGACCTATTTATCATCTGTGCCAACCTTGGTTGCACCCAAACCCAAAGAACCGTTGTTGCTATACCTAGCGGCTACCAACGAAGTGGTCAGTGCGGCTTTGGTAGCACAACGAGAACTGGATGAGGCAGAAAGTGAGCAGAAAACAGTAGAGCCAGAGTGATACGTCTCCATCATATCTATAATTTTTGATTGTTCCATGCCAATATTATTCAACTTTCATATACTTTTTGGCAACTTCTTATATTATTTTTGGGACTAACATATTGATCTAGTGCCCAGTGCCAGTTCCTGTCTGTTGCATGTTTTTGGTTTCGCAGAATATCCATATCAAACGGAGTCCAAGCGGGATAAAAAAAGACGGAGCTTATTTTTGGAAAATAGGGAAAATTCGGAAGGAAAATCAACGCGAACCAGTGCCCGAGGTGGTCACAAGGCAGGGGGGCGCCCACCCCCTAGGGCGCGCCCCCTACCCTCATGAGCCCACCGTAAGGGGGTTGACGCTCTTCTTTTGCCGCAAGAAAGCTAATATTCGGAAAAAATCACGGCGAAGGTTTCAGGCCAATCGGAGTTACGGATCTCCATATATATACGGAACGGTGAAACAGAGATAGAACAGAACGCAGAACCAGAGAGAAAGAAAGAGATAGATCCAATCTCGGAGGGGCTCTCGCCCCTCCCATGCCATGGAGGCCAAGGACTAGAGGGGAAAACCTTCTCCCATCTAGGGAGGAGGTCAAGGAAGAAGAGGAAGAAGGGGGCCCCTCTCCCCCCTCTCCTCCGGTGGCACCGGAACGCCGCCGTGGCCATCATCATCATCACCACAATCTTCACCAAAATCTTCGCCATCTTCACCAACATCTCCATTACCTTCCCCCCTCGATCTACAGCGGTCCACTCTCCCGCAACCCGTTGTACCCTCTACTTGAACATGGTGCTTTATGCTTCATATTATTATCCAATGATGTGTTGCCATCCTATGATGTCTGAGTAGATTTTCGTTGTCCTATCGGTGGTTGATGAATTTCTATGATTGATTTAATTTGCTTGTGGTTATGTTATACCCTTTGGTGCCCATCATATGATTGCGTGCGTGGATCACACCCTAGGGTTAGTTTGTATGTTGATAGGACTATGTATGGAGGGCAAGAGTGACAGAAGCTTCAACCTAGCATAGAAATTGATGCATACGGGATTGAAGGGGGACCAATATATCTTAATGCTATGGTTGGGTTTTAGCTTAATGAACATTAGTAGTTGCGGATGCTTGCTAATAGTTCCAATCATAAGTGCATAGAATTCCAAGTAAGGGATGCATGCTAGCAGTGGCCTCTCCCACATAATACTTGCTATCGGTCTAGTAAAGTAGTCAATTGCTTAAGGGACAATTTCGCAACTCCTACCACAACTTTTCAACACTCGCTATATTTACTTTAGTTGCTTCTTTACTTTAATAGCCCCTAGTTTTATTTTTGTGCTCTTTACCTTCTTGCAAGCCGTTCCGAAAACACCTACAAAGTACTTCTAGTTTCATACTTGTTTTTGGTAAAGCGAACGTCAAGCGTGCGTAGTGTTGTATCGGTGGTCGATAGAACTTGAGGGAATATTTGTTCTACATTTAGCTCCTCGTTGGGTTCGACACTCTTACTTATCAAAAACTGTTGCGATCTCCTATACTTGTGGGTTATCAAGACTTTTTTCTAGCGCCGTTGCCGGGGAGCAATAGCGTGGGGTGAATATTCTCGCGTGTGCTTGTTTGCTTTATCACTAAGTAATTTTTATTTGCTGTTCTTAGTTGCTTCCTATCTTCAATTATGGGTAGGAAACACAAAATACCAAAAAAATTAGTTGTACCTACTGAACCAATTGTTGAAGAACCAATCAAAATCTATCACACTGCTGGAGCATATTACTTGGATCATCTTCGATCCCTATGTGCTCGTGCTGAAACCCCAACTAGCTTAGTTGAGGTCAAATCTTTAGATGAGCATGTTTGTTATGTGCGACACCGTATATCTGAAAAAGGGAAATTATTATGGAGTCAAATTCAACGTTTGTAATGCTATGCTTGGAATTTATGTGAATTGTATGATTTTACTTGTTGTTCTGAAAACCCTAAGAAACACCTTCCCTACAAATGTGAGTTTATTGATAATGGAATCTTATCTTCTTATGCTAAAGGTGTTTATAGTTACTATGATGTTCAACAAATTGAAGAATTTGTTGCTTTTGAGGGTGCTTATGAAATTGCTTCTTTGATTGAAAAGTATGATGATACTTTTCACAAATCTGAAAATTTTGCTATACTTAAATATTGCTATGATAATTATGATTCTAATACCTATGTTAAACAATATATTGAGGAATACTCTACTGTCCAAGAAGAGACTAATATTTTGCAGGACTCTATGGAAGAAGAAGTTGATGACACTGTGAGCTCATTGGATGAAAAAGATGAGGAGGAGAGCGAATAACAAAAGGAGGAAGAGTGGATTGATCACCCGTGCCCACCTTCTAATGAGAGTAACTCTTCAACTCATACATTGTTTAATTCCCCTTTGTGCTTACCGAAGGATGATTGCTATGATGATTGTTATGATCCCATTGATTCTCTTGAAATATCCCTTTTTGATGATTCTTGCTATGCTTGTGGCCAAGATGCCAATATGAATGATGCTTATGGAGATGAACTTGCTATGGTTCCTTATGTTAAACATGAAATTGTTACTATTGCACCCACGCATGATAGTCCTATTATCTTTTTGAATGCTCCCAACTACACTATATAGGAGAAGTTTGCACTTATTAAGGATTACATTGATGGGTTGCCTTTTACCGTTGCACATGATGATTTTGATGAATATAATATGCATGTGCTTGCTGCTCCTACTTGCAATTATTATGAGAGAGGAACTATATCTCCACCTCTCTATGCTTCCCACATGATAAAATTGCAACAAACTGTTTATACTATGCATTGGCCTTTACTAGGTGTGCATGAATTGTTCTTTTATGACATGCCAATGCATAGGAAGAGAGTTAGACTTCGTCATTGCTTGATATATGTTGCTTTGTGCTCACTACTAAATTACAAATCATTGTTAATTAAAATTGGCTTTGATATACCTTGGGATCCGGGTGGATTCACTACTTGAGCACTATATGGCTAGCTTAATTGCTTTAAAGAAAGCGCTGCCAGGGAGACAACCCGGAAGTTTTAGAGAGTCATTTATTTCTGTTGAGTGCTTTCATATAGTTTAAAAACAACAAAAATAAAGCGGGGAACCCAAAACTTTTCAAAAAGGAAAGTGAAAGTGAGAAAGACAAGCATTGTTGAAGTGGGAGCTAGCCTTGAACTTTGTTCATGCTCACGGAAACTTTGTGAATCTTGATTATAGAAACTTGTCAACAAAAATAATTATCCCCTTGTACAATTCCATTGTATTATAAAAATAATGTGCCATGATTTGCCTTTAGGATGTTTACATTTGCTTGATGGTTTGTACGGTGGAGGACAGAATCTTTGGCTGTAGTGCGCGATTTTACATTTTTAGCTGGAACGTCAAATGGTTCTGATTCTGTTTGCACTGTCTTCCTATACAAATTTTTTATTTTGCATAATTTTGGTAGAATTTTTCAAATATCAGAAGTATGGTGAATGTTCAGATTATTACAGATTGTTCTACTTTAGACAGATTCTGTTTTTGATGCATAGTTTGCTTGTTTTGATGAAAATATCAATTCATATCAGTGAATTAAGCCATGAAAGAGTTATATTACAGTAGACACAATGCAAAAATAAAATATGAATTGGTTTGCAACAGTACTTATAGTGGTTATTTGCTTTATTATACTAACAGATCTTACCGAGTTTTCTGTTGAAGTTTTGTGTGGATGAAGTGTTCGATGATCGAGAAGGTCTCGATGTGAGAAGAAGGAAGAGAGGCAAGAGCTCAGGCTTGGGGATGCCCGAGGCACCCCAAGTAAATATTCAAGGAGACTCAAGCGTCTAAGCTTGGGGATGCTGGGGAGGCAGCCCCTCTTTCTTCAACAAGTATTGGTATGTTTTTGGATTCGTTTTCGTTCATGCGATATGTGCAATCTTGGAGCGTCTTTACTTTAGTTTTCATGTTTCTTTTTTTGCACCATGCTGGTATGAGATAGTCCTTGGTTGATTTATAGAATGCTCTTTGCACTTCACTTATATTCTTTGAGTATGGCTTTATAGAATGCTTCATGTGCTTCACTTATATCATTTGAAGTTTGGATTGCCTGTTTCTCTTCACTTAGACAACTGCCATTTGTAGAATGCTCTTTTGCTTCACTTAGATTTGTTAGAGCGTGGGCATATCTTTTGTAGAAAGAATTAAACTCTCTTGCTTCACTTATATCTATTTAGAGAGATGACAGGAATTGGTCATTCACATGGTTAGTCATAAAATCCTACATAAAACTTGTAGATCACTGAATATGATATGTTTGATTCCTTGCAATAGTTTTGCGATATAAAGATGGTAATATTAGAGTCATGCTAGTGGGTAGTTGTGGATTGTAGAAATACTTGTGTTGAGGTTTGTGATTCCCGTAGCATGCACGTATGGTGAACCGTTATGTAACGAAGTCAGAGCATGATTTATTTATTGATTGTCTTCCTTATGATTGGCGGTCGGGGACGAGCGATGGTCTTTTCCTACCAATCTACCCCCCTAGGAGCATGCGTGTAGTACTTTGTTTCGATAGCCAATAGACTTTTGCAATAAGTATGTGAGTTCTTTATGACTAATGTTGAGTCCATGGATTATACGCACTCTCACCCTTCCACCATTGCTAGCCTCTCTAGTACTGCGCAACTTTCGCTGGTACCATAAACCCACCATATACCTTCCTAAAAACAGCCACCATATCTACCTATCATGGCATTTCCATAGCCATTCCGAGATATATTGGCATGCAACTTCCATCATCATCATATACATGACTTGAGCATTCATTGTCATATTGCTTTTCATGATCGTAAGATAGCTAGCATGATGTTTTCATGGCTTGTCCGTTTTTCTGATGTTATTGCTACGCTAGATCATTGCACATCCCGGTACACCGCCGGAGGCATTCATATAGAGTCATATCTTTGTTCTAGATATCGAATTGTAATATTGAGTTGTAAGTAAATAAAAGTGTGATGATCATCATTATTAGAGCATTGCCCCAGTGAGGAAAGGATGATGGAGACTATGATTCCCCCACAAGTCGGGATGAGACTCCGGACGAAAAAAAAGAAAGGCCAAAAAAAGAGAAGGCCCAAAAAAAGAGAAAAAAAGAAAAGAAAACAAAAAAATGAGAGAAAAAGAGAGAAGGGGCAATGCTACTATCCTTTTTCCACACTTGTGCTTCAAAGTAGCACCATGTTATTCATATAGAGAGTCTCCTGAGTTATCACTTTCATATACTAGTGGGAATTTTCATTATAGAACTTGGCTTGTATATTCCGATGACGGGCTTCCTCAAATGCCCGAGGTCTTCATGAGCAAGCAAGTTGGATGCACACCCACTTAGTTTCAGTTAGAACTTTCATACACTTATAGCTCTAGTGCATCCATTGCATGGGAATCCCTACTCACTCACATTGATATCTATTGATGGGCATCTCCATAGCCCGTTGATACGCCTAGTTGATGTGAGACTATCTTCTCCTTTGTGTCTCCTCCACCATCATATTCTATTCCACCTATAGTGTTATGTCCATGGCTCACGCTCATGTATTGCGTGAAAGTTGAAAAGGTTTGAGAACGTCAAAAGTATGAAACAATTGCTTGGCTTGTCATCGGGGTTGTGCATGATTTGAATATTTTGTGTGGTGAAGATGGAGCATAGCCAGACTATATAATTTTGTAGGGATAACTTTCTTTGGCCATGTTATTTTGAAAATACATGATTGCTTTATTAGTATGCTTGAAGTATTATTGTCTTAATGTCAAAGGATAGACTATTGCTTTGAATCACTCGTGTCCTAATATTCATGCCATGATTAGACATATGATCAAGATTATGCTAGGTAGCATTCCACATCAAAAATTATCTTTTTTATCATTTACCTACTCGAGGATGAGCAAGAATTAAGCTTGGGGATGCTGATACGTCTTCGTCGTATCTATAATTTTTGATTGTTCCATGCCAATATTATTCAACTTTCATATACTTTTTGGCAACTTTTTATATTCTTTTTGGGACTAACATATTGATCCAGTGCCCAGTGCCAGTTCATGTCAGTTGCATGTTTTTGGTTTCACAGAATATCCATAACAAACGGAATCCAAACGGGATAAAAACGGACGGAGCTTATTTTTGGAAAATATGGAAAATTCGGAAGGAAAATCAACGCAAACCAGTGCCTGAGGTGGTCACGAGGCAGGGGGGCGCCCCCCCTAGGGCGCGCCCCTACCCTCGTGAGCCCACCGTAAGGCGGTTGACGCTCTTCTTTTGCCGCAAGAAAGCTAATATTCAGAAAAAAAAATCATGGCGAAGGTTTCAGGCCAATCGGAGTTATGGATCTCCATATATATATATATATATATATATATATATATATATATATATATATATATATATATATATATATATATATATATATATATATATATATACGAAACGGTGAAACAGAGCTAGAACAGAACGCAGAACCAGAGAGAAACAGAGAGATAGATCCAATCTCAGAGGGGCTCTCGCCCCTCCCATGCCATGGAGGCCAAGGACCAGAGGGGAAACCCTTCTCCCATCTAGGGAGGAGGTCAAGTAAGAAGAGGAAGAAGGGGGCCCCTCTCCCCCTCTCCCCCGGTGGCGCCGGAATGCCGCCGTGGCCATCATCATCATCACCACGATCTTCACCAACATCTCCGCCATATTCACCAGCATCTCCGTCACCTTCCCCCCTCTATCTACAGCTGCAACCCGCTGTACCCTCTACTTGAACATGGTGCTTTATGCTTCGTATTATTATCCAATGATGTGTTGCCATCCTATGATGTCTGAGTAGATTTTCGTTGTCCTATCGGTGGTTGATGAATTGCTATGATTGATTTAACTTGCTTGTGGTTATATTGCTGTCCTTTGGTGCCCATCATATGATTGCGTGTGTGGATCACACCCTAGGGTTAGTTTGTATGTTTATAGGACTATGTATTGTAGGGCAAGAGTAACAGAAGCTTCAACCTAGCATAGAAATTGATGCATACGGGATTGAAGGGGGACCAATATATCTTAATGCTATGGTTGAGTTTTACCTTAATGAACATTAGTAGTTGCGGATGCTTGCTAATAGTTCCAATCATAAGTGCATAGAATTCCAAGTAAGGGATGACATGCTAGCAGTGGCCTCCCCACATAATACTTGCTATTGGTCTAGTAAAGTAGTCACTTGCTTAAGGGACAATTTCGCAACTCCTACCACCACTTTTCCACACTCACTATGTTTAATTTAGTTGCTTCTTTACCCTAACAGCCCCTAGTTTTATTTTTGTGCTCTTTACCTTCTTGCAAGCCTTTCCGAAAACACCTACAAAGTACTTCTAGTTCCATACTTGTTCTTGGTAAAGCGAACGTCAAGCGTGCGTAGAGTTGTATCGGTGGTCGATAGAACTTGAGGGAATATTTGTTATACCTTTAGCTCCTCATTGGGTTCGACACTCTTACTTATCAAAAACTATTGCGATCCCCTATACTTGTGGGTTATCACAGAGGAGGATCCGGACAACAATGAGCACAGAAACGTGAACAACCCCAACGACACGGCAAGGAAGAAAGCGGTCCAGCGCCCAGTGTACTTCGTCAGCTCCTTATTGCAGGGGGCTAGGTCAAGGTACTCTGGTGTGCAAAAGTTGATCTTTGGTCTCATTATGGCCTCAAGGAAACTGCACCACTACTTCCAAGCCCACGAGATCATAGTTGTCACTCGTTTTCCGCTGCAAAGGATACTTCGAAACCCTGATGCTACTGGTAGAATAGTGGAGTGGGCTTTGGAGTTATCCAACTTTGGTTTGATGTTTGAGAGCACGTCCACTATTCAGAGCAGGGCACTGGCAGAGTTTATTGCAGAATGGACGCCAACCCCTAATGAGGAAATAATAGAGACGGCTCTCCCTAGCAAGGAATCACCCCAAGAATGGATTATGTATTTTGATGGTGCTTTTTCCCTATGAGGTGCAGGGGCTGGCGTGGTTCTTGTTGGACCCTCTAGGGAGCACTTGAAGTATGTCGTCCAAATGCATTTTCCCCGGGAAGAAGCCACCAACAATACAACTGAGTATGAAGGGCTCCTTGCCGGGCTCAGAATTGCAGCAGAATTGGGAATTAAGAAGCTGATCATTCGAGGAGATTCACAGCTTGTGGTGAGACAAGTCAACAAGGATTATCAAAGTCCATTGATGGAAGCATACATCAATGAAATGAGGATATTGGAGGAGCACTTTGATGGGTTGCAAACAGAGCACGTACCCCGTGCGAAAAACAACATAGCTGATCACCTGTCAAAGTGTGCTACGCAGAAGATTCCTATGGAACCAGGAACTTTTGTTCTCCATCTCTCTCAGCCCTCCGTATCACCAGCAACAATGGTCTGGAAAAGGATAAAGTTGGACTATGGTAAGCCTCTCCCGGTCGAGCTGTCCGCTCCCGGCAGAGACCCTGTCGAAAACAACTACTCACAGCCTGCCGGACCACCCCCTCCAGCTAGGCCCATGGACCCTGCGAACGAGGATGGTGCTCTCGCAGTAGAGGAGGTGCCGCTAGTCCTCGTTGCCGAGCCCTAGGCTCCAACTTGGGCAAGGCACATCGTGCGCTTCGTCCAGACCGGAGAACTCCCCGGCGGCCAAGATGAAGCTGAAAGAGTAGCCCGGAGGGCCAGTATTTATCAATTTGTCGATGACACTCTATACAGAAGGAGGCCCAACGGTGTGAAATTGAAGTCTGTTTGCCGGGAGGATGGAAATGAGTTGTTGGCTGAGATTCACACAGGAATGTGCGGCTCCCACATTGGATCAAGGGCATTAGTTGGGAAAGCATTCTGGCAAGGATTCTATTGGCCCACAAACCTGTAAGATGCGGTCGAGCTCGTCACGACATGTGAAGCCTACTAGTTCCATTCCAAGAAAACACACCTGCCTGCCCAAGCTCTTCAAACAACCCCTCTATAATGGCCATTTTCGGTCTGGGGGCTCGATATCCTTGGCCCTTTCCCCCGGGCATCTGGGGGCTTTGAATTCTTGTTTGTTGCCATTGATAAGTTTACAAAGTGGCCAGAAGTGACTGTCGCGAGAAAGGTGACTGCTCAGTAATCTATCAAGTTCTTGAAAGAATTGGTGTGTCATTTTGGAGTTCTGGCAAGAATAATCACCGACAACGGCACCCAGTTCATGAGCCATGCCTTCGTGCAATATGTTCATACCCTCGGATGCAAGATCTCATTCGCCTCTGTGGAACACCCCTGGAGCAATGGACAAGCTGAGAGGGCGAACACTGAAGTGCTACGTGGACTCAAGACAAGAACATTTGATATGCTGGAGCAGCACGACAAGCGGTGGATCGAGGAGCTGCCAATAGTTCTCTGGTCCCTCAAAATGACACCTAACCGAGTTACCGGGCAGACTCCCTTCTCCCTGATCTACACGGCAGAAACAATTATCCCCATAGAACTCATTTACGGGTCACCTCGAGTGCTTGCCTATGATGAAGTAGCGCAAGATCAGCACTTGTGTGACGATGCTGTGCTACTCAAAGAGAACCGTCTCTGGGCTGCTCAGTGTGCTGCACGCCACCAGCAAGCCCTGCATCGCTGTCATAGCCACAGGGTTCATGCTCAGTGTATTGAGGAAGGTGACCTTGTCCTTAGGCGTGTTCAGTCTGCCATGGGTTCACACAAGTTATCACCGAAGTGGGAAGGCCCTTACCGGGTGATATGAGTCACCAGACCTGGCGCAGTCCGTCTGGCGACCGGAGATGGCACTCAGTTGCAAAACTCATGGAATATTGAGCATCTCCACAAGTACTACCCGTAAGGCGCGGCTGTCGGGCCCTGCCCGGCAGCCACCCTTTTGTACAGGCCTTGCCTTTGTTGCATGTAACCCCTTGTACGAAGCCGGGGTGATGACCACGTGCGAGAGAAAATAAAAAAACGTTGTAGGTGGGCCCCCAACTAAGATTGCATGCATGCATGAGCACACCCAGATCACTTCATAAGCATTTCATGTGCATTTGCATACACATATAGATAGGATCGCATCCTGCATTCATTCTCATTTACATGGAGTTGCAGGTTCCTGCCGTGAACATGGCTTCGTCAAGGAATAGAGAAGATGCCCCAGCACTGCAATCCCCAGCAATCCAAACAGATAAGTTCTACCTCTTGTCCATTAGTGTTCTGCAAGCTATAACTTTAAATGGGAAAACCTCGCTTCTCTTTTGAGACTTAGGTGCTCCCATCCATGACTCGACCGTTGCTTCGGTCAGGATGGTCATAGTGGCCTTTGGTAAAAAGAAGTTGGCGGGGGGTTGCCCCCTCTGTCTGTTCCCCGGCAGACGTGGCTCTCCGGCAGACAAAGAGGGTGCCGGCAGGATAGCCTGTCGGTAAAAACTCGTTTATTTATAGTAAAGATGCATTCCACCTCTGCATGGACATATATATGCACGGGTTCTCGACAAGGTTCATCTTTTTCATTCATATGCTATAATACAAGTACAAGCATTACAGAACACAAAGATGGGCTCGAGGGATTACATAATTTGAATTAAAATTTGGTGATTGCCTACAGATTTAAGATTGAAAAAAGATAAGTGCCCCGTGATCCCCTCCTTTTGTTTTCCCTCCTTCAGGCATTGCGGTCGAAGGAAGAAAAGACGAGAAGAGGATCACCCAAGCAGGAGACCACCCCGGTCCTGTTAGTGCCCGTTGGGCACGACCTGACAAGACCGGGAGTGGCGAGGCTGCGAAGGAGGAGTGCGGGGGGTGGGTCATGTCGACGCCCCCCTTGTCACCACCTCCAGGGCTAGGTGGGGGCTCCAGCACAAGCACCAGCAGAGGAAGACGCCGGAGCCCAGCCAGAAGACCCCAAATGGAGGCGGAAGTACCAGGGGGACGAGCCTTTTCCCGGCGGCCGGAAGAAACGGTGATGATGGTGCGGGGAAAAGGGGGAAGAGCTAGGCAGACAGGCAGAAGGTCGCCAGTATGAGACAAACACGTCGATGTGGTCATGCTCCTACTGGTTGGCCTACCTCCCATCTTCTCCTTCTCCCCAGGCTTCATCTCCTTCAACACCTCTCTGGGGGAAGGCCGAAGCCCCAGTCCAGCGCCCTCCCCGGGAATATGGCGAGTAGCCAAAACAACCAGGGGGCTTGAGGCGCACCGCTCCCCTCCTTGGCGGGCGGGAAGGCGCGCCTCTCATCGATAACAGCCCCAAGACGTCCGGGAGGCACAATGCTGGGATTACCAATGATCCCCAGCCCCACCTCCCGGCCGAGCTTCGAAGGAGCCAAGGAGTTCGCCGCGGCAAGGACTAGACTCACTCAACACCAGCATGAGGCGACGATAGCCCTAAGCAGGAGCCCAGGGGCTGGCCCTAGGCCCCTCTCTTCGACATAGCCGGTGGAAGCGAAAGATAAGAAGGGGGAATGCAAAGGTGGGTGACTCCACCCTCCCCTGCCCCTCCCTTTTATAGACAGGATGAGGAGGAGGGCTGCCCCGTCAACGGGCGGCCATCGTCCTCCTCTACCAATTCAAGATGACTGGGCCCTCGACATCATGCTCTCTCGCGCCACGCGCCTCTGTCAGCTACCTCGCGCGATGCATGCAACATATGTGGCTAAGGATAAGGGGGCGCTGTGGGAAGAGAAAATTGGCAGTTTCTACCCCATGCATTAAAGTCATTCACGGGCCATCACTGGAGCAGCCCCACCACTATTGGCTTTACACCACGCACGGGGAAACTGGAAACTGGCTCAGGATCAAGGTTGAAGAAGAAGCGATGAAGACCTCAAGAGGCCGACCCCCTCAGAAACCCTGCCTGTCCACTTATTAGGCCCTACCCCAACGATGCTCAGCAGCATGTTCGGCACAGGCCCGGGGGCTTATGTCGGTGCAACAAACCCTGGGTCTGTTGCCTAGACAGTGCACAGGCATGAGAGCAAGGTTGATGCGCCAACCCAAGCTAGGATACAAAAAGTCAAGAGATTTGAAGAACCAGCATGCACTACAAAAAAGACACATCCGTGACATTTTGGGTCAAACGAAAACTTTTTCTGTCATACATATGGCACTTCTATGACGATAATTGTGACAAAACCCGGTATCATCATAGATGTGGTGGGCTCCTACTTCTATGACAAAAAATCATGACAGAAAATGGGCTTTTCGTCCTGGGCGGGCCGGAGACGCAGCTGCATGACATTCTTTGGGCCGTCCATGACGGAAAAAACCATGGTAGAAGGGAGGGGGAGGAAAATTTTGGGGAGTTCCCGGTTACGGTGGGAGGTCGGGGGCCGAGCGATAAGCGTTTCTCTCGTACACGTATGCGCGTGTGTGCGAGGTGTTGGCTCTAACTGAACCGAGTGAGGCGTTGGGCTCTAACTGAACCCGAGCGATTGCACTGCAGGCTACGCGTTACTGAACCCGAGCGATCAATTGATGGCTGTTAACTGAACCCGATCGAGCGATTCCTTCGCTACTGCTGCTAACTGAAGCCGATCGATGGGATGAACAGTGAGC
>NC_041382.1:488560852-488576908 GCF_002162155.2 Triticum dicoccoides | reverse complement strand
CTGTGGAGGGGTGGATGAACAGGACCCCGTGGTGTGGAGGGCTGGATGAACAGTAGACGGTGGAGGGGTGCCCATGGAGGGGTGGTTGAACAGGACCCCGTGGTGTGGAGGGCTGGATGAATAGTAGACGGTGGAGGGGTGGTTGAATAGTAGCTGATGGAGTAGCGCGCGGTGGAGGCTGGATGAATAGGAGCCCGTGGAGGCTGGAGGAGGTCGACGGTGGAGATGAATAGTATCTCGTGAAGTCCCGTTTTGCAGTACACCACACCTCTTCTGATGAACAGGACCCCCGTTTCGATCGTAGCGCTCCAACACAAGTCCATTTCGTCCGTTTTGCGGTACGCCACACCCCTCCCGATCAACAGGACCCCCGTTTCGACCGAAGGAGGTCCATTTCCTCCATTTTGCGGTACGCCAGACCCCTCCCGATGAACAGGATCCCGTTTCAAACGTGGCCGGTCGAACACAAGGCCGTTTCCTCCGTTCTGCGGTACACCAGGCCTCGTTTCCATCGCCTATTCCATCCAAGCCCTCGCGATGAACACGACGCATTTTGTTGCCTCCCCATGAACACGAAGCATTCCGTTGCCTCCCCATGAACACGATGATGACGCTGTTTCTCCGTTCCGAGCCAGCCATGTACACGAGCCGTCGCCATACGTATGCGCGAATAGGCGTTCGAGACCCCGCCCGTATGTACACATACGTGGCCGTATTTTCTTTCTTGCACCCTAGCCGATGTACGTACGTGTAAATGCTACGTGCACACCTCTACTACGACACGTGCACGCCTCTACATCGACCCGTATGTATGTACGCGTTCGCAACCAGAATGACAATGCTACGTATGCTTCGACCAGGTGGGTCCTGACTGTCAGGCACTTCCTTGCCTGCGAAGATGTAGCTGGTCGGTCCCAGCAGTCAGGGGGCGAATCATTTTGTTTTTTGCCCAGACGCACTTCCTTGCGTGCGAAGATGTAGCTGGTGGGTCCCAGTAGTCAGGGGGAATCGTTTTTTCATGAAATACGGTGGCCCGTCCGGTGGGTCTAGCTGTCAGGTGGAGGAATAATTATTTTGCACATAATAAGGAGGCACTTCCTTGCTGCGGCCGTGGACCCAACTGTCAGCCTCTCCACGTACAGTCCACGTCTGATGGAAGCCGTTCCTTGACCACGTTGACCACGCCGCACCGAGAGAACTAGGGCGGTGGACGACGGCGAGGCCTAGTAATGGGAGGACGTGGAGCCGGGGATGACGCGGTAGTGGATGCCCATGCATAGAGGAGTACGAGGGTTCACTGGTTCGCTGCGGTGTGAGGCTGCCGTCGCCGCAGAATAACAGGGGGTGTGGGTGAGTATAGGGATGGCCTGGCCAGCAGTGGGAGTAGTAGGCGGCGGTGAGGCCTCCACCGCATCGCAGCCGGCCATGGGAGGCGGGAGCACGAGGCACGACCGGCGCTGGTTTGGGCGGCTGGAGCAAGAAGACCAGAGGTTGAAGAAGCACTACGGCTGTTGGATGGACATCGTACGGTCACTGGAGCTAGAATCGTGCATATTAACTAAGTTGACAAAGCCCTCCGTCCCCGTCAACTTAGTAGGCCCACAAGTCAGAAGTGTCACTATACTGGGTCCCAGCTAACAGGGGGAGTATTCATTTTTTGTGCGTAATAAGGAGGCACTTCCTTGCGTGCGAAGATAAATGGTGGGTCCGAGCTGTCAGCGGCGGTAACATTTTTTTCGCGAAATACAGAGGCCCTTTCGGTGGGTCCCTGATGTCAGGTGGAGGAATCACTATTTTGCGCGTAATAAGGAGGCATTTCCTTGCGTGCGGCCTTGGATCCAGCTGTCGGCCTCTCCATGTAAAGTCTACTTCAGATGCATGTCGGTCGTTGACCACGTTGACCAGGCCGCGCCGAGAGCACCAGGGCGGTGGACGACGGTGAAGCCTAGGAAGGGAACGACACGGAGGCAGGGAAGACTCGGCAGTTGTTTCCCATGCGGAGGGGAGTACGACTGTACGAGGGTTTACTGGTTCATCTGCCGTCACCGGAGAATAACAGCAGGTGTGGGTGAGTAGAGGGATGGCTACGCCAGCGATGGGAGTACGGTGGGGCAGTGAGGACTACGCGGCAGCAGAGCCGGCCGCGGGGAGGAGGGAGCAGGCAGTCCCGCTGGCGCCTGTTTGAGCGGCTGGAGCAGGAAGAGGAGAGATTGAAGAAGCATGACGGCTGTTGGATGGCCATCCAACAGTCACTGCTTGTGCGTCAACCTTTTTTTAGGAAAGCTTCAAATCTGTGGAAAACAGCATACAGCCCATTTGCTAATTCTTAAGGTTTTTTTGGAGCCCATATTCTTTTTGTTAGCATTACAGCCCATATTGTGGCCATGGTTAAAAAGTTATACGAAATTTTGCATATTTCGGTGCAGTCCAAACTGTTTTTAATCCCGAAATTTCGAATCACATTCAAACTGATTTTAAAAATAAATGTATATCAATATAAAATCCAACAAATTCTCCACGCATAAAATTTAATGTAATTTAAAATCTCGAAATGAAAAAAATATATTTGAAACTAATTGTCGGTTTGATGTGTTTTAAAAATGTACAGCCCATTTCTCCTTACTGATGGGCCATTTTCTCGGCCAGCCGAATGAAAGCTCTCCTCGTCTTGAAAGATTTGCAGCCCAACAGGCCTGACAAAGCGACTTACTTGGCAAATCACAAAAAAACTGGGCTATGGCTGTGGATCCAGCTGTCAGTCCATTTGTTTTTTAGTCCATTTGGTGGGCTGGGTGAAACAATGATGTAGCATCTATGCAGCCCATTTAAATCCCATTTGCATTTTTCTCGAAAGACGCAGACTTGCTAGGCTGGCCGAAAATATCATGTTTAGCTAGACGGGGAAATGTTATAAAAACATAAACACATGATTGCACGTCAGTAAAATCTTTGCAAGCTTATGTACGCAATCACTAGGAGTTAACTTGCCAAGTTATATATAAACAATTATTATTATTATTATTATTATTTTGGAAGAACTTTCAACTTACAAAATAAAATATCATTTTAATTTGATGAGTTAATAGTACGTGGGGTATTATTATTTTTTAGGTTAGACGTGGGACAGTTGAATTGGTTCTAGGGGAAAGTACTAGGAGAAAACTCAGTTTACATTGAAAAAGAAAGTGGGAGAAAATTCAGAGAACTGCTGGGTCCACCTGAGGATGGGAATGTGTTGGGAGGAAGGAGATTCAAAGCACAGCAGCCGAGTGAACTAGTTTTTTTATGGACAAGTGAACTAGTTTACAACATAAGCAAATTGCCACTAAAAAAGCAATCAGGTTAATGGGTTCTTAAAAGAAATATTTCAGGCAAAACAGATAAATATGACACATAGGCTAATGCATGAAACACTCACATGATAAAGGTGCTTATAAACAGATAAAGTACAACATCTAGACCTTCCTGGCACACTTGATCATGACGTTGCGTCTGTCCGTGTACTCGTCGGTTACAGGAAGCAGACACGCCTTCATGTCCAAGATCTGCATGTACATGTCATAGCATGCATATGCGCCCTTGGTCGCGTAGGTTATGTAGGCTAGATTTAGAGGTACCTCCCACGTGTTCAGGTCATCTTCTTTCATGTTGGCGTATCAGGGGTCGATGATGGTCTCAGCGAGGTCAACCACGGAGTCCTTCTCCTGCCCATTGCTGATGATCTTGTATTGCTTCTGGATGTCGACAAGCTTGTTGCACCAGATGGCCGAATCGTGGCGCTCTTCCTTCTCTCCACCGTAGTGAAGGTGCAGTCGGCACTGCCAATGGAACAGGCGAATGCTCCAGAACCTGGTGCAGCCATAGGACTGAGGTGAGGCAGAGCTTCACCGAGTCCGTATCGTTGGTGTACATCACATTCAACTTGGTGCGGCCATAGGAATGAACGGCGAACTCAAAGGGGAACTCCTTGCTGAAGTCCATATCCAGCAGGCTCACCCCTCGGATCGCCATTGGAGTCTCTTCGAGTGAACGAGTGTGTAGGCGGCGGCAACAGTTCATTTTTCAGCTCTTGGGGAACTGGATTCAACATTAAGCTGAGTGTGTACAGGCGACAACAGTTACTACCCCTCCCTCGTCTGCTGCACGCCTGGCAGAAGATGCACCCTCGGCCACACGTCGGATCATGAGCGAGTCTGTATTGGTACTGGAATAACAGGAGTTAGTGGTCACTTTACTTAAATTTAATTAGCTTTAATAGAAATTTGTACTTAAAACAAGCAATGCATTCGCTCGTTCTATCAGTTCCACAGGATCAACATGCACAACAATTAGAATTATTATTCTCAGGACGCACACGATCATCACATTTGTCACACTTTCACAAAAGATAATACTACCGAGTTTGAACTATTTGTTGTGGTTGTTGTCCTCTGCATCATCATGCCGTGTTTCCCAGCTTGTAAGATTCAGAACCAACAAATAAGATCCAAATAATAAGTACAACAAAGATGCCTACACATCTCATTGATTCCCAGCTTGCAAGATTCAGAACCAACAAATAAGATCCAAATAATAAGTACAACAAAGATGCCTACACATCTCACTGATTCCCAGCTTGCAAGATTCAGAACCAACCCATTAGATCCTTTTGATAAAGTGAATATCGGTATTAAATCCATCTTGGCTAGCCATGTCATACAATCGAAGAACTTGGCGAATGCTCTTGACCGTCACAACATCTGTAGTTGAGTATTCCTGTTTGCACAGCACAAACAAGGAGACATGAGAGCATGATTTCGGTTTAATAGCGGCCTCCTTAAACTCAACCTCCAGCTCTACGTGGATGAGGTCTTCCTGGAGTTCCATGATTCAATTCATGCGCCTTTTTCTGCAGTTCACCTAAAATGAAGCAAAGATTGCATCATTCAGCTAGCAAGAAGTACTTGCTCTTGTGAGCTGGCAGGTTTTTCTTTAGGCTGGTTGTAATGGGGAGTATCATATACTAGTATCATGCATATGATACTAGCATTTGATACTAACTCCGTAATGCATAGTATCACAAGTTAGTATCTTAGATTGCCTTATTAATTGCCATGCATGACACAAACTAGCAGAGCATTTAATATGATACGGTATCATGATATGATACTACATCCTCTCTTTCCTCATTTATTGTGTGCAACATCATCCAAAACGTCTAGTTGGCATGCATGATACTAGTTATGATACTCCCACTACAACCAGCCTTAGTAGTTGCACTAAAATTGAGGACATTAAGGTTGGTTGTCCGGCTCATGTAAGGTGCAACTATAATTTTCTTATCCTTTTGTGCAGTTCCACTAAAATAAAGTGCCATTGTGGTGACAGTGACAGCTCCATCTTGCAAAGGCTAATAAAATGTTGCAGGAGATTACCAGCAGAACTTGACGGAGATTTTCGAAACTCCAATCACCATTTTGTGCAGTTCCACCAAAATTGAGAGATGTTGCCCACGTGACATTTTAGTTGAACTGCACAAGACACTCATTCCAAAAAAAGTGTTTTCTGCAGTTCACCAAAAGGTCACAATAGCAACAAGGTGAAATGAATATCCCTATCTGCACAAAAAGATAGAAAGTAAACAGTTGCTGGTCAATAAGAATATACGAAACATATACAAAATGAAAAGAAGCATCTTAATTATGTTCATGGCAATCACGCAAGGACAATAGAAATTTTAAAACATCAGCGATGCTTCATGTTACCAGAAGCATTATGATCAACAATGAGATTCCTCAAATATGGGATTACTTTAATGGTGGCATTGCTTGTTTACCAGACACAGTAAATCAACAGCAGCTAAAGAGTTGGTTTAAGGGCATTGGACCATGGGGACATTAGGACACTCAGCAGCCTAAAGGAGCAACTTACTTATCATATTGGGGAAAAAACAGGAGTGCCATTGTACTATGCGAGGGCAGCAAATCTAATCCTGGAGACCTTTTACTATGTGAGGGCAGCAAATCTAATCCTGAGACCTTTTACTATGTGAGGGCAGCAAATCTAATCCTGGAGACCTTTTACTATGTGATGGCAGCAAATCTAATCCTAGACATACTCTGTTGACTTGTCCACCAACCGCCACTTTCTATCCTTTTTTCAACCAATAATAGATCTATTCCTTATCCAGTTTGTACTGCATTTTCCCATTATTTCCCTTTTCAACCAAGAGACCAGTTGGGTATCCGGTCTCTACTACTTTCACCATATTATTTCCTCTTTGAATCAAGTCCTAGATTCATGCTACAACTTTCCCCCCTTTCTTCATTGTTTGAACAAAGCCCTAGATTCGAATGCATGAAGTAGCTTTACCTCTAATAATACTAAAAATTTAGGTGGCTTTGGAAGAGCTGATGGGAGAAGAAAAAGATGCACATGCAGACACGTGGGGAGCTGGGGCAGTAGAGCAAGGCCGCTTTCGAAGAACTTATACCTGAGGGTCGTCGGGATGTCGGCGGCGGCAGGTCAGATCTGCAGACAATACGGCAAGGAGGAAGAAGGGTCGAAGGACCTCCCGAGCCGGCCATGTGTCGGAGAGAACGGAACGGGCAGAGGATCGGGCCACTCCGGCAGCTGTGGGTTTCCTCTCTCGGCGGCGATGACCGCATGAATGATGCACCTTTTAGTCCTCTACACACACCGGCCAAAGGGATCCGACCGGATCTGTGACCAGTGGTGAGCAGAGAGAAAATGTTGCTACCGCTGTCTTGTTTATATCTGGAGAGGATGAGAGAATGAAGAGAGCAACCCTAGTAAAGCAAGCGCTCAGGCCCCTGCGTCCATATATAGTGGAGTGATTATATTTTTTGTCTCCACAACAAGCGTTTCAATTTGTGTACGTGGCATTAAAGAAAAGAAACTCTCTATTTAAGGTGACTACCGTACGACTCCTACTTACTACTAGTAGTACTACAGTATTGTTCACTTGTGATCCCCGCCCCTCCATTCATTGAACAACCCCACGGGTGAATAAACATACAGTAAGTACTATATTTATATAGAATGAACAAGTTCGAACTTTTTCGCGTAGTTAAAAGTTGGGGGCGGGACTTTTCCCGGGCAGTACGCGCAGCAGTTTTCGGGTAGGGCCAGAAGACTATTTTAATTTTTTTTAAAAACTTCGAGACGGCCACATAGCATGGAGCCGACCCCAATGATTTTAAGCTTACAGGCACGGTACACGCTATCCTAGACTACTATACACATGAAACTGCCACACAAGCGTCCGGGCTGCGCTTGGCTCTTCGCCTCTTTGGGAAGTCGAACAATGATGGAATACTACTGCATTGGAGGAGTACTACAGTACGCTTCTGGCAATCTGACACCGATTGAACTGCTGCATGTCCACCGCGTGCGGGAGGGAGAGCGTGTAGCGAAAGCTTCTCCTAGTCTTGCCAGCCACCACGCTCATGGGCGAGGGAGGGATGCTCCTGCCTTTGCGTGTATGACAGGTGGGCCCTACAGGTGTGTGGCCAACCTGTCATACAGCCAAAGGCATGTGCAGTTAAGTCCGCGAGGGAGAGGATAATCAAACTTCTCGTTGATGTACGAGTTGACGCGACACATCAAAGCATTGCACTAGATATATTTCAATAATTTGCGTGTGTGACTCCCAGATGCGGAGGCCGGGGGTCATCATCCTCCTTTTCGAGAAAAAATAGACTCATGTGTGAGAGGACAAGTGCGTGCGTGCACCTCTTCTCTTCCTGTATAACGTACTACTAAACTCAGAGTACAAGTTTTTGTGGGTGGCACGATGGTGCGTGCGAGAAGTCCCGAGAGATAGGTTTAATGCATTAATTGCAATGCATGCATGCATAAAGTACATGCATTGGTCAATTTTCTCTTAATACTTGCATGCAATGATTTAATGCACCTTGGAATCTGAACATGTGTTGGGGACAACCAAATTGAGCCTTATAAAATGGAAAAACTAAAATTTTGAGATAAGCCCTATAAACCGGAAAGGAGGGAGTAGAAAAAGAAGTACTCCATTCGGGAATAGTGCCGCACTTCGAAACTAGAACCGTCAATAAATTTTGAGCTTGCGTCTCGCCACATTCCAAATTACTCCACGCTATATTGAATTACAAACCTGTTCACACTGATCACAACCTAAACGGTTTCCCACTTAGGAGCGTATTAGTACTCGGTTATAAATACTAGTATGCCAAGATGACTGCACATTCCTCCTCAACTCCTCATCCACAAAAACAAACAAGTCATTCAGCATCCTTCCCTTGTGTTTGCCATGGCCAGCGTGAGTTCTGGGTCGAGAGATTGCCACCAGGGAGAGGCGAGCATGGAAGCGGAAGCACGAGAGATGTCCCGCCTCGCTGCAAGAGCAGCCGACATGTCTCGCCGCGCGGAAGTAGCAGCACAGAGGTCCCGTCATGCCGTTGAAGCAGCACAGAGGTCCCGCCACGCCATCAATGCAGCAGACTGGTCTGGCCGCGCCGCGGAAGCAGCAGAGATGTCCCGCCGCGCCACTAATGCAGTAGAGATGTCCCGCCGCGAAGCGGCGGCCTAGGAAAATTTCTCGCGGGCACGCAACGACTATTACAGGCGCATGCATGCGATCGTCCATAGCCAGACGGATCAGATCTCCTACTCGGCGAGGTTGCAGGACGACATGATAGCCTCGTTTGAACAGGCTACCGGCGTCATCCGGCAACTAAGGGAGGGCAATGAGAGGCTCCGGGCCGAGCGCAACCTGCTGAGGGAGAAGATCGTCCAAAGTGCAGACCTGTAGGAGGAGACTAGTGCCTTGTTGAAGAAACTTATTGATGAGAATGACATGCTCTGCAACGAGCGCCAAAGGCTGGTGGAGGAATCCGTGGATGTTCTCAAGCAGCGTCTTGAGGACACGAAAGAGCTCATTGGCGGTCGCCGTGAAGACTAGTTTCCTGGTTTCTTTTGATGTAATAATCGGTTTAGGATGTGGATTGTGTCATGGGTTGTGAAATGTTGGGTTCTAGCGCGGATGTTTGGCCTTTCTTGGCCTCTTGGGATGCTGCGATTTCAATCTGGTAGCTTTTAGTCCTTCGTGTTAGGCTGGAGTTGTGCTGAACTTCTTGTGAATTGTGGTGGTTTTCAGTAATGAAAATCGGAAGGGGCAAGCCCTTCTTTGATCAAATAAAAATTTAATCGTCCTTATATATTCATCAGTCTTGCTATAAGTCGTAGTAGATGCTATATAGGTCCGTCGGATCTTACATCAAGATCCGTGCTTTCGGATTTTCTTTTTTCTCTCTTAAATCTCAGTTGAGTGAGACATAGCCACGCCATTAAACAGAGGCTCGGGCACCATTAATGGAGACCTTGGGGGAGAGGTGGACGGCAGATGGAGGTCAAAGGGCTCTCCTCCTGATAAGCACACGCAGGGGTCTGATCGCACGCCTCTCGTACTCAAATAGCTACCCTGCACGTCGCCTCCTAGCTAATAAAAAAGGGGACGCGTGGCGGCACGTAAATGGTACTAGTAAGTAGAACGCCCACAGTTTCAATAATACTTGTGTTTCCGATTGTAACATGACATCACTTCTTCCAAAATGACTTTGTTGATTGTTAATGTGTGCGCCTTCGCAAATCGGACTGCAAATTTACCACAACATGTTGGTGCCATGTCATGGCACCAAGCCAAGTTTCATTATTTTCATGCGTGTTTTGGATAACAGGAATTAAAAAACTAAGTTTCTCAATGTTTCCAACCCAGCCACGACGCCTAGAATTTTGAATTTCATTCCCATTTCTAGCATGGAACCTAGAAATTTACCCGAGGACACACATGTGATTTTTCAACCAACTTTGGTGCACTGGGACATGTGCTTGTATTTCAAATTTGAATTATGCACACAAAGGTGACACGTTCCCTCCCAGAACCACGAGCCTTGTTGGGAGAAGCTCCGATTTGCAAGAATCTTATACCAAAAATTGTTCCTATTAGGCCAAATTTTTTTACCACGGCATGGTACTACCATGACATGACACCATGCCAAGTTTCATGATTTTAAAACCAAGTTTCTCAATGTTATCGACCGAGCCATGATGCCCAGATGTTTGAATTTTATTCTCATTTCTTGCATGGGACCTACTCCCTCCTTCCATCTATATAGGGCCTAATGTGTTTTTCGAGACAGCCTTTGACTATTGACAAGATTAATAGCACATGAGATGTATACTATGCAAATTATATTATTGGAAGCTCCTTTGACATACAAAATTGAAGGTATGCTTTGTGTAAGTTGCATGTCATATATTATTGCTCTAACGTTTGGTCAAAGTTAGCCTCGAAAAACGCATTAGGACCTATAAGCATGAGAGGAGTCGACTTCGAGAGAACGTGTTTGTTCGAGAGACACCGAGGAAGACTACTATATATCGATGGTGCATGTAGGCGGGAATTAAACTAAGGGATGGTCTTATTGGTTTCGGGGATATAGGAGAAGAGTGAGAGGCAGGGGGTAGCTAGAAGGAGATTGTTAAGTGTGGGTGTGTGTTTTACCCATCTAGGCGGAAGTTATGTGCACAAAAGAGGAGAACGATTCGATGTGGCGTTAGGATTGAGGGTAATTAACTACGTATGGAGACATAGAGACCTTGCACGTGCATGTGTGAGAGGTATACATGTATACGTGGGATGTGTGTGTGTGTGCGCGTGCACGCATGATCGAGATAAAAGAAAGAAGACATAAGTCATAAGATCAACGACATGGGAGAGATGGATCGGTATGACAATATGCATGCATGTGAGAATGCATGGAAGAAGTCCCAACAATTGAGCATGTGTTTTTGTCTTTAAGAGATAGTTGCATGGGATGGAGCATGCATCTATGGCGAGCAGAGGGAGTGAGGCACAACGATTGTGCAAAAGAGACCAACCTATAAATGCATATGTATGGAGAGACATATATAGTGTGGGTGATAGGAAGCAAGACTCCGTGCGATAAAGAAATGATGACGGAGAAACTACAGATAGATACAGAGATGGAGATGCTAGCTAGAGGGACATCCGCTAGTTTGGGTGTTGGAGATGACCGTCGGGTGGTTCAAAGGGTGAAGTTATATATGTGTGTGAGAGGGCACTTGACTGCATGTAGAGAGAAACATATGTAGTGTGCGTGATAGGAATCAAGAGTGAGGGCGAGAAAGAAGGTTGATGGAGAAACAGATAAATAGAAAGATAAATATGCTAGATAGTGTGCGTTAGAGATAGGAGTCGAGTGGAGCAGAAGGCTGGTTATGTGTGTGGGTGTGAGAGAGATAGAGAGAGGGTGCGTGTGAGTCACATACAAACAGATATCAGAGAGAAATGAGATCCAGAGAGATGGAGTTTTGTGTCTGCGAGAGAGAAAGATATTTCACAACGAGAGTGATAGCTAGAGAGACATACGAGGGAACGCAAGATATCTCTAGGGAGAGAGGGTGTGTGTGAGCGACATACAAGAGAACAATGGAGAAATATGAGACCCTGGGAGACAGAGTTTGTGTTTGTGTGTGAGAAAGAGATATTGATGAGGAAGAGTCGTAGGTTCTCATATCTAAGGAGCGAAATACATCTATGTATGAGGGGTGTGCGAGTGGCACACATGGGAATAGTAGAGAGAAATGAGACCCCGGGAGACAAAGTTTTGTGTTTGTGTGAGAGAAAGAGATTCCACATGGAGAATCATAGTTAGAGACACATAGCAGGGAGCGAGATATACTTAGAGAGAGATAGAGTGATGAACGTCGAGGGAGAGAGTACCGTCAGTGTGTTACGAAGATAAAAGATCATTGTCGACATATAGGTAGCACGAGAGATACCTGAGAGATGATGAACGCGTATAGGTCCAGAGAGATAGTCCTATATAAGCATGAGTGATAGCTATATGAGACGAATATCTGGATTAAAGGGGATTCAAATATTTAAACTGGAGATCACGACATCGATAATATCATAACGCAAATTGGTGTATCAAACATGCATAGTTTATCAATATTGGTGATCCATAGATTCTTCAATTACAAACAATGCATGGTTTATATGCAATTAATGTCTAAACGGGATTACACTATATGTTGCGTGTGTGAAACACATTATACATGTTTGAGAAGTAAAAAAAAACCGCATGAAACACACATTAATTGGAGACAGTTAGCGAGGAATGCATACATTGGATTTCAACATAAAGTGGTTTCAAATATTTGAAAATCCAAATTGATGGATACAACCTTATGAATCTGAGATCATGACATTTGTAAACCATATTTATGTATAAATGGTGTCGTGCTTTTGAAAGTATATATAAAAAATGATGTATATAGAATGTAATTCCAATTGAAAATGCATCCCGCCCAAAAAAATAGAATACAAACGGGATTCGAATTGAGTTGGCACGGTAAACGTGCACTCTGCAAAATTTGAACGAAGCGGGGAAAGTCACAGTAACCGCCCGGAACAAAAATCTGCGAGATGGAAATCACTGTTGCCAATCCCTGCCATGCAAAGCCTATATTCTGGATTTCTATAGGTTTTGATAGGGGTAGGTTTGTAATTTCACCCAAACGTGACGTAACCGCCTCTAACCCAGATTCATACACGGTGGGCGCCAAAACACAGTGTGTCCTCGGCCGAAATCGACTCCCTCCCCGATTCATATTCATACACGGTGGGCGCCAAAAACAAGCTCTCGTCAGCAAATATTCGGTGTATGCGAGATTACCGTCCTATCCCCGACCGACTAGTGTTGTTGTGACGTAGTAGAAATTTGAAACGGGGGCTAAGTTTGTAAATTTCCTCACATTTTAGATAAGCGCGCCCTGAATACATGGTTCCCCCTTCCACTCTACCTCCCTTTCCCCATTCGTACTCCGTGGGCGCCAAAACACCCTCTCCACCCCACCCTCCTCCGTCCGCCGCCGTCCACCACCCCATCCACCGGCATCCTCCTCCAGCATGCCGGAGCTGATACCCCAATGCCGCCGTCCATTACAAGATATCGACCTCTCTCATCCACGGCTTCGGACCGGGATCCTTGCATCCCATCCTCTCGCTTCATCCCCTCCGTCGTCCACCTTGACGGTGCCACTCGTAGGACCGTCTCGTCCACCGCGCCCGCCGCCACCGTCTACCCTCCTAGATCTGCTTCCACGCCGCCAACAGCCATCGCTACTGCAGCACCGTCAAATTCTCAGCAGATGCCTACACAGCACCGCACCAGAGGCGGTTCGTATCTGCTCAACTTATTTATCGCAGCAAGAAAATAGATCACCACTGCTTTACTCTGATTTCTTCTCTTGGTTGCGAAGTTGCCTTTGTACGGTTTGCACCTTCAGATCTGCCATGGCATGTTCAACACCATACTCGCAATCCTTATGGTTTTCCCCTTTTATATTCCACACTAGTTAAATCACAGTAGACTAAATTTCAAAATTGGGTCAGTCTATTTTTCAGAGCTCGCCGGAGTTCGCCGGTGCGATCGAAGGGGCTCGGGTGGTTGTGGGGCCTCGCCGAACGAAGAAAACTCGACGCGGGTGGGGGTTGGGGTGGGGGTGGGGGTGGGGGTGGCGGAGGAACACAGGCGGTGGGGGGCGGTGGTCCGGCTGGCGGCCCGTGCGGTGTTCCGTATGGGAAGAATCAGAGACAAGGAAGAAGAAGGGTTAGGAGACGTAGGATCTTCATCCAACCACCTGAAATGGTCGAGAGACAGCTAGGAGTTGCATTCTTAATGCGCTCTGGTTCATCATGTGTGGGCACTACGCAACCAACATTTTATTATCCAAAATCTGCTTGCTCTTCTTTACCGTGTTCCTCTTCTGTTCTTCTTTAATATGTACTCTCTCTGTTCCTAAATACAAGTCTTTGTATAGATTCCACCATGGACTACATATGGAGTAAAATGAGTGAATCTACAATCTAAAATGTACCTGGATACATCTGTATGTGATCCATAGTGGAAATCTCTACCAAGACTTATATTTTGGAACAGAGGGAGTATGATAGTAGTACAGTATGTTCCTTGTACTGAAGATGAGCAGGGACATTTGCAGTGTAGAGGTCTATGCGGTCGGTTGTGATGGACACTTTGAACTTCTTTGATTCGTAGGATCTTGTAAACATAGGAATAGGATTTGTAGTGGCATGCCCACTTGAATCCTATAAGAATAGCAAGGAAATGCGGGGAGCTGTGTCGCCTTTGAGAGTTACATTGATATTAACTGTACTGCACCTTCACTTGAAGAGAGCTGGTATCCGAAGCCTTTCTAGCTGTACCGGCAATACTAGCACATATATTCTAGCAAGTTCCACTTTGCTGATTTTACTCTGATGCTTAAGGTTTTCCCGTTATATCTACACTATGATATGTGTAGCTGCTTTGTGTCGCACTAGCAGCAGTCCACTCTTGAAGCTAAACACTGCAATGACTTACAAAATTGGCACCAAGGCATTGAGTGCCATTCTGGATGCAATGAAACTCATACGCTCCGCACCTGTTGATTCTTGTTCAGAATATCATCCTAATGACTATTCTAACCTTGAGGAGTCAAAGGCAGATGGCCTGTCCTGTTCACCCATCAAGGTGCCTGTTCTAATTTGGCAATGTTTTATTGATTGCGGGTATCTTACATATGTTGTCTTGCATTTCTTCTACTTTGTTGCACCGCCATCTGCTTAGTTTACTCATCATATATGTCGAGATGCCATGCCCATCCATTATCAATACATATTCCATCTGTCATCACACCATGTTTTTCCACTCAAATGATGTTCTTGTGCATCAGACATCAAAAATGAAGAGGGTGATTGCCGAACCTAAAGGAGCACCAGCAAAGTCCTTGAAAAACATGGTGGTGCCGGAGAAATCAGACAGCACCCCACTTATATTGGCTGTACAACCAGTGACACAAAACATAGGACCGACTCCAGCAGACTGTACCCATACTTCACTAGCCACACCACTAGCCCCATCACATAGGACCTGCCCTCCAGCAACATGTATACCAATTTCATTTGCCATAGCACTAGCTGTACCATAGAAAAATCCCACTCCAGCAAAAAGTACAACAAGTCCACTGGCCGAAGACCTATCCCAACTGCAGAGATGGCCAATTCCTGCAGATTGGAACCCCATTCCATTTATTCCTAGTTTAAAAGACAATGATTTTGATGTTGTTAGGGACTACGTGCATATATTCCCATCATGGGAATATTATTGTGAAGACAAACACCATTTTCACATCTTCCTGTCTAACTTACGTGTAAGTGCTATTATTCATGGTTATTATTTTCCTGTTTTCTGCTGATTGAACACATGATTGATTTACATTACATGGTTGTAACTAGGCGAGGGTCAATCTGGATAGTCATAACGAGCAAAGCTTGCTTGTGCTTTTCAAGGAAGCATTGCAGCAGTATCGGTGTTACCTGAGGAAATCACACTCTGATAAGTCTATAAACGAATTTCCAGTGAAGTCTCCTATGCTAAATTTAGATGACATTGAATGGAAAAACCTTTTTATGCACTGGTCTCGTTCCCAGGATGAGGTATTGTCTTTGAAATCACATGACAATTTGAACTTCTACTTTTCCGCATGTGCCTTACGGATCTTTTTTGCAGGAAATCTGCTCGAAGAATAATTCCAGTTTGACAAGAATGGCAGGATATCACACATATGCTGCCCGCTGCTTTGCTCTTGTTAGTACCTGCACTACTAGGAAAAGGGCTATAGATGAAATTAACACTAATGGCGCACCAGAGAAGTGGTACACCACTACTATATACTAATGGCGCACCATGTGGTGATGCGCCATTAGTGTGGAAGACACTAATGGCGCACCAGGCACAAGGTGCGCTACAAGTAACAATTTTTTTTTCATTTTTCCAAACATACTAATGGCGCATCCTGGCAAAGTGCGCCATTAGTAGTTCTAACTAGTAATGGCGCACCAGCCATGGAGTGCGCCACTACTGTATTTTTTTTATTCTTTTTTGTGCAAAACTACTAATGGCGCACCGTTGCAAAGTGTGCCATTAG
>NC_041382.1:488523781-488560169 GCF_002162155.2 Triticum dicoccoides | reverse complement strand
GCACCCTCCCTCGCTCCACCGTCACAAATGAATGCAACTAAAAATCCAAAAAAACAAATTTGTTTATATTTTCAAATAACAAATTTGATGATATTTTCAAATAATAAATTTGATGATATTTTTTCGATTCATAAATATTTTCAAATAACAAATTTGATGATATTTTCAAAAAATTATTACTGTTTTTATAAAAAAAATATTACTGTTTCATATTCATATGCATTTTCTAAAAAATTATTAGATGCAACAAAAAATAATAATAATAATAATAAATTACTTATGGAAAAAAGTTACTTATGGCGCACCTTTGGGTGGTGCGCCATTGCTATCAAAAAAAAGATTACTTATGGCGCACCGCTCTAGGGTGCGCCATTGCTAATTCGACCGATCCCTTCATCCCTCCCTCGCCAGATCCACTTCGATCCCCCCTCGCCACACCCTCACGCGTGCCCCCTCCTTCCGCCGCCCGGCCGACGCCATAGTAGCGCCACCGTGCTCGCCCTCTCACCCTCTCCCCCGCTTGCCTTCTCCGCCAGATCACGAGCATCGTCGCCGTGTTAGCCGCGGCCATCGCCGTCCCCGCAACTCGGCGGCAAGTCCACGAGCTCCGCTTCGTCCTCCCCGACCCTGGCCTCGAGCTCATCTCTGCTACATCGCCCTCGTCTTCCCCCTCGGGCACCGCCACCCTCTGCTGCTACTAAGCTCCGGCCTCCTTGTGCCACCCGGTGAGCTTCCCCTCTCCCCCTGCTGCTCTCCTCTTCCACCTGGTGCACCGTCGAGGTTTCCAATTGAAACATGTTCAACAATTGAAACAAGATCAGAAATGTACAATCTTAGCTAAAGTAATTCAGATGTTTGGGCTTGAACTTGGAGTAGAAAATCTACTGTAAATTCAGATGGTTACTAGATTCAGTTTGAGTTTGCTACTGTACATTGTTATTCACAGTAATCTTCAGTTTTTCCTCTTCAGTTTGCTACTGCATTCGAGCAAGATCTATAGGCTTCCTTGCAGATTAACTGAAGCAAGATCTATAGACTTTTCTTAAACTTGTAAATGCATGCCTTATTACTGTCCTAGTAGATTGCATTGACTGTTCCAACCAAGGTAGTATGGGTGACATCTGTACCTAAGTCTGCTTTGAAATATTCAGCTAACAACTAAGTTTGGTAATTGGTGGTGTCTGGCTAGCCAGTACCCCAAATAACTATTCTGCTCTTAGTTCCATGTTACTGAAGTTGCACTGTTTATTTAAATATAAACAACAGAAACCAGCAGAATTTGAAATTCAAGTGCTCCTGAAGTGTTCTAGGATTCTGGTTTTTTGACTTGGGGATCTGTTGTTTCTAAATAAACCAGCAGAAATCAAATGCCATTGTTATTCATTAAAAAACTAATTATTACTGAACAAGAGGAAACAAAATTTTATGTTATGTTTCATGAACTAAATAGTCCTACCTTTGAAAATATTCAGCTCAGCTTGGAGTATTACATTGTAAATCATAGTGCTATTTTGTTGTAAGGGAAATGTATATTTAGATCGCATCAATTTGTAGTTTGTGTTTTTATTTGTTCCTGATTTGAGGTTGTGGCTTTGGCATTGATTTGCTCCTTACATCTATCACTATCGTATATGTCAAACTTGATATCAAGCAAATAACTATTCTAGATACTCCTGTTTACTTCATGCTGAGAACTTCAGCTTTTTCAAGTTGCTGGACTATATGTTCATTGGTACTACTTGTGATGCTGCTCCTGTACTACTTGGGAATTTTGTCAACTTGTGATGCTGCTGCTGTACCCCGAGAGGCCCTTGAGTTTGCTGGAATGTCGATTAACTTCCTTTCCGGCAAATTCGGGTACTCCATATGTCCTATTTTCAGCAAAGGTCATGCTGAAATTTTCCATGAATTTTAGCATGACTTTGCTAAAAATAGGACATATGGGGTACTTGCGACTAATGCATGGGCTGGGGTATCTTAGTACTTAGTTAAGTAGGATCAACTGCCCCGCCATTCTTGCTGCATTAAACCATAGGTGGAAATAGAGCCAAGTGATTAGGCCCAACTTAGAATTCTCGTTAGCATCGATAAACCCTAGATGATAAACCCAACATAGGTGGCAATAGAGCCAAGTAATTAGTGCCAAGTGATTAGGCCCAACCTTGGGTGCCTCGGCATCGATAAACCCTAAATGATGAAAAGTTAAATTGGCTTCTATAGGGTGCCTCGGTGTTGATGAGAACCTAAATGATGTACGCTTAGGCTTTTAGGGTGCCTCGGCATCGACAAAACCTAAATGATGAAAGCTTAGGCTTTTAGGGTGCCTCGATGTCGACAAACCCTAAATGATAAAACCTTGGCTTTTAGGGTGCCTCGGTGTCGATAAGAACCTAAATGATGAAAGCTTAGGCTTTTAGGGTGCCTCAGCGTCGACAAACCCTAAATGATAAAAGCTTAGCTTTTAGGATGCCTCGGTGTCGACAAACCCTAAATGATGTAGTTTTGAATTATGAACGTAGGATATGTCGTCATCATCATCGGACGACGAAAGTCTCCCGTGGGAGTGCTACTGGTGCCATGACGATCAAGGTCTATGCGACATGCCTCACCTGGACGATGATCGGCGCTTCAGCATTAAGCTCGAGGAGATCTTCGAAGTTGAAACGATACACAACGACGACAAGTGTTATTTTCATAATTAAGCATGACTTCAACTATTTCAGCGTGTAATTTTCATCTTTTACAATTCGAGTATAGCTTATCCCATGCCATGCAAGACGCTATGTCTTGGAGAGGATGGATTTTGAAGACCATGAAATTTCTGAAACAAAGAAAATTCACCTAAGGACTCATCACGATGTGGACTTTGAAGTAAATCTATATAATTCTGAGAGCGTAACCCATTTTGGTTGCAAAAATTGGGAAGCATTTTGCAAGATGTATGGTTTTGATGAGGGTATGCTTATCACCATGGATCTTGGTAATCCTGACATCGACCAAGACAATATGGACATTTGGGTCCTTGTTGATACGCCTCTAGTTCTACCGCTATGTGAGTTTCTCAAACATAGTTATTAGCTATACATTGTTTATTTCAAAATAGTTGACAGCTTATTTCCAGTGACAGCTTATTTTTATTGTTCAAAGAATGTGCGGGAGATGGTAGACAAAACCCACTACACCGATGGCTCCGAATTAACAACTTACAAGGAGAAAAATCATCTGGTCGGATTTTGTACTGACATTGAGAATTACAATATCCACAATCAAACTCCTCAACATTATGGTAAATGCGTGACACTAGTGCATGTGTTCAACTACGGTAACTACCATGGAGATACCCTGGTAAGATTTTTACTATTACGACATCCGTGCATCTTTTGCATACTTCTAAAACTAGTACATCATTGCTAACTATGAAGTTATTACTATGTTTTTCAACAGATAATCCCAGAGAATTGTGTGCCTCATTTGATGTATAAGAAAGGTAGTCTTAATGTTTTGAACATACAGCCAGGTCATCCTACGAATCTGAACTGTCCATACGAGATTTCTAAAAGAAGTTGAGACATGAAAATCAAAGGATGGAAAAAATGTATGGACAGTCGTAAGGAGGTTCTTGGAAGCAAAAGGAAGCGAAGCGCAAGAATTGGAGATAGGATGTTCTCCATTCTCCATAATGGAGAGATTCAGGGTCTATATTGTTTTATGTTATTTTACCTTAAATAGGGTATTTAGGTCCTGCCTAATATTGATGATCATGTGCTAAGAACAATTAAGCAGGGTTGGTTCGATGACTATCAAGATGATGATCGTATGACTTGTTATTAATAACGAGTAGAAGTTGTATGATGATGATTAGTAGGACTTGTTAGGATTAGTATTACTTCCGACAAACTCGCTACTCACGGTCTCGAGACTTGTAATGTTCTATCTTTGTTCGGTCTTTTGAATTCGGAGACTAATATGATGAATTGTATTCGGAGACTAATCTTCTATTGTATTCGATGAATCTGCTCTTGTTGTGGGGTGCTGTCTATATTCTGTCCAATAATATATTTTGTAACCTGTGCAAAATTCTGAAAAGTAAAAAAACCTAATATTCATACTAATGGCGCATCACCCAATAGTGCACCATTAGTATGCCAGATACTAATGGCGCATGGTGTTCTATACTAATGGCTCACTGCGTGGTGCGCCATTAGTATACCAGATACTAATGGCGCACCGGTGGTGCGCCATTAGTAAGAAATACTAGTGGCGTGATACTAATGGCGCACCAGTAGTGCGCCATTAGTAGGCAAAACTAGTGCGCCATTAGTATCCCTTTTCCTAGTAGCGCTGTTATCATGTATCACTGTACTTGCATACATACCTGGTTCATTATGTGACAGCAGTATGCATTATAGCTTTCTTATCAATTGTTCGCTGCAAATTATCTGATCCGTATGAATGGTTACATTAGTGTAGAATATATCCAATGCCAACTTTTTTTTAGCTCTGCATTGTTCTTGTAAGTACATGCTGTCCCTTATCAGTGTACTTATAATGACAGGTAGTTGTTCATGTACCACCACTCTGCAGCTTATTTTCCTTTGCCCTCCATTTTCTACACATCAGATCTATATTTACTCTTACCATAAGGTTGGTACTGAAGAAGTTTAGCTATGCATTGCTCTTGGCTGTACCTTTTTCCTGTATCGTTGCACTTACATTTATAGCTACTTGGTTTTGTTGCATCACTCTTCATCTTATCTTAAATATTCTCCATTTTTCGTATATTATCACATCTATATTTACTCTTAACAAAATGTAGAATAAAGGCAATGCTTTTGAAGAAGATTCTGTGGTAAACTTCTGGAATTCCCCCCCCCCCATCAGCATGGACAAGGCTTTGTAGAGCCTGTCTTCACCAATAATGTAAGTTTGTTCATCTCAAGCCTTCAAACTTTGTTGTATATATTTGGTTAGGCATGACTGCAACAACTGTTTATTTTTGGTGTTTGCATCAAATTGCTTGTTTAAAGTTTATTATGTAGTTCATAAACAAAAGTTTGTCCTTTCTCAATTTAAGTTTTCAGTTGAACAACCAACTTCCTTCTTCATACCATGTAAATTAAATTATATATAGCAAGTGATCTTCTTTTGCACTGCATGTATGCTTCTGTTCTTCATCCCTAATCCAGTGGTGTGGTGAACCTACCCACCACAACACAATGTCATATTCTGCAATGTCTTAACTATGAACAATGTCATATCATTCTACTATTATTTAAACCGTCTCTTTATTTGCCAATCTGAAATGGTATAAATTGACAACACACTAACCATTGATACTTATGAGTTCTTGATCTATAATCCAGTGGTGTCGTGAAGCTGCCAACTCCTTCATAATGTCATTTCCTGCCATGTCTTGACCTGAACAATACCATATTGTGTTAATGCAAATTCAAATTGTGTCACTTTATTCGTCAGTAAGAAATGTGATGAATTGTCAGCACTGATACTTTTATGTGCAAAACCTGTCATCTGTCTGCTTGTTTATCTTTCAGAGTGAGGAAGATATAGTGTTGAACAAGCGTAGTCTCATCATCTTGCTCAGCTGCTTGCGTTGCAGCTCCCCAGCAGGGCTAACTTTTCTTGAACTGTATTGAAGTGCTGTTGGTATTGTATATTATTTTGTCGGCGTGTTTATTTGCACTGGTGGCGATCTTTGATGCCCAGTGTATGTACTCTGCTGTCTGCTTGTGCTTTATTAGCATAGTGGCGAACTTTGATGCCTAGTGGATGTAATATGCCGTAATTTCTTTATTGTATAGTATAGGTTTTTTCTTATTCACGATGCTGTAGTTATTTTACTGTATATATATCCTGTCTTCGCAGTAAACCGGCCAAACTGTAAAACTATAGTACATAATCGGGCCGTCATGCAATCACGATGTAGGTTGGGCCTGAAACGTGCCGATCAGCTCACGGGCCGGCAGCAGCCCAAAATGAACCCCGGCCCATGATTGTGCGAATCAAATCACGGGCTTTTAACAGGCCGAAAAATTGTCTCGGTCCTTGTTTGGCCCAATCAGATATCGGCTGCGAGCAGGCCGGATGCAAACCGGGCCGTAGTTAGGCCCAAGTATATGATGGGCTTTTAATAGGCTGAAATTAATATAGGGCCGAAATGTTAAACGGGCCCTTAACAGGCCAAAACTAATATCAGGCCGAATTACTAAGTGGGCCTTTAGCAAGTGGGCCTGAAAGCATAGTGTCCAGTTGACGGGCCGAATCCGATATGGGCCATAATTAGGCCCAAAACCTCTTAAAGGGCCGGACCTGATCTGGGCCGTAATTTGGCCCAGAACATGGTAGGCTTTTAATGGGCCAGATCTCATATGGGCCACTATTAGGCCCGGAGCATGGCAGGCCATTAATAGATTGGATCAAATATGGGCCGGCATTTGGTCCAAAACATGGCAGCCAGTTAACGGGCCGGCCTTCTAGGGTCCACAAAATCTTGTGGGCCTACAGCTGGGTCGGCCCATTAATGTCGGCGAAATCTCGTGGGCCTTTAGCTGGGCTGGCCCATTATGATCCGCAAGAATTTTGTGGGCCTTTACCTGGGCCGGCCTATTATGGCACACGAAAATCTTGTGGGCCTTTACCTGGGCCGGCCCATTATGGCCCGCGAAATCTTGTGGGCCTTTAGCTGGGCCAGCCCATTATGGTCCGCAAAATCTCGTGGGCCTTTAGCTGGGCTGGCCCATTATGGTCCGCAAAATCTTGTGGGCCTTTAAGTGGGCCAGCCCATTTAAACTTGTTGGGCCGTGCCATGTGTCGACGTATCATAGGCGCATTCTGTCCAGTGAGTGGATGACATCTGTCCTGACGATGAGCCGACACGTGTTTCCTCTAGCCAATGATGATTTTACATGTGGAAAAGCCCCATTGGTCGGGGCTGTTAATGGGTTACCAGATCCAAAACTCGACCCGATAGCTTAACGGTGTTCCGTTACGGTGGATGCCACGTGTCGGTCACACTTGACGAAAGCTCTTCTGTGACGCGCGATTTATCGTCATGGAAGTGGACACTTTCGTGATGATAATTTGGTTAATGTCATGGAACACTTCTACGACAGCACAGGTATGACTATCTTGATTCTGTCATAAATGTACATGCATGACAAAAAAAGCGACCTACTGTGACAAACATGTATCATCACGGAAGTGTATTTTTTTTGTAGTGATGCAACTCAGAGAGACTAAGGCCAAGCCAGTGAAGCAAGATATCACCAAGAGAAGGGCCTCCCTTGTCGGATAGGTGAGCCCGGCAAGGGGAGAGGCCACCCCCAGAAGCAAACGACCAAGATACCCCGGTAGGGCCTGCCAGGGCTCATGGCAAAACCGCCTCACCAACCACTCCAGCATGACCAACATCGTCCATTAGTGCGGTGTCAAGCCGCAAAGTGATTAAATGGTAGCCATTCGCCACATGGCAGCTATTTCCTAAAGAAGAAACCCACATGTGACACCCGTCCTGCGACGTGTCAAGAGATCCGGCGCAAAGCTGGCAAGATAGCCCAGCAAGCCTTGCCGGGCAACCAGTGATGTGACACTAAGCGGTGCATTTAATGCGCCTTGTCAGCCTGCAGAGGTAGGTATGATAGCACTGTTTGCTATCATATCAATGCGTAATGACTACTTTGCCATTGTGGTGACCCCTTAATCTATAAAAGGAGGCCCATGGCAATCGTAGAAAGGGTTGGAAAGTTGATGAACCCACACCCCCATACATGCATAGTTGCTACTACCCTTAGGCAACCCCTGCCGGGCAGGTGTACTATGCTTAACCATGTCCATTCCACCATCAATCCACCAAAGCAGGAGTAGGGTTTTACGCCTCACAGTGGCCCAAACCTGGGTAAATTGCTTATGTCTTCTGTGCCATGCTGCCATGCGCTGGTCTGTTCTTTGTGCAATGCGACGTCCCCCTGCCGAACCAGCAATGGCCCTCCTGGTCCCTTAGGTGGATGTGGATATCCCGTGACATACGTCCATTTTGCATCATGCTTTTATGTTGATACTCATTGCATTATGGGCTGGTATTTCACATTGAGGTACAATACTTATGCCTTTTCTCTCTTATTTTACAAGATTACATGAAGAGGGAGAATGTCGGTAGCTAGAATTCTGGACCGGAAAGGAGCAAGTTTGAGATACTTATTCCGCACAACTCCAAATATCCTGAAACTTTATGGAGAATCGTTTTCAAATATATAAAAAATATTGGGCTAAGAAACAACAGAAGGGGACCAACCAGGTGGCCACAAGCCTGGAGCGCGCCCCCAGGGCTTGTGGGCCCCCTGGCCCTCGTTCGGTGCCCATATTCTTCTATATGAAAGGTTATGACCTAGATAAAATCATAAGGAAGCTTTCAGGATGAAGCTCCGCCGTCTCGAGGCGGAACCTGGGCAGAAGCAATCTAGGGCTCCGGCGGAGCTATTTTGCCGAGGAAACTTCCCTCCGGGAGGGGGAAATTGAAGCCATCTTCATCACCAATGATCATCGAGGGTGGATCAATATTCATCAACATCTTTATCAGCACCATCTTCTCTCAAACCGTAGTTCATCTCTTGTATTCAATATTTGTCTCAAAACCTCAGATTGGTGCATGTGGGTTGCTAGTAGTGTTGATAACTCCTTGTAGTTGATGCTAGTTGGTTTATTTGGTGGAAGATCATATGTTCAGACCCTTAATGATATTTCTTACCCCTCTGATCTTCAACATGAATATGCTTTGTGAGTAGTTATGTTTGTTCCTGAGGACATGTGATCAATCTTGTTATATGTAATCATGTGAATATGGTATTCGTTCGACATTTTGATGAGATGTATGTTGTCTTTCCTCTAGTGGTGTTATGTGAACATCGATTACATGACACTTCACCATGATTTGGGACTAGGGGACGGCATTGGGAAGTAATAAGTAGATGATGGGTTGCTAGAGTGACAGAAGCTTAAACCCTAGTTTATGCGTTGCTTCGTAAGGGGCTGATTTGGATCCACATGTTTAATGCAATGGTTAGCTTTATCTTAGTTCTTCTTTTGTAGTTGTGGATGCTTGTGATAGGGGTTAATAATAAGTGGGAGGCTTGTCCATGTAAGGACAGCACCCAAGCACCGGTCCACCCACATATCAAATTATCAAAGTAACGAACGTCAATCATCTGAGCTTGATGAAAACTAACCTGACACTAATTCTCATATGTCCTCGGGAGCGCTTTGCTTTATATAAGAGTTCGCCCAGGCTTATCCTTTGCTATAAAAAGTATTTGGGCCATCTTGCTGCACCTTTTTCTACACTTGTTACTTGTTACCCATTATGAATTATCTTATCACAAAACTATCTATTACCGATATTTCAGTGCCTGCAGAAAATACCTTGCTGAAAACCGCTTGTCATTTCCTTCTGCTCCTCGTTGGGTTCGACACTCTGACTTATCGAAAGGACTACGATTGATCCCCTATACTTGTGGGTCATAAAGACTCTTTTCTAGCACCGTTGCCGGGGAGTAAAGCCCCTTCGGTGAGTGGAATTTGGTAAGGAACATTTTATACTACGTGCTAAAATTAACTGTCACTTGTCACTATGGAAAATCATCCTTTGAGGGGTTTGTTCGGGGTATCTTCAGCTTGACTGGAAGAGCAAAAAGTTGCTCCTCAACCTACCGCACCTACTAAAAATATTTATTATGAAATTCCTTCGGGTATGATAGAGAAACTGCTAGCTAATCCTTATGCAAGAGATGGAATGTTACATCCTGGTATGCATCTAATCTATGTGGATGAAGTTTGTGAATTATTCAATCTATGTGGAATTTTACATACATAAACACTATTCTGATCACGGGATCAAAATAATATTCTGATCACAACCTGAACTTCCTGAGTAACGCGCCTGAACTTTCCTTTGTACGAACCCGACCTTGGGGCTATCTTCGCAACCGTGTCTCCTCGCGTGAATTATTCTAGTTAGTTGTGTTCTATATGATGTTAGTGTAATCCAGAAATGTTTTTTAGCAACTATGTACCCGTTTAAAATAGAAATCTCGCTCGTTGGCGGATTTTGCTCTCGGGTTGTGATGAAATTTGTTTTTTTTGCAATTTTACTACCTGAGTTGTTCGACCTGAACTTCTCCCGGTGCTAGGTTGAACTTTTGCCAACATTGTCCAAATGGGGCTTGTGATATACCATTGGAAAGCTATGGACACTAGTATCGTGACCCAAGTTGAATTTTTGGCAAAATGTAAGCGGTTTAAGAGCAATTTTGAAAACCGTTTTTTCTTCATAAAAAAATGTGAATCGTATTTTCAATCGCATTTCTAAACCGTTTATCGGAATGAGGCAAATAATATGGCATTGGAAAGCTGCTGTAAAACCGCTCCTTCCACATGTTGAACGTTTTCTCTAATTCCTTATGGTTAAAGAGTAATTTGGAAAATCGTAAAATTTGACAAAAGGAACAGCCGAGTTCGTATTTTCGATGTCATTTCTAAACGTCTAATCCAATTGAGGAAAATGATATGGCGTACGAAAATGCGCTACTTTCTCTTGTTGAAAGTTTTTTCTAATTTTGAATGGTTTAAAAGTAATTTAGAAAACGGGACAAGTTCCACCGAGTTCGTATTTTCTAGCTAATTTTTTAACCATACGTCTGGATGCAGCAAATGATATGGCATTGGAAAGATTGAGGAAATACGAAACTTTTTGGTATATATTATTTCTCCAAATTCATTTTGGTTTTATGTCAATTTTGAAAATGGATAAAAAAACTTATTTTCATTGTAATTTTTACAAATTTTATCGGAATGGGGCAAATAATATACCATTGAAAAGCTACGGAAAATGCGAAACTTTCTCATGTTGATGGTTTTCTCTGATTCCTAGCCATTTTCAAGTTATTTCGAAAATGGCAGAATCATCCGTTCTACCTTTATCGCAATACAGATTCTTCAAAAATGCACCACGTGAAGAACTTGAACTTCTCGGCATGTTTACTTCAACTTCACTCAGTTTTTCACGTGCTTTTTCTGCTCGCAGCTCTCCAACCACTGACAGGAACACTCACCAGAATTAAGCAAGTGATATACCGGTGGAAAGCTGATGTAAACACGCAACTTTCCCGTGTTGATCGTTTTTTCATACACGCGGCGATTTTAAAAGTTTTTCATCTAAAATTCATTCAGTGTAGTAGTTGAACTTCCTGCTGTTTTCACGTTGAACTTCTGTGACATATTTTTCGTTTGTAATTTTCTCATCCCTTCGTCAGTGTTACACAAATGATATTCCTTTTGTACAAACCTCTCTCACAACAATTTTTTTAACTTTCTCCAACCGAGTACTTGAACTTATAACAACAACAAAATTGGGCCTTGGCTTTTAACTCATTTTTCTCATATGAAACACACAACATGTAGTACATAAACTTTTTCCATTTTTATAATTTGAATTTTTATTTTCTTTTTGAAATCAAATCGCTCCCAAATAATAACTGAACTTCTTCATGGATTGAGAGAATTATTTTAACACACACACAAAAATTCTTTTTTGTGTTTTTGAACATGGAAATACAAGGTGAACCTCTCTCGCAAGAATTTTTGAACTTTCCCGGACAGAGCACTTGAACTTCTGTCAACAAAACTTTTAAGCTTTTACTTTTCTATAGTTTTATTTCTCACCTGAAATTCATTCCTTGCCATACTAGAAGTTCTCGCTGTTTTCACAATGAATTTCTGTCACATTCTTGTGTATATGTTGTATTACACACAATTGAAGGTCGATCGTCATTTTTTGCCATTTTAAAACATGTAATTGGAGGTCGAATGACCCTCAATATAAATTTTGAACCGTGCATGGAGGTGCACATGAAATTTTTGCAACAAATCTGAGTTTTTTTATATACTTCGAACTTCTCTGTTATTTCAAATTGAACTTCTTAGTCTCATTCTTAGAAAAAATATGTTTTCAAATAAGCATCAAACATTTTTTTAAAATTGAACCTCGTACTTTTATTTTTCCTAGAAATGGAAAAAATTGAGTTTTCCATAAACATCAACTACTCCTTTTATTTTAATTTGAACTTCTTTAAATTTATTCTTTAGTAATGAACAAAACCTAGTCTAAAGGAAGGCATGTCATCTTGGATTGATAACATTTAATCATTTTCTTTCACTCTTTTATACTTTTCAATAACCTGCCCTGGTTGTCTCCCCAACATACATTGTAAAGACTATGTTACTCCTTATTTATATGAAAAAGATCTACAGTGAGGCTTTTGCCTTACTGTTTTATGGTCAAAAAAAGTTATGAAGAAAACCTATGTTTTTTTATAAATATTGAACTTCTCTTTTTTTATAATTTGGACTTCTTGGTTTATTTCTTTTAGAATCAAACGATCTCAGTTTTGTCATAAATATTGGACACCCTCCACATTATTTTTCTAATTAATTTTTCTAAACTATTTTTTTGTTATTTTAATTTGAGCTTCCGTTGAGGAAACTTGTTGAAGAGGAGGAACTTTTTGAACTTTTCCCGGTCTGTGCACTTGAACTTCTAGCAACAAAAAAGTTGGACTTCACCTTTTTACTTATATTTTCTCATACCAATGACACACCATGCAGTACATAAACTTCCGTCTGTTGTCAATTTTAACTTCTCCCTATTTCACCTTAGTAACAAAAAAATCCGAGTTTTTTATAGACATCAAAACCGCTCTAACTTTTTTTTCAACTTCTTTTGTGTGCTTTTTGGAAATGTGAAGATTTGAAGTTCTTAATTTTATTTATTTTAGTACCAAGAAAATGTGAGTTTTTATAAATAGTGAAATTTTCTATTTTTGAAATTTGGACTTCTTGCTTTTATTCTTAGAAAACAAATAAATTTATTCTTACATCTTTTTCAGAAATGCACCTTGGTACTATATGTGAACTTCAACTTTTTTATACATGAACTTCAATGTGAATTTAAATTTATTTTAGAATTGGGGAAACTTCATATTTTTATAAACTTTTTTGAAATGTTATGTTATTTAATTTGACCTTTCTTGGATTTTTTTAGAAACATGAAAAATATGTTTTGCAATAAAAATTAAAGTACATTTTTTGAACCTCTTTGTTTTGATAAGTATCTTTCAATTTATGATTTTTGTTGGATTTTTAGTGTTTGAACTTCTAGTGGCTTTTATATTGAACTTCTATGAATTTTTGTGTTTGAGTCAGAAAATACACATTCATATTTTCATTAAACAAAGGAATGGCAGCACTGATGTTGTAAAAGTAGCAAACACAACAGAGCATCAACATACACATTCATATTTCTCAATCTCTTCCACAAGTATAGGGGATCAATTGTAGCCTCTTCCGATAAGTAAGAGTGTCGAACCCAACAAGGAGGTAAAGGTAGAACAAATATTCCCTCAAGTTCTATCGACCACCGATACAACTCTACGCACGCTTAATGTTCGCTTTACCTAGAACAAGTATGAAACTAGAAGTACTTTGTAGGTGTTGTTGGATAGGTTTGCAAGATAATAAAGAGCACATAAATAAAAACTAGGGGCTGTTTTAGGTAGAGAAGCAATAAAGTTAGTATAGCGAGTGTGGAAAAGTGGTGGTAGGAGTTGCAAAATTGTCCCTAAGCAATTGACTACGTTAGTAGACCGATAACAAGTTTTATGTGGGAGAGGCCACTGCTAGCATGTCATCCCTGACTTGTAATTCTATGCACTTATGATTGAAACTATTAGCAAGCATCCGCAACTACTAATGTTCATTAAGGTAAAACCCAACCATAGTGTTAAGATATATTGGTCCCCCTTCAATCCCGTATGCATCAATTTCCATGCTAGGTTGAAGCTTCTGTCACTCTTGCCCTCTAATACATAGTCCTATCAACATACAACTGACCCTATGGTGTGATCCATGCGCACAATCATATGATGGGCACCAAAGGACAACAACATAACTACAAGCAAATTATACCAATCATAGCAATTCCCCAATTACTGATAGGACAACGAAAATCTACTCAGACATCTTAGGATGGCAACACATCATTGGATAATAATAATATGAAGCATAAAGCACCAAGTTCAAGTAGAGGGTACAGGGGGTTGCGGGAGAGTGGACCGCTGTAGATAGATGGGGGAAGGTGATGAAGATGTTGGTGAAGATGACAGAGGTGTTGGTGTAGATCGCAGTCACACGATGATGGCCCCAATGGCGTTCCGGCGCCACCAGGAGAGAGGGGGAGAGAGCCCCCTTCTTCTTCTTCCTTGACCTTCTCCCTAGATGGGAGAAGGGTTTACCCTCTGGTCCATAGCCTCCATGGCGGCAGAGGGGCGAGAGCCCCTCCGAGATAGGATCTGTCTCTCTGTCTCTCTCTGTTTCTGCGTTTCTGATTCTGGCCTTTCACCATTTCTTATATTCCCAGAGATCTGTAACTCCGATTTGGCTGAAATTTTAACATGATTTATATCCTGATATTTGCTTTCTTGTGGCGAAAGAAGGGCACCAACCGCTTTAAGGGGTGGCCAGAGGGCCTAGGGCACGCCCCCTGCCTCGTGGTCCCCTCAGGCATCGTCTCGCGTTGATTCTTCTTCCCAAAAAACACATATATTCCAAAAAAATCTCGGTTAGTTTTTATCCCGTTTGGACTCCGTTTGATATGGATTTTATGCGAAACAAAAAACATGCAACAAACAGGAACTGGCACCAGGCACTGGATCAATATGTTAGTCCCAAAATTAGTATAAAAAGTTGCCAAAAGTATATGAAAGTTGTATAATATTGGCATGGAACAATAAAGAATTATACATACGACGGAGACGTATCAGCATCCCCAAGCTTAATTCCTTCTCGTCCTCAAGTAGGTAAATGATAAAAAAGATAATTTCTGATTTGGAATGCTACCTAGCATAATCTTGATCATGTAATCTAATCATGGCATGAATATTAATAAGCGACTGATTCAAAGCAATAGTCTATCATTTGACATTAAGACAATAATACTTGAAGAATACTAATAAAGCAATCATGTCTTTTCAAAATAACATGGACAAAAAAAGTTATCCATACAAAATCATATGGTCTGGCTATGCTCCATCTTCACCACACAAAATATTAAAATTATGCACAACCCCGATGACAAGCCTAGCAATTGTTTCATACTTTTGACGTTCTCAAACCTTTTCAACTTTCACGCAATACATGAGCATGAGCCATGGATATAGCACTATAGGTGGAATAGAATATGATGATGGAGGTTGTGTGGCGAAGACAAAAGGGAGAAAGTCTCACATTAACGCGGCTAATCAACGGGCTATGGAGATGCCCATCATTTGATGTCAATGCGAGGAGTAGGGATTGCCATGTAACGGATGCACTAAGAGCTATAAGTGTATGAAAGCTCAAACTGGAAACTAAGTGGGTGTGCATCTAACTTGCTTGCTCATGAAGACCTCGGGCATTTTAGGAAGCCCATCATCCGAATATACAAGCCAAGTTCTATAATGAAAATTCCCACTAGTATATGAAAGTGATAACTCAAGATTCTCTATATGAAGAATATGGTTCTACTTTGAAGCACAAGTGTGGTAAAAGGATAGTAACATTGTCCCTTCTTTCTTTTCTCTCATTTTTTTTATTTTTTTCTCTATTTTTCTATTTTTCTTTTTTAGGCCTCTTTAGCCTCTCTCTCTTTTTTTGGGGGGGGGGGGCTTATTTGGCCACTTTTATTTTGATAACCTCACATGGGACAATGTTCTAATAATGATGATCATCACACTTTTATTTACTTACAACTCGATACTAGAACAAAATATGACTCTATATGAATGCCTCCGGTGGTGTACCGGGATGTGCAATGATCTAGCGAGCAATGACATCAAAAGCCGGACAAGCCATGAAAACATCATGCTAGCTATCTTACGACCATGCAAAGCAATATGACAATATATTCTCAAGTCATGATGAGGACATCAATACCATTGTTACACCCACAGCCCCTGCTGCTATACATAATGGACCAATTACTAGAGCTCGCGCACGCCAATTGAATTATCAGGTACTTTCGTTTCTTAGTAACGATTCTAATGTTCATGAGAATATGATGCCGCCTAAATTGGATACATTTGTTTTGCTTACAAATGAAGGGCCTAGCTTGGACAAGAAAGATGAACCTTGGAGCAAGTTCAAGCATGGAGATGATGGCATGCGCAAGGGGAACAAGAACAGAGTTACAAGTGATGATTCCAGGACTTTGAAGCCACCATAATGAGTGCATGAATCCTTGGACGAAATATAAAATATGCCACTTCATAAATTTCGTCCAGAGGCTATTCTAGGTGCTGCATCACCTTATTTTTGGGCCAGGCCCATGTAATTTCAAAAAACGTCTCGAGGGTGGCACAGACTCCATGCAACTACAAAAGCCACTAGGAATACATAGCACCTCTCAGCGGGCATCAAACCTCAGTGAACAACATGATCTAAGGACAAAGAACACAACCAGGGGATCCACCATCATCCGGGACTATTTCACAAGACTACAGTCGCGCCTGCGATCAAGAGTCTACCTGAAGAAGAAGAACGATTAGCCAGCATCAAAGCAGCCCGAAACACCCTTTGCACACCAGCTTGAAAATTTTCTACCATGCAAACACATGTTTATGGGTCTTGGTAAAGACTAAATATAAGAAGAGTTGTGAATGTACTTTGCACATACAATTCTAACTAAACTTAAATCTGCACTATTTTTTCTCCCGTTGCAACGCACGGGCATTTGTGCTAGTGTAGTAATAAACATTGAACAGCTATGTTATTTAAATTTGAACTTCTAGTTATTTTTTTGAACTTCTTGGGGTCTTGCTAGAAATGGAATAAAACTATTTTTATATAAAAAATAGAACTGCTCTATTATTTCAATTTGACCTTCTTGGTTTTATTTTCTTATTGAATTTTTAAAAACCTTAAACATTATACTTCCATGGTTCCGTTTTCCCTTAACTTTGTAAAACATTAGAGCTTGGGCATATACATATTTTTGCTAAGTACGACTAGATGTTTGGAATCAAAAATACACAGGGAGCAACAACAATTCATCGCATATTTTGCCAATGATACAGAGCACAAGATGGGGTCTCTGAACACAAAAGATATCCACTCATGCCATCTGATGTATATAAGAGGCAGCTAGTATACAAGAAAATTTAGCAGAGAGCTTTATCCTTTGAAAGAGAGTCACTAGTGTTGGCTTCAGTGCCAGAATAAGCCACTGGCGGAAGTGAACGGGGGAAGCAACTTGTTAGAAGAAAATACATACTCGAGCAGGATCTCATTCACTTCACCATGAAACAATTCAATGAGACAACACGACAGTCTTCTGAACTAACAACGCATGTTCTATACTTTTGCTTTTTCCAACATCCAGTAATTAGCCCCAAATCAAAAGAATTCATGTGACTAGCTCACTTACCTTGTTCATAAAAGAACTAGCATCACAAAAAAAATTGGACAGTTTAGGGCTTGGAGAGGGAGCAGGTCGCTGTAGCAGCAACAGCTGTGGGCAGAGGTCACTGGGAGGATTTGACGCGAGCCTCGTCGATGGTTCAATTCTCCCGTGCACTACAGTTCAATCAACCCGGCGATGGCGGCAACCGGCGATGGCTGCAGAGGAGAGCTACAAGATTCAGGGTGTTTCGTCATAGAAATCGAGGCAGCGGCCTCCACTAATGGCAAGGGCGGCCGAGAGAAGGGAGTAGTCCACGCCACGACCTTGGGGCAGATTTTGGAGAAGTCCTTGCACGTTGTGCGGAAGGGGGCGACGTCGAGCAGTGGCCACAGGACGTGGGGCGCAGTAACGAGGACGCAACTAGAGAAGGTCAACGGAAATTTTGCTAACAACACTCCTCGCCACATCACACACTTTGATCTCCTCTAGTACCTGCTACTACTACTGCTCCTCGTTTGTTTTGGGCACATCCAACTTGAGGACCAACAACAACAGTAGCATAGGTGGGTCTGGACTACTCATAGCTCATGGTGTGCCGTTGCAATCCCAACATGGAGATAACTCTTGAGCACCTCGACCAGGGCATCATGAACTGCGGCGCGCAGGAGCCTGCCGCGACAAGAGGAGAGGCATGGTGGGGATGGGCCTTCTTTTGTGTTCGGCAAAGATCCATGGCCGCCAGACAGGTTGTTGGCTGCCGGGACTCGGTGGCTGCACGGAGATGGACGCCGGCGGCCGGAGAGCCGGAATGGGGCAATGGCGGGGGGTGGTTGCCGCCGAGCCGGCTGTAGCTGGTGGACCTCAGTGGCAGTGGCGCGTGCGACCAGGTGCAGGTCGGGACTCCTCCTAGCTGCAGTCGAGACCTCCCCCATCTACAGGTCGGCCGAAGGGATTGGGAGGCAGTGGTTGGTCGGGAGGCGAGGGGGATGGAGCATTCGCGGGAGGTCGGGGAGGTCGCCGTCTCGCATGGCCATGGTGGGCTCCTTTGCTGACGAGGCTGCCATCGCTGGAAGAGAAGCTGGGCGAGGTTGGGGCAGCCTAGGTGGCAGGGAAGGGTCTGCGGCGTACCAAAGGTAGACGGCGGGGCCACGCGCCGACGCTTGGTGGTCGATGCCGGTGGCGGGATCGGTGCCGGGTGGATCCAGGGGAATGAGGAGGCCCGGTGACCGGATCCAGGGGCGGAGACAGCCCGGAGGCCGGATCCGGGGGCTGAGGCAGTGCGGAGGTCAGATATGGGGGCAGGGCAGGGGCGAGGCAGAGGCAGGGGCGGCCATGGCTGCGGGTGGTTGTGTGTAGGGGAAGGTGGAATCGGGGTGGGATAGAGCACGGGTGAAGAAGGTGGGCTGCGTTTTTCTTTCTTTGTCGCATCCGGTTCGGAAGTTGTGGATGATCTCATCAGGCCTTATATAGGGGCGTTGTGATCCGAATAACTATTTTGACCCTGCGATAAGAATAGTGCTACTATATATATATATCATGAAGGAGAAAGTATCGCTCAAGCTTGGGGGAGGCTTAAGTTAATGTTATATTCATGCCCCAATCATGAGCTCTCAAGAGAAATTATTATTCATATTTTTTATGCTCGGCTTTCTCGTAATGATCAATCCATGCTAGATACTTCTTGTACTGGTTCTTTTATGAAGAATACTATTGAATTCATATGGGATCTTTTGGAAAGAATTAAACGTAACTCCAAAGATTGGGAGCTTGGCGAAGGTAAGGAGTCAGGTATAAACCTTGAGTTCGATTGTATTAAATCTTTTATGGATATCGATGCCTTTCGTGAATTTAGCAGCAAATGTGGACTTGACTATGAGATAGTATCTTCTTTTTGTGAATCATTTGCTACTCATGTTGATCTCCTTAAGGAGAAGTGGTTTAAATATCATCCTCCCATTAAAGTAAAGATAGTAGAACCCATTAAAGTTGAAGAAGAAGCTATCACTTATAATGTTGATCTAGTTATTCCTACTGCTTACATTGAGAAACCACCTTTTCCTGTTAGGATAAAAGAACAAGCTAAAGCTTCAGCTATGGTTTGCAAGAGTTATACTAGAACACCTACACCCCCTGAACAAATTAAATTTGAACCTAGTGTTGCTATGGTTAAAGATCTCTTGGTTGATAATGTTGATGGGCATGTTATTTATTTCTATGATGAAGCTACTAGAATTGCTAAACTCAATGAAAAAGATAAACATAGAACTGTCGTAGGCATGCCTATTGTCTATGTTAAACTTGGAGATCATTGTTAGCATGGCTTATGTGATTTGTGTGCTAGTGTGAGTGCTATCCCGTTTACTTTACATCAAGAAATTATGAATGATATTGCACCTGCTAAAATAGAAGATATTGATGTTACTATTTAGCTTGCTAATAGAGACACTATTACACCTCTAGGGATTGTTAGAGATGTTGAAATCTTGTGTGGGAAAATAAAATACCCTACTGATTTTCTAATTTTAGGTTCCCCATAAGATGATTTTTGTCCCATTATATTTGGTAGACCTTTCTTGAACACCGTTAATGCCAAGATCGATTGTGAGAAAGAAATTGTTAGTGTAAGTTTTGGGGATGTGTCTCATGAGTTTAATTTCTCCAAATTCCGTAGAAAATCTCGTGTTAAAGAATTGCCTAGTAAAGGTGAAATTATTGGTCTGGCTTCTATTGCCGTGCCTCCTACTAATCCTTTAGAATAATATTTGCTAAACCATGAAAATGATATGTTTATGAATGAAAGAAATGAAATAGATAAGGTATTATTTAAACAAATGCTTGTTTTGAAACATGAAACACAATTTGCCTGTTGAGACTCTTGGAGATCCTCTACCACCCAAGAGTGATCATGTATTCAATCTTAAACAATTATCTCTGAAATATGCCCATCTTGATGAAAAGAAGATATATCCTGTTATTATTAGTACTAACCTTTGAGAGCATGAAGAAAAGAGACTATTGAAAACTTTAAGGAAGCATGGTGTTGTTATTGGATATACTCTTGATGATCTTAAGGGCATTAGTCCTACTCTATGTCAGCATAAAATTAATATGGAGCCTCATGCTAAACCAGTTGTCGATCACCAGCGACGGTTAAATCCAAAGATGAAAACTACTGCAGGATGGTCCAAACGCGACACTACAATCAGAGACCCTTCGGCGAAACTGTGTGCGATGCCATAATTGCAAACGGTGGTGTAAAAAACCGTCAAAAAGGTGCAAAACATTTGCGATGACAGATGCATCAAACACGGTTCAGAATTTAGTTGCGTGTATGATGCAGGGCATACGGTTCAACTCAATTAACTGTTTGGGATGAGGAGGCAAAAAGAAACGGGCAGCCAGATGAAGGTGTGTGCGATACACAGCATACGGTTCACTCGAATGAACTGTGTGTGATTAGGCAACACAATGGAAACAGTTCAACTGAACAAGATGTGTGTGATACGCGGCAAACAGGTCCGTAATCTGAAATGTGTGCGAAGACCAATAGTAACACAGACGATTTCTGCTAATAAGCCGTGTGAATTGCTCTATATATAGTAGAATAACATGTATATATATATATATATATATATATATATATATATATATATAACTGAAATAAACATCCAATTACATAAGTGACTATACAGATCATTCACACACACCTCAATAAACAATTGCATGCATTCTAAAGTAGAAACAATTATCTAGTCATCTACTTCTTGTGACACTCCCGCCATTGCTATGTGGCTCGATCCATCGTCTGTGTTAGGAAGAAGACAGTTCCTCATGTCAATGATCCGCCTGTACATCTTGTAGCTTGTGTACGTGTCCATGCCGCATACTTGACATGTTGTTCATCCAGTCTCTTATGTCACACACTGTGCCAGGCGTTCTTGTCCTTATTGCTCTCTTGCTTCATCTTCGCATAGTAGGGGTCGATGATGGCCGAGGCGAGGTCAACCAGGGAGTTCAGTTTCCTTTTGGTCGCTACCCTAGACCTTGTAGTGGTGCTAGATGTTTACAAGATTCGGGCATTTCAAGTCCAAAACCTTGAGCACTTTTAGATAGTTGGTGGTGTCCATCGTAGCGAAACTGTAGTTGGAGCTCTTGACAAACCTGGAGAAACGCTCGCAAGGCCTTGTGCAAGGTGGAAGTGGTAGAGGAGGACGTCATGTCACACACACAACTGGGCGACGGCAACCTTATGATCATGCCCGGCACGACCCATGGTGTACTTGAGGTCGAAGCCGACCACTCGGTACTTGTCCTCGGCAAGGAACTGCTCCGTAGTTTGGATGGAGCTCTCTACCGAGTCCGGATCATTCATGTACACCAGCGAGAGGGCTTTCCCCCTCACGTGGGTGTCCACTACGTGATGGGTGGTGAACAGCCCGCCGTTGTCATCGTCGGCCGCTGGGAGCGCCATTGGAGCCACGGGGAGCACCATTGGAACCGCTGGATGTCCTCTCTGTATGTGTCCTCGTGGGTGTGCTTATTGTGTTGTGTAAGATGAGAGATGAAGGTAAATGTCTGTAGGAATAAAAGTGGGCCGGGCGGCGTGGATTCTCAACACGTCCGCATGGCAGTTCTTGCAGCGGGTAACTGCATCGTCGCGCCGCGCCCGGCGCAACGGCTTGCAAATGAACGTGCGTGATCGTGCGCCGAGCAACCGGAGAGATGTGAGAGCGGAACGCACGCGGCGTGACGCGAGCAGAGCACGCCAAGGCCGCCTTAACCGAAAGCAACCACATGCATAGAGCAGTTGAACTAGCAGGAAATGGTCGCCTACAAGCCGGCCGACAGTTGCGTCGCTGCGTAGAGAGCGGTCGTGTGGTACCACCTCCATCTAGACTATAGTCTCCTTTATATTCCATGCCATACTTTGCCCTCAAATTTAACCAACAAAATGTTAATGCATGTTTTAAAAATTATATAATGTAAACCAGGACGGTGGCATAGTAGGTAATTAATTTGCAAACGTTTTTTTATTAACCGTATGTGTACGAGTCCTTTCGCCCTCCTCTCGCACATCTTGTCACCCCGCTGCCGCAGATGGCTTACAGCGCAAGCTTGCGCAGCGCGTGGGGGCATCTTTTGCCAAATGGTGGTGCCAATGAATCATCGGTGAGCCCGTTCCCGTGCAACCTCGCAGGTTCCCACGCAAGCTTCCCGCCCGACTCGGTGAAATCCCCCAAAATCCCAATGCTTACCGGCCTGCTATAAAAACCCTCATGTCTGGCAAGTCCTGCCTCGCATATTCCCCTCCATCCCTGTATCTTATCTCGTCTGCTTCTCCAACAATCGCCAATGGCACTGGTTCGTCGTCGTCGGTCAGCCACTCGCCGTCATTAGAGGACAGCTCCAGCTGGGAGGCTACACCGCGGCGGCGGCGTAGTCCCCAGCGTAGTGTAGTGCTCGTGGCATCCCTGTTGGGTGTGTGTCGAACACCCACCACACGGTCCATCGTCGATGCCCGCCGGCTGCTATTGCCGGCCGCTGTTGCCGCCAAACCACCATCGAAAGCTAGGGCCATCGCCCGCAACCCAAGACGGGAGATGGCCGTTGTGGCCACCACCCCACTGCCGGCCGCTGTGGCCATCACCCGCTCTGCCACCGCGGCCCGAAGGCGGGAGGTGGTGGTCGTGGCTGCCACCCCGTCGTCGGTCGCCGTGGCCGCCAACTCATCATCGACCGCCGGGGTCATCACCCGCTCCGCCACCGCCGCCCGAAGGCGGGAGGCGGAGGTGGATGCCCACATGTGCGACAGCGACCTTGCGCATTACACCGAGTTCCTGCGAGAGGAGGAGGAGCGCCTCGTCAAGCATGCAAAGAGCCTTACTGCCACAGTGGCCGCGGAACACGCCGCCTCAGAGGCAAGGAATCAGGAGATCTACAAGGAGAACCACCGCATTCGAGGTGAGCGTCGCTGATGCTGTATTAGCGGTAGGCACTGCATTGCGGTTGTCAAGCCCGTCGGTAGGCTCCTCCTCCTCCTCCGCCTCTTACTGAGCACGCTCGGCAGAGGAGAGGCAGCCGGGAGTTGTATAAAGCCCCTCTGCAGTAGTAGTAGTATTTAGGGGCTATTTCATTCAGTTCATCTGACTATAGATGTGGTGGACCTGTACAACATACTTAAAATTAGCTAGTATATATATAGTTGAACTAGCTATTTCAGTACGTGGTTGCCAACAATTGGGGAAAAGTTTGGTCGGTTCAGCTGTCGAGTTGAACCGTTTGTACAAATTAAGAACGACTGCTTAATCTATGAATGAAATCTATGCTTAATTACTAAATTTTAGTTGCAAAAGTTAGATACTGCTAATGATTTTGAGATTCATATTTTGACAAATCACAGTGTTACAAGGATTGACAAATCTTACCAAACTGTTTGTACGTGGTTGCACACGGGTCATCCAAGACAACCGTTTGCGTTGAAGGGATGCACAAATCATGCACTGCTCTCACTTCGCATACTGGTGTTCTATCTAAAACGTTTGCGATCAAGAGCTATAGAAATCATGCTCGGCACATTTTTTCTTGGCTTCCTGGGGAAGATGTCAGTTTGCATACGTGTGTTCTAACCAAAACGTTTGCGATGAGTGTTTTATATTTAAAAAGCTAATTAAACTGCAGCTTGGGTGCCATTAGTGTAGAGGATGCGAGAAAGGCGGGCGGCCATGGAAGTCAAAGGGCTCGTTCCCAGTGAGCTTGTGCAACATACAGCTCACATGCTTCCCCGTGAGCCTGCAACCTCAAGGACAACTTGCACGCCTCTCGGTTAGCCTGCGCACTGGATGGTGCTCGCACGCCTCCCGTTCAGTGAAGGTCAAGCACCTGTCCGCACGACACCTCCTACAGCCATTAAAACCTAGACACGTGGTGTCACGTGAATGGTTAACAGAATTTTGGATTTACTAGAATTTAAAAAGCAGGCATCTCAATATTTTGCCGGCAAACAATGGTTCCCTGGTGTTTGAAATTCATTCCCATTTTCTTGCATGGGACCTAAGCATGCACCAAAGGACACATATTTGATTTTTTAACCAATTTAAATGCACTGGAGCATGTGCATGTACTTCAAATTTAAATTATGCACATAAATGCATTGAAAACTCAGTTAATGCATAAAAATGTCCAAACGAACCCCGAAAAATCACAAAAATTCACACAACACTCCTATTGTTCTATGTTGACACGAGAAAAAAAATTGAAAGCAATAAGAGGCAATGGATATTGTTTCGTCCCCAAAGGTGGGACGTTCCCTACCGAAAACCATCATGCTTGTGGTGAGAAGCTCTGGTTTGTCAGAAGCATATACCCAGACCTGCCCCAAATGGGACAAAATTTGTACCACGTCATGTTGATGCCACTCCATGATAGCATGCCATGTTTCATGAATTTCAGACGAGTTTTGGATTTACTAGATTTTAAAAACCAGGCATCTCAATGTTTTGCCGGCAATCAATGGGGCCCCAGTGTTTGAAATTCATTCCCATTTCTTGCATGGGACCTAGGCATGCACCCAAGGACACATATTTGATTTTTCAACCAATTTATATGCACTAGAGCATGTGCATGTAGTTAAAATTTGAATTATGCACATAAATGCATTGAAAGCTCAGTTAATGCATAAAAATGTCCAAATGAACCCCGCAAAATCACAAAAATTCACACAACACTCTTGTTGTTCTATGTTGACATGAGAAAAAAAATTGAAAGCAATAAGAGGCAATGGATATCATTTCGTCCCCAAAGGTGGGACGTTCCCTACCGAAAACCAGCATGCTTGTTGTGAGAAGCTCCGATTTTTGAGAAGCATATACCCAAACCTGCCCCAAATGGGACAAAATTTGTACCACGACATGTTGATGCCGCTCCATGATAGCATGCCAAGTTTCATGAATTTCGGACGAGTTCTGGATTTACTGGAATTTAAAAACCAGGCATCTCAATGTTTCGCCGGCAATCAACGGGGCCCCAGTGTTTGAAATTCATTCCCATTTCTTGCATGGGACCTAGGCATGCACCCAAGGACACATATTTGATTTTTCAACCAATTTATATGCGCTAGAGCATGTGCATGTAGTTAAAATTTGAATTATGCACATAAATGCATTGAAAGCTCAGTTAATGCATAAAAATGTCCAAACGAACCCCGCAAAATCACAAAAATTCACACAACACTCCTATTGTTCTATGTTGACATGAGAAAAAAATTGAAAGCAATAAGTGGCAATGGATATCGTTTCGTTCCAAAAGGTGGGACGTTCCCTACCAAAAACCATCATGCTTGTTGTGAGAAGCTCCGGTTTGTGAGAAGCATATACCAAACCTGCACCAAATGGGACAAAATTTGTACCACAGCATGTTGATGCCGCTCCATGATAGCATGCCAAGTTTCATGAATTTCAGAAGAATTTTGGATTTGCTAGAATTTAAAAATCAGGCATCTCAATGTTTTGCCGGCAATCAACGGTGCCCTAGTGTTTGAAATTCATTCCCATTTCTTGCATGGGACCTTAGCCTGCACCCAAGGACACATATTTGATTTTTCAACCAATTTATATAGACTGGAGCATGTGCACGTAGTTCAAATTTGAATTATGCACATAAATGCATTGAAAACTCGGTTAATGCATAAAAATGTCCAAACGAACCCCTAAAAATCACAAAAAATCACACAACACTCCTGTTGTTCTATGTTGACAGAAGAAAAAAATGAAAGCAATAAGAGGCAATGGATATCGTTTCGTCCCCAAAGGTGGGACGTTCCCTACCAAAAACCATCATGCTTGTTGTGAGAAGCTCCGGTTTGTGAGAAGCATATGCCAAATCTGCCCCAAATGGGACAAAATTTGTACCACGGCATGTTGATGCTGCTCCATTATAGCATTCCAAGTTTCATGAATTTTAGACGAGTTTTAGATTTACTAGAATTTAAAAACCAGGCATCTCAATGTTTTGCCACAATCAACGGTGCCCCGGTGTTTGAAATTCATTCGCATTTCTTGAATGGGACCTAAGCATTCACCCAAGGACACATATTTGATCTTTCAACCAATTTATATGCACTGGAGCATGTGCATGTAGTTCAAATTTGAATTATGCACATAAAATGCATTGAAAATTCAGTTAATGCGTAAAAATGTCCAAACGAACCCCGAAAAATCACAAAAACTCACACAACACTCCTTTTGTTCTATGTTGACATGAGAAAAAATTGAAAGAAATAAGAGGAGATGGATATCGTTTCGTCCCCAAAGGTGGGACGTTCCCTACCGAAAACCATCATGCTTGTTGTGAGAAGCTCCGGTTTGTGAGAAGCATATACCTAAACCTGCCCCAAATGGGCAATTTTTTTACCATGACATGTTGATGCCGCTCCATGATAGCATGCCAAGTTTCATGAATTTCAGACGAGTTTTTGATTTAATAGAATTTAAAAACCAGGCATCTCAATATTTTGCCGGCAATCAATGGTGCCCTGGTGTTTGAAATTCATTCCCATTTTTTGCATGGGACCTAAGCGTGCACCCAAGGACACATATTTGATGTTTCAACCAATTTATATGCACTGGAGCATGTGCATGTAGTTCAAAGTTGAATTGTTCACCTGAGATGGCTAGAAAACCAATTTAATGTATAAAATGTTCAAACGAACCCTGAATAATTCCAATTCTTTTACGATACACATATAGTTGCATGTTCACTCCAGATAAAAGGTCTAGCAATTCAAGCACCATCCATTGCCGCTGTGACCCCATTATGTAATTCAAATCAAGATGAAAAATCAAGTAGATCGCACACAGTTTATTATCAACAACCGTGTGAGATGTAGTAAAAAAATATCTTGGAGCACCGTCGATGTATAGTACGCCTATGGCTTATGCAAGAAGGTGCATCGGCTATAGTCCACGGTTGGCGTCTCACGAACACTAGCTCGCTCCCCAAATATCATTTGACTGTTCAATCATCGCCGGTGAAAGATGGGCACGTGGACCCGCGTCGTGAGGGCAACTTCGGTGGCCCACTACGGCGAGAGCGCGGCCGCGGCCGCCATGCGCATGCTAACAAGGTGCATGAGCGTGGCCACAATTTGCGACCAGGCGGCAAAGGCAGCCCAAACAGTCGTTGTTGATTTTAGGTGGCGGCAGAAACATCTCCCTCGGGGATAGCAACTAGCGAGAGCGGCATCGCAGCTTTCCATTCCGCAGCGGCGGCCTTAGCCCTGATGGAGGCCGCCCACGACCATGTTGAGGCCGCCCGCGACCATGTCGAGGCTGCCCACGCCCATCTCCTGGTAGTCACTGCACAAATCGAACAAAGCTTCTTCGACAACGGTCGGCAACCCATGGCCGAAGAGCTGGCAATCGCGAAGATCATGGCGTCTCCCCTCCTCCATCACCACCTCTACCATAGCAATGGTGTCTTCTAACCAAAGGAATCATGGATGGTCTTCTACATTGGGACTTCAAGCCAGGTCAGGTGATTGTAACACAGGTTCGTCGTCGTTTTGGATCTACGGTCCACTTCTCTCCTCTCAATGGAACCAAGGAATTTTTCTTGGTGGTCTTCTTCTCCTCATCCTCTTTTCCTCTCGAAAGATTCAGTTGGTATTGCCCTTCAGTGTTGTATTGGAGGTTCTACTGGGGATTTGTCGACCAAATGTGTGGGTGATCATAAGTTTCATTTCTCTATGGCTTCTAATCGAGTTGGTCATTTCATATATCATCTGAAAGATCATATTTGGCCAGACTTTGTATGCCATTTTCAACGCTATCGTCCTGAGAGCCATGTTCTTCCCTGGAAGGATTCTAGTTGGCATTCTATGGCGATTAGACCCACATTTTCAACTCTATCGTATCTGGCTGAACTCTCTGCACGCAAACCTATGGCGATTAAACCCACATTTTTATTTGACTCTAGCAATGAAGCTCTGGATCCTTCCTGTCTCTGTATTGGCAAAATTTAGCTTATTGGATCCATCATCGTGTTCACAGCGGAATTCTCCTATCACCGGCGAGTCACCGGAAAGATCTGGCGACGGCAAGTGCCTTGCCATGTTCAACCAATCAAATCTTTTCTGGTAATAATAGCTCCATGAATAATCAAGGCAATGCATTTACTACTGATCTCCATTTTGGTAGTTTTCATGCGAGAAATAATCACTCACTAGCACGAGACACAGAGTCCAATCAACACTTATTGTAACATACTATCCATCTAGGGGATTTTCAAACTCAGGTGCCAGCTTCGTGTAGTAAGCCACGCAATCAATTCCAAGGCAGTAAATTCAGGCAAGATTGTTGGTACTCTATACCCCCCTTCATGCTGCTCTACATTAACGATCAACGAAAATTTGGTTATTCAAATAGTCACATTGCCAAAATCTGGTCTATTCCTTCGGTACCATCCTCGGATTACATTAATAACCGAATGAATATGTGCTATATTTGCAATGCTTCGGGTCACAAAGCTGAATCATGTCCAAACCAGGTTTGCAACCGGTGCTCCTCTGATCCCTATGCATGCCCTTCTGGGCCCCCTAGGGCTAGATTATCTGATAGTGAACCACAACATTATGTTTTATCAACATGCTACCATTGTGGACCGCAGACCCATTTATACTTTGACTGCCCTGGCCTCATTTGATGTCACATTTGTTCCTTCCTGGGCCACACCCCTCATTTTTGCTATACATCAGCGAGAAGAATGTATTGGAAACCAAAATCTGGTTCTCATATTTTGGATACAATTACGAATATTCAAAAAAAAGATCCCCATATATCTTCTCTGCACATGGAAGGAAATAATCATGATGGTTATACCTTAGAGAAGGGCAAGGAAATTATGACAAATCCAATCGAAGCAGACTCCCTGAGATATCAAATTAATCAGGCTTTTAATAATGATGTTGTGCCCATTTGCGCCACTGCCGACACTCAAGTGACAGCAGCCGTCCGATACACATCCAAGGGTGCATCCCGACACGTGCCATCATCTGGTTGGTAGGGTGGAAGGAAGACAAAGTTAATTTGGGTTCCCAAGGAGAGTAGAACCGGTGCCGATACGCATTCTCCCCTGGTTCCCTGTTCCATCAACGCCACCGTTCCTGAGCTCCACCCCCTCCCATGGCGAACTTCCCGGTCAATGTGGTGCCCTACCTCCCGCAGGGCATGACGATCGAGCTCGGCCCCGAGGACCGAAAGGTGAGAGATGACATGGTGGTCAGCACAACTCCTCCGCTCTGCCATGACTTCCTCGCCCTTGCTAAGGTCAACCACTTTGTTCTATTCCATCACAAGGCGGCGCTGCGTCACACCATTGAAGGTTTGCTACATGAATCCCAATACTTCCAAATAGAGATTGATGATCATCCTTTAGGAGTTGGGATTTTCGGCTTTGTGGATTCGATGACTAGAGATGTTGTTGTGGGTACTACTTTTGAACTAGATGAAGATGAGGAAAACATCCTCACAGTAATTTCTTTTATTCCTCATGATGTGGCTCTCAATATGTGTCAGGCCACATATGGGCCTCAGATTTGCCTTTTGTATATTGGGTTCCCGCAAGATTATCAGACCTCACACTACATGCACAAAACAGTTGATAAATTTGGGGAACTAATCACCTGGAACAATCCGAGGGGGGATAGAAAGTTGGTTCTGATCAAAGTTAGAGTCATTTATTTGCATTTAGTCCCAAATTTTTTTGTTATGCATCAGCTAGGAGGAGAACGTCCTTGCTGGACAGTTTGTGTCACTATGCTGTGTAGCAATGACTGGAACTCTCATCTTCCTGAGGTTCCACCAGCGGGGATTGACCCACTTTCGGCAGATGGCATTCCTCATCCTTTGCACGGGGATGGGCTCACGGCTGAGAAACTCTATCAAGCTCAGCTAAAAAACTGGATATTCCCAGAATGCCCAGATGAACACTAATGCAGCAAACAATCCAAATGGAGAAAACCAAGGCAATGGGACTCGTTTTCAGGCTAATTGGGGACAATGGCCACCTTCACCACCTCCTGCTCTCTATAACTATCAAGCTTGGCTAGCTGCGGAAGGGCTCCAAGTTCAGGATGGCATTGTGCCCAATAACAACATGCAGGATAGCCCAGGTATGGCTTGGAATGACTCGATGTCAATGTTTGGCAGTTCTGACTCTAGTGCCATAGTGTCTGATTCCTATGTTCTGGTACCTGCGAACTTATTTCACTCCATGGTTGCTAGAGAGAGTTCTGACATGGCCACATCATCTACTCCAATCAGCCCAACGGAACCACCTGCTTTTTAGAGAAATACTTTGGAAGTGGCAGTGTCACTCACTCAGATAGGCCTGAAGTTTTCTATGACTAAGCAAGGTAATGTGGTTTGTTCAATGCTGGTTAATCAAGGGTTTTCCTTCATCAGGCTGAACTCCTTTCTAAGAACTACTATCATGCCACTGGTTGCCTCTTATGGTCCTTGGAGCACTAGTGTTGGCCTTCGAAATGACTGGGTGCAGGTTAAAGCAGTGATCACTATTGAAAATGACATAGTGACAGTCTCTACTACCAAGCAAACAAGGGAATCTGTTGCTTCTTCTGTTCAGCTTGAAGAGCTCCAGGACACACCTGACTTAAACTCATTTGTCAACCCAGACCTTGAGCTGATGGATACTTCTATTGTGGTCAACACCTCACCTGGTAATGCACTCCTTGCAATCACAGAAACCCCACATAATGTGCTTCCTGAAGCTCCAATGATCACTGAAACTGTGGCACCGGATGCAACCACTGTTGATACCTCTGTGGAAGCATGGAAATACCTCAGTCGTTCATAACAGGAAGGGGAAGAAGACTATGCATATGTCCTCTGTTTCTCTCCGTAGGAGCACCAAGTCCAACAAATATGATGGTTTCAAAGTCCCTGCCATAACTGACAGCAAGCCAAGAGCATCTAAGGTGAAACCTCAGATCAATCCGTCAGCGAAGTCTTCAATGGTTCCGTCTGCACTTGAGGACAATACTGCAGTTCCACCTACGACACCCATTGCCACGATTCAGCTAGTTGGTATAGTTAAATGTGCAATCCCTGCAGTGGAGCTCTCTGAAGCGTCTCTCAATGAAGTTAAGGAAGATACTTTTCCCTCCTCATCCAGCGCTTAAGTCTCTTTTCATTTAGTCCATGATACTTTTGGTTAATTGGAACATTCTTTGTTGGAACGTGCGTGGCTTAAATTCTGAACCAAAACAACTTGCTCTATTTAATGTCATCACCGTTAGCGGGTGTGCTGTTATATGCTTGCAGGAAACTAAGAAGCACACTTTCGATAATAACTTTATTAAGTCTTGCTGCCCGCGACGTTTTGATAAATTTGATTTATTCCTGCTCGTGGTGCTTCGGGTGGAATTGCCACGATTTGGAACAGCTCCATTTTTATGGCCACTATAATAGCCTCCAAGGACTTTGCTCTGGTTATCCATTTTCAATCCACACAATCAGCACAGCATTGGACCCTAGTGAATGTTTATGGCCCTTGTCAAGGTGAAGAACACAGGGATTTCATACAGTGGCTTCTTGACCTCAATATCCCCCACAATGAAGATTGGCTCCTTTTGGGTGATTTTAATTTCATTCGTGACCCAGATAACCATAATAAACCTGGTGGAAATTTTGGGGAGATGATCACATTTAATGATTTAATCCGCACCCAGAGCCTAGTGGAACTGCCAATCAAAGGTCGAGCTTATACCTGGAGTAATATGCAGGTAGACCCCCTCCTAGAATAGATTGACTAGTTTTTTACGAGCACTAATTGGACTTCATCATACCCTAAAACCCTAGTAAAGCCCCTAGGCCGGCCGGTCTCCAATACATTCCGTGTGTTGTCTGCATTGAGACAACCATCCCCCGGTCGAAGATTTTTAGATTTGAATCTTATTGGGTGCACCATCCTGGCTTTTTGGAAACGGTTAATCACTCTTGGTCCAAACCAGTACATTCGGCCAACATGGCTACTGTCCTATCTCGAAAGTAAAATCCTGAGGCATGACCTTAAGAGCTGGAGTAAAGGTATTTCCAAACCGTCAATTGCTATTGAAAACTCTAAGAGAGCTCTATTTGAACTTGATGAACTTGAAAATAAAAGGCGCCTCACCACACCTGAAGCCAACTTTCGTCGAATACTCAAAAATCACATTCTGCGACTCCTTGCTTATTAGAAAGAATATTGGAGGAAAAGATGCACTATCTGTTGGGTCAAGTTTGGTGATGAGCAACCAAAATATTTCCAAGCAATGGCCTCAGAAAGATATAGAAGAAATAATATTACATCACTTACCACTGATGATGGCTACTGTGTGGAAGATCATGCGGTGAAGGAGTCCGTTATTTTTCAAGCATTCAAAAAGCGGCTTGGCTCATCTGCGCAACACGAAATGAAATTTGATTTAGCCAGAATTATCAAAAGGATAGAGGATCTTGACCAACTCATAGTGCCATCCACTCACAAAGAAATACATGATGTTATTAAATAAATGCCTGCTGACAGAGCCTCGGGACCGGACATATTTATTGGTCACTTCCTCAAAACTTGTTTTCACGTGATTAAAAAGGACTTATACAAGATTTGCAATCAATTCCATCAGGGAAATCTAAACCTTGAAAGCATCAATGAGGGTTTCATTACCTTGGTACCAAAAATGAATGCACCTACTTCAGTCAGTGACTATAGGCCCATCACTCTACTTAACTACTGTCTTAAGATAATTAATAGGCTACTTGTCAATCGTCTACAAAAGCTCATCTTAAAGATAGTGCATGGAAATCAATATGTGTTTTTGAAAGGATGATCTATCCAAGATTGTCTGGCATGGGTGTTCAAGTACATCTATCAATGCCAAGCTTCAAAAAACCAATAGTCCTTAAACTTGACTTCGCCAAGGCGTTTGACACAATTGAACATGACGCCATGTTAGATATAATGAAGCACATGGGATTTAACAATAAGTGGCTAAACTAGATCAAGGTTATCCTCTCATTGGACAAATCTTCAGTTCTGCTTAATGGTGTACCGGGGCGACAATTTCATTGCATAAGTTGAGTGCGACACGGTGATCCGTTATCTCCATTGATTTTTATGCTGGCAGTCGACCTCCTTCAAGCAGTAATTAATGATGCTTTCGCTCAAGGTATAATTCAGCGTCCTTTATCGTGCACCACTCAAAAAGACTACCTGGTTATCCAATACGCCGACGACACCATACTGGTCCTCCCTGCATGTGAAACACAAGCAACAACAATCAAGCAAATCTTGTCTGATTATGCTACATCCATTGAACTAAAAATCAATTTTCACAAATCAACTCTTATTCCAATCAATTGTGATGATTCTCTGAGTAACAACATCGCCCAAATCTTTAGTTGCATGACTGGCAAAATGTCGTTCACTTACCTTGGGCTGCCTTTGGGGTCCACAATGCCCTTAGTTCATGATCTAATGCCATTGGTATGCAAAGTGGAACGACGCCTTACAACTACTCTCAACATGATTTCTTATGGAGCAAAACTCTCGCTACTCAACTCAGTGATCACTTCGTTGACAATCTTTGCTCTATGCACTCTCAAGTTACCTATAACTATAATTGAACTCTCTGGCTGCTTGGAGCATGATCTGCAAGCCAAAGGAATGCAGTGGGATGGGTATTTTAGACCTCCGAACTCAAAGTGATGGCTTGCTGCTTAAGTACCTACACAAATTCTATAATCATTGGGATCTACCTTGGGTGGAACTAATATGGAACACATACTATACCACGAAAATCCCACATGCAACTGATGCATGTGGTTCCTTCTTGTGGAGAGACATCACAAAGCTCATGCCCATCTATAGAGGCATCACCAAGGTTACCATTTAGGATGGCCACAACACTTTGCTATGGACAGATCTATGGATGGATGATGTTCTAGCTAGCAGCTATCCCAGGGCCTTCTCTTTCACTAGAAATGAAGATATCTCAGTTCAAGCCTTCTTAACGGCTGAAACACTGGGGGAAATGTTCCATCTTCCCTTGTCAGAACAAGCACATGCAGAATTTCTAGACCTACAACAATTGTTGGCACCTATCAACTTGACCCAAGGGGATGACAAGTGGACATGCATTTGGGCCAAAGGAGACTACCCAGCCAAGCAATACTACTCATATTACTTCAGAGAGATCAATGCCCACCAATCTTACAAGTGGCTTTGGAAATCCAAGGTCACCATGAAAATTAAAGTGTTTGGCTGGATTCTCCTATCAGACAGACTCAACACACAAAATATGCTCAAGAGGAGGCACTACAACATTGGTGATAACCACACATGCCTTCTATGTGACTCACCTACCGAGGAAACTTTGGAACATCTCTTCTTTACCTACCCATTTAGCCAAGAAAGCTGGTCACACCTTGACATTGGCTGGATAACACACGGCACAAGACTTCAATGGATAAAAAAGGCAAAATCTACATGGAATAGGCCAATGTTCATGGATATTTTCCTGCAGGCTGCATGGAGCATATGGAAAGAGAGGAACAACAAACACTTCAGAGGGATCGTACCATCGAAAACATGCTGGCTAGCTCAGTTGAGAGAAGACCTTTCCCTACTTCGTTATAGAGTGGGAGAAAAACACAAACTCTTTTTGACCTCTTTTGTTTCTAGCATTTAGCTCTCCCTTCTTAACTCTCTTTTTATTCCTTTGACACCCCCAACTTCTCCATGGCAATGGATGTAAAGTTATGACTTTTAAGACCTTTTTGATACTATAATTATTACATACAGTAGGATCCTCTCCTACTGTTTCAAGTGTCAAAAAAATCACCGAGAGCGTTCGAGAAGCCGTCCGTTCCTCTGCCGCATACCTTGCGACGACAGAGCCCGTCCAAGCCCAGATCGCGTCCGCCCACGCCAAGGTCATGGCAGCCTTTTCCAAAGAGGTGGTGGACACGTATGGCGAGATGCTTGCCGAGTATGGTGTGATGGATGACATGCAGCCCTTTCCCCAGGTGTAACACCCCGGATGTAACTTTCCCAATTTGTACTCCAACTCTTGCCGTTTCCGGTGTTAAGTTATATTTATTTCCTCGTGTTCGGGTCTTTGTCTCCATGTGTTGTTATCATTGTCATGCATCTCATATCATGTCATCGTGTGCATTGCATTTGCATACGTGTTCGTCTCATGCATTTGAGCATTTTCCCCGTTGTCCGTTTTGCATTCCGGCGCTTCGTTCTCCCTCGGTGGTCATTTCTAGCTTTCTTTCATGTGTGGGGATTAAACATTTCCGGATTGGACCGAGACTTGCCAAGTGGCCTTGGTTTACTACCGGTAGACCACCTGTCAAGTTTCGTGTCATTTGGACTTTGTTTGATACTCCAACGGTTAACCGAGTGACCGAAAAGGCCTCGTGTGTGTTGCAGCCCAACACCGCTCCAATTTGGCCCAAAACACACCTAAATCTGCTCCATCATCTAGAGCGTTCGATCACGATCGTGTGGCTAAAAACCGCACCTCATTTGGACTCTCCTAACTCCCTCTATGCCTATTTAAACCCCCCCCCTGATTTTCGGATCTCCTTCCTCCCCGAAACTCTAGAAATCATCCCCGCGCCACGCCAGACAAAAATCCTGCCGACGGACATGTCCGGACGCTCCGCCGCCACCGCCCCAGGCCAATAGGCGCCCGCCACGTGGCACTCCGCCGCCAGCCACCGCCATGGCCCGCGAGGCCCGCTCGGGGCCCCCGCGAGCCCATCGCCGCCGCCTGCCTCCTCCTCAGCCCGAGCCGGCCGCCCGCCTCACCTCCTCGTCGCCGGCCGC
>NC_041382.1:488484980-488523040 GCF_002162155.2 Triticum dicoccoides | reverse complement strand
CACCACCGGAACCTCGCCGTCGATCCACCGGCCACCGCCGCCTCGGATCCGCGCCGCCCACGCCTCCAGGAGCCAGATCCGGCCGCCCCGCCGGAGTCCGGCCGCTCCTCGGCCTCCCCCCGCCGCGCTTGAGCCTCGCCGTCGCCGGAGACGGAGGAACCGGCCTCTTCTCGCCGGAGTTGATTTTTTTATCTCGCGGGGTGATTTTTTCTTCCAAGTCCCAGAAATTCCAGTACAAGTGCACATGTTCGTAGCCCCATAACTTTGCATCCGTAGCTCCGATTCATGCATATAGCATATCAAAATGTTCATATCAGAGAGTACATCATTTCATTCCACTGCATCATTTTCATTTGAACTCATCTTGATGCCCGAAATGATGTTAGAAGAGGGCTACTTGAGTTAATTGTCAGATCTGCTACCCCTTTTAGGTTTTTGTTATTTTTGCCATGATTAATGTGTGCATGATATGCCCTGATGCTCTACATGTGTTTTGTTAAGGGTTTTGTCATCTTTCCATAGGTGCAACCCATGTATTTTTGTGATGTGTGTGGTGACTAGTGCAAGCTTGCAAAGTGGTGCACTTGCTAATTCTGTTTTCAGGGACTTAGCAATTTCACCAAGTCCTGGAGCTGTTTAGCTCATGATGCCATATGTTCATATTGTTTCGTATTGATACGTGCCTATTTTGAGGATGATCAGTAAGGATGTTTTGTTATTATTGTAGTGCTCTATCCATCCATGTCTTTTTTTGCAATTATGGAGCACCCTAGCTTGAGTCAATCGAGCTCTACTTTTGCTACTTTGTGAATCTGGGCAGATTTTTAACTTGTTTGCAATTTTGTCGGTGATGTTGTAGTTGATCCGTGCATGCTATGCTTTTGTTATTGCCATGTCTAGCTAGAATTTTGTGCCTTCTTGATGGATGTATGCTTGTCTTGTCATGAATTGCACCGTAGTGAGTGCATCGAGCTCGTAAACATGCCTACTTGAGTTATATTTCAGCATGTGCCAGTTTTTCACTATGTCCGAAAACTGATTATGTTTTAGCTATGTTCACATGCTTGCAATTGTATTTTCTGATCCCTTTTGGCTCAAGGTCACTAAGGGACTTTTCTTAAGATCTTTGAGTAGCTCCATGCCATGCTTTACTTTGCCATGTTCAGTTCCTGTAGCATATAGTTTTGTTGCTCCGAAGAGTGCTACCTGATCTGAAATTCCACACAAGTGTTAATTTCACTAAGTCTGAGATCTGTTTGTCATATGCATTTTTGCCATGCTTGTTTGAACCTGTTAATGGATGAATTGGCGGTAGCTCAGTGCTAGACTTTTGTTAAGAATCTTGAATGCATCCCTGCCATGTATTTTGTTGTCATATTTGGGTGCTGTAGCATGTTCATTTCATTGCATTTAGATGCCTACTTGCTGTAAATCGCAGACCGGAGTCATTTTTGAATCGCTTGCCATTTTCAATCCGTAACTCCGATTCCGACGTTCTTTATATCGTTTTCAAGCGATTTCATCTCATATTTCAGTGGCACACTTGGTTTTCCAAGTTGAGGCCAGGTTCATGCATTTCCTGTCATATCCTGCATTTTGCATCCCGCATCGCATCCCGCATAGCATATCATCATTGCATCATATTGCTTGATCCTTGCACGTGGTTGATTCTGTCCTTGTTGCTTGTTTGTCTTGTTTGGGTAGAGCCGGGAGACGAGTTCGCTAATGAGGAGCCCGTTGAGTTTGCTTTCGAGGATCCAGTCAACTCTGACAACTGTGCAGGCAAGATGATCATACCCTCGAAATCACTACTATCTTTGCTATGCTAGTTTGCTCGCTCTTTTGCTATGCCATTGCTAAGATGCCTACCACTTGCTTGCAAGCCTCCCAAATTGCCATGTCAAACCTCTAACCCACCATTGTCCTAGCAAACCGTTGATTGGCTATGTTACCGCTTTGCTCATCCCCTCTTATAGCGTTGCTAGTTGTAGGTGAAGATTGAAGGTCGTTCCTCGTTGGAACATTTATTTACTTGTTGGGATATCATTATATTGCTATGTTATCTTAATGCATCTATATACTTGGTAAAGGGTGGAAGGCTCGGCCTCTCGCCTAGTGTTTTGTTCCACTCTTGCCACCCTAGTTTCCGTCATATCGGTGTTATGTTCCCGGATTTTGCGTTCCTTATGCGGTTGGGTTATAATGGGAACCCCTTGATATTTCTCCTTGATTAAAGCTTTTCCAGCAATGCCCAACCTTGGTTTCACCATTTGCCACCTAGCCTTTTCTTTCCCTTGGGTTCTGCAGACTCAAGGGTCATCATTATTTTAACCCCCCCCCGGGCCAGTGCTCCTCTGAGTGTTGGTCCAAACTGTCAGCCGCCGGTGGCTACCAGGGGCAACTCTGGGCTGGCCTACCGGAAGTTTAGACAATCTGAGTGTGCCCTGAGAAAGAGATATGTGCAGCTCCTATCGGGATTTGTCGGCACATTTGGGCGGTGTTGCTGGTCTTGTTTTACCTTGTCGATGTGTCTTGAATTACCGAGATACCGAGTCTGATCGGAACGTCTTGGGAGGAGGTCTATTCCTTCGTTGACCGTGAGAGCTTGTCATGGGCTAAGTTGGGACTCCCCTGCAGGGATTTGAACTTTTGAAAGCCGTGCCCGCGGTTATGGGCAGATGGGAATTTGTTAATGTCCAGTTGTAGATAACTTGAACCTTAACTTAATTAAAATGAATCAACTGAGTGTGTTACCGTGATGGCCTCTTCTCGGCTGAGTCCGGGAAGTGGACACGGTGTTGGAGTAATGTTTGCGCAGGTTGCTCTCTAGTTTCTCGCATGCTCTTTGCCTCCTCTTCTCGCTCTCTTTTGCGAATAAGTTAGCCACCATACTTGCTAGTCGCTTGCTGCAGCTCCACATATATTTACCTTGCCATACCTATAAGCTTAAATAGTCTTGATCGTGAGGGTGCGAGATTGCTGAGTCCCTGTGGCTCACAGATTACTATTACACCAGATGCAGGGCCTGATGATTCCGCTCCAGGAGACGCGATGAGCTCAAGTGGGAGTTCGACGAAGACTCTCAATGTTACTATGTTTCCTTTCCCGATGATCAGTAGTGGTGCCCAGTTGGGGGTGAACGGGACCATTGTCGCATGTTGGGTTATCTTTCATTTTGGCGCCGTAGTCGGGCCATGAGTGTTTGGATGATGTGATGTTATTTACGTACTTGATTGACGTGGCGAGTGTAAGCCAACTATGTTATCTCCCCTTTATTATTCATATTACATGGGGTGTTGTGAAGATTGCCTAACTTGCGACATATGCCTTCAATGCGATTATGCCTCTAAGTCGTGCCTCGACACGTGGGAGATATAGTCGCATCGGGGGTGTTACAAGTTGGTAATCAAAGCCAGCCCCGACCTTAGGAGCCCCATTGCTTGATCGTTATTAGCGACCGAGTTGTGTCTAGAAAAATGTTTTGAGTCATTTAGGAATTATATATCGGAGAGTTTAGGAATTCTTTTTACTTCCCAGTCTCCTCATCGCTCTGTAAGGCATCCTGACGTAGAGTTTTGACTCTTCTCTTCTCAAATTTCACTAAATTTTTTTAGGATCACGCGGGTATCTTGGAATCGTTCCGATGGTTTTATGATGAGAACATTGTCTTGGTGCCTCCTGTCAGGGGTTTAGTGGAAGTGTCCCGGGGAGTTGAGCTCTGAGGTGTTGTCGTCATAATTTTATCGTTGCAGTTCTGGAATACCTGAGTTTAGTACGCCGACATCGAAAATATCTTTTATGCAGTTCGTTGGTGAGATAACCTCGACGCCACCCAGTACTGGGGCGGGAGTTCGGGAGTATCGCCATAACTTGTATAACGGATGCTTTTCAAAGGTTGAGGTAGATGGTTTCCGAAGGTTTCTTGGTTATGTGTTGAAGGATGGATATAGCTGGATGTAGGATTTGCTAGATTTGGGTGAGATATTATGCTTCCCCTGTATCCCCAACACCTGATTGCATAACCGGAAAGGTTCAGGAGTTTCATAGGTGGGAATTCTAGTAGCTCTAGTTCTTCTTCCACGGATATTGGTTTGAGATTGGGATTTCTTACCGATTATTCGTTCTTGATCCGTACCTTGTTGAATTATTTCTCTACCTTAATTCTACATGGCTTCTCAATTTATGGATATGTGACAATTTCAAGAGGAATGCATTCGTTCATTTTGTTCGGATGTGAAGACTATATGTTGCAATTTTCATTCCGTTGGATTCAGCTTCAATACTTGTCTGTCAATGTGCTAATGGTGGTCAACCTCTTCAGGATGGCTCCTCCAACGCGCACGACTCCAAATCCTGATCCGCCACCACCTCCCCCTCCTCCGGAGGCATGGCAAGCTGTGATGGCCGCAACCAATGCAAACACACAGTTGATCATGCAAATTCTTCAAGAGCGCAATCAAGGCAACCAAGGGAATCAAGGCAGTAATCAGAATCACTTTGCTTCACTCAACCAGTTCCTTGCTAATGGGCCAAAGACTTTCAACAATTTTGTTGAGGCAACCGATGCTTACGATTGGCTTGTGGATCTGTGTAAGCATTTCGAGTGCAGTAACGTCAGGCCTGAGGACTTTGTTAAGTTCGCTTCCTTCCAACTTAAAGATCAAGCTGCAGAATGGTTCCATTGGTACAAGGACTCTAGAGGTGGACGTGTTATCACTTGGGATGATTCCCGTCGAGATTTCCGAGCTCATCATATTCCTCAAAGCATGGTTGAAAGCAAGCGTGAGGAATTCCGCAATCTGAAGCAAGGCTCTTTGTCTGTCTATGACTACAACAAGTTGTTCCAGAAGCTCGCCCGCTTTGCCAAGCAGGACGTCCCTGATGAGAAGAGCATGATATACCAGTTCAGGGGTGGTCTCAGAGAAGAAATTCAGCTAGCTCTTGTCCTCTTTGAGCCCTTGAGATACGATGAGTTCTACAACATGGCACTGAAGCAAGAGGCTGCTCAGTTGAGGTGCGATGCTTCCAAGAAGCGAGTCAGAGATGTTACTTCTTCTTCCTCTACTCAAGTGGCCAAGCAGCAGAAGTATTGGCTTCCTCCTCCTCCGTTCCGTCAGCCGTATCAGCAGAAGAGCAAAAGTGGCAGTGGTTCTTCCCACCCACCCAACCCTGGCTTTCAGAACAAGACTTCGTCTCAAGCTCCAAGATCGAGTGCTCCGTATCACCGTCCGCTTTCAGAGGTCACGTGCAACAAGTGCCAACAGAAGGGTCACTATGCCAACAAGTGTTTCAACCAGAGGCGTCTTCCTCCTCCTCCTCCTGTCAGATCGGCAAGTACAGTTGTGGTCAAGCATAACCCCAAGTACGCCAAGGTCAATATGGTGAATGCAGCTCAGGCAGAGGATTCTTCAGATGTCATCATGGGTAACCTTCATGTTAACGATGTTCCTGCAAAAGTTCTTTTTGACACTGGTGCATCGCATTGTTTTATCTTGAGACCTTTTGCATCAAAGCATGGGTGGTTTTCTCAAGTTATGCATAAGCCACTAGCAGTTGTCTCTCCAGGTAGATGCTTGCTTGCTAACTACGAAGTTCCGGATATTTCTATCTCGATGGGTGATTTCAAGTTTTTGGCTTCTCCAATGATCCTTGGTAACTCGGATATTGATCTTATTCTCGGAATGGATTGTCTTTCTAAGCACAAGGCTCAGCTTGATTGTGCAGCCAGGCAGATTCAATTGACTCATTCGTTTGAGGATGTAATTGTCTTTGCCGCTCGGGATAATACCATCCGTCTGTTTTCTCTCAATGAGAAGGGTGAACTCAATGCCTTCTCGCAAATTCCAGTCGTTTGCGAATATCAAGACGTCTTTCCAGAAGAGCTCCCAGGAATGCCTCCGCATCGGCCAGTTGAATTCGTTATTGATCTTGAGCATGGCACGGAACCTGTGTGCAAACGTCCTTACAAGCTCGGATCTGAAGAGTTGAAGGAGCTAAAGAAGCAACTCGATATTCAATAGAAAATGGGTCTCATCCGGCCTAGTTCTTCTCCGTGGGGTTGTGGTGTTCTTTTTGTGAAGAAGAAGGATGGAACGAACCGACTTTGTGTTGATTACCGTCCAGTGAACAAGAAGACCATCAAGAACAAATACCCACTTCCCAACATCAATGAGCTGTTCGAACAACTCAAAGGTGCCCAAGTATTCTCCAAGCTTGATCTCCGTATGGGTTATCATCAGATTCGAATCCCTGAGCAAGATATTCCCAAGATGGCTTTCAGGACAAGCTTTGGTTCATATGAATACACTGTCATGTCTTTTGGTCTCGTCAACGCTCCTCCGACGTTCTCTCGCATGATGAACTTCATCTTCAACGCCTACACCAATGACTTCGTTTTGGACTATCTTGATGACAGTATGGTTTTCTCGAAGAACAGGGAAGATCATACCAAGCACTTGCGTTTGGTGCTTGATAAGCTCAGGGAACATCAGTTCTATGCCAAGTTCTCCAAGTGGGAATTTTGGCTCGATGAGGTTCTTTATCTTGGTCATATCATCTCTGCCAAGGGCATTGCCGTGAATCCTGAGAAGGTGTCTGTAATTGTGAATGGGGAACCTCCTCAGAACATGAAGCAACTCCGTAGCTTCCTCAGTCTCGCAAGCTATTGTCGAAGATTCGTTGAAAACTTTTCTAAGATCGCGAAGCCTCTCTCTAATCTTCTTCAGAAGCACGTCAAGTACGTTTGGTCTCCGGAGTGTGATATTGCTTTCAACACTTTGAAAGAGAAATTGATCACTGCTACAGTTCTGACTCCGCCTGATGAATCCAAGCCGTACGAGGTCTTTTGTGATGCCTCTCTCCAAGGTCTTGGCGCAGTATTGATGCAAGAGAAGAAAGTTGTTGCTTATACATCTCGCCAGTTGAAGCCTAATGAGAAGAACTACCCCACTCATGATCTCGATTTGGCGGCAGTTGTGCATGCTCTTTTGACTTGGAGACATCTTCTATTGGGAAGAAAAGTGGACATTTTCACTGATCACAAGAGTCTCAAGTACATCTTCACTCAGCCTAATCTCAACCTTAGACAAACTCGATGGGTCAAAATGATTCAAGAGTATAATCCGAGTATTGAGTATACTCCAGGCAAGGCCAATGTGATTGCTGACGCTTTGAGCAGAAAAGCTTACTGCAACAGTCTTATTCTCAAGCCTTATCAACCTGAGCTTTGTGCAGCTTTCCGCAAACTTAACCTGCAAGTTGTTCCTCAAGGTTTCCTCGCCAACCTTCAAGTCTCTCCTACCTTGGAAGATCAGATTAGCCAAGCCCAGCTTCTTGATGCCATGGTGAAAAAGGTGAAGATTGGGATTGCAAAGAGTCAGTCCAAGTACAAGTGCTACCGCCTTGATGACAAGGACACTCTCTTCTTCGAGGATCGTATTGTTGTACCCAAAGGTGACCTCCGTAAAGTGATCATGAACAAGGCTCACAATTCTCTCCTTTCCATCCACCCTGGGAGCACGAAGATGTATCAGGACCTCAAGCAGGCTTATTGGTGGACTCGAATGAAGCGCGAGATCGCTCAATTTGTTAATGAAGGTGATGTCTTCAAAAGAGTGAAGGCAGAACACCAAAGGCCAGCTGGTCTCCTCCAACCTCTTGCCATTCCAGAATGGAAGTTTGACCATATTGAAATGGACTTCGTGACTGGGTTTCCAAAATCCAAGCGTGGCAATGATGCTATATTCGTTGTCATCGACAAACGCACCAAAGTGGCTCACTTTCTGCCTATCAAAGAGTCGATCACTGCAGCTCAATTGGCGTAACTCTATACCTCTTGTATTGTCTCTCTGCATGGTATTCCACAAGTGATCTCTTCAGACCGTGGCAGCATCTTTACCTCAAAGTTTTGGGATTCTTTTCAGAAGGCCATGGGCACGAACATCCGCTTCAGTACAGCTTTCCATCCTCAAACTAGCGGTCAAGTCGAGCGTGTCAACCAGATTCTTGAAGATATGCTCAGGGCTTGTGTGATCTCTTTCGGCATGAAGTGGGAGGATTGTCTTCCTTATGCTGAATTCTCCTACAACAACAGTTTTCAAGCAAGTTCGGGCAAGGCCCCATTTGAAATTCTGTATGGAAGGAAGTGCCGTACCCCTCTCAACTGGTCTGAAACCGGTGAACGTCAGCTTTTGGGTAATGACTTAATCACAGAGGCAGAAGAAATGTGCAAAGTCATTCGTGATAACCTCAAAGCAGCCCAATCTCGCCAGAAGAGCTACTATGATAGTAAGCACCGTGATTTGGCTTTCGAGATCGGAGATCATGTTTACCTCCGTGTCTCTCCTATGAAAGGTACTCGTTGCTTCGGTATCAAAGGGAAGCTTGCCCCCAGATACGTGGGACCTTTCAAGATTGTCAGCAAGAGAGGCGACCTCGCCTATCAACTCGAGCTTCCTTCAAACTTTGCAAATGTTCATGACGTGTTCCATATCTCTCAGCTTCGAAAGTGCTTGAAGACTCCTGACCACACCGTCAACTTCGAGGACATTGAGCTCCAAGAAGATCTCTTTTATCGTGAGCACCCAGTTGCTATTCTTGAAGAGACTGAACGCAAGACTCGCAACAAGTCAATCAAATTTCTCAAAGTCAAGTGGTCACACCTTTCCGACCGTGAAACTACCTGGGAACGCGAGGATCACCTCTGTTCTGAGTACCCGGCGTTCTTTCAGTCCTAGATCTCGGGACGAGATCCTTTCGTAGTGGAGGAGTGTTGTAACACCCCAGATGTAACTTTCCCAATTTGTACTCCAACTCTTGCCGTTTCCGGTGTTAAGTTATATTTATTTCCTCGGGTTCGGGTCTTTGTCTCTGTGTGTTGTTATCGTTGTCATGCATCTCATATCATGTCATCATGTGCATTGCATTTGCATATGTGTTCGTCTCATGCATTTGAGCATTTTCCCCGTTGTCCGTTTTGCATTCCGGTGCTTCGTTCTCCCCCGGTGGTCATTTCTAGCTTTCTTTCGTGTGTGGGGATTAAACATTTCCGGATTGGACCGAGACTTTCCAAGCGGCCTTGGTTTAATACCGGTAGACCGCCTGTTAAGTTTCGTGTCATTTGGACTTCGTTTGATACTCCAACGGTTAACCGAGGGACCGAAAAGGCCTCGTGTGTGTTGCAGCCCAACAACCCAGCAATTTGGCCCAAAACCCACCTAACTCTGCTCCATCATCTAGAGCGTTCGATCACGATCGCGTGGCCGAAAACCGCACCTCATTTGGACTCTCCTAGCTCCCTCTATGCCTATTTAAACACCCCCCTGATTTTCGGATCTCCTTCCTCCCCGAAACCCTAGAAATCGTCCCCGCGCCATGCCGGACAAAAATCCTGCCGACGGACATGTCCGGACGCTCCGCCGCCGCCGCCCCGGGCCAATAGGCGCCCGCCACGTGGCACTCCGCCGCCAGCCGCCGCCGCGGCCCGCGAGGCCCGCTCGGGGCCCCCGCGAGCCCATTGCCGCCGCCTGCCTCCTCCTTAGCCCGAGCCGGCCGCCCGCCTCACCTCCTCGTCGCCGGCCGCGCCGCCGCCACCACCGGAACCTTGCCACCACCGGAACCTCGCCGTCGAATCACCGGCCGCCGCCGCCTCGGATCCGCGCCGCCCGCGCCTCCCGGAGCCAGATCCGGCCGCCCCGCCGGAGTCCTGCCGCTCCCCGGCCTTCCCCCGCCGCGCTCGAGCCTCGCCGTCGCCGGAGACGGAGGAACCGGCCTCTTCTCGCCGGAGTTGATTTTTTTTTCTCGCGGGGTGATTTTTTCTTCTAAGTCCCAGAAATTTCAGTACAAGTGCACATGTTCGTAGCCCCGTAACTTTGCATCCGTAGCTCCGATTCATACATATAGAATATCAAAATGTTCATCTCAGAGAGTAGATCATTTCATTACATTGCATCATTTTCATTTGACCTCATCTTGATGCCCGAAATGCTTTTAGAAGAGGGCTACTTGAGTTATTTGTCAGATCTGCTACCCCATTTAGGTTTTTGTCATTTTTGCCATGATTAATGTGTGCATGATATGCCCTGATGCTCTACATGTGTTTTGTTAAGGGTTTTGTCATCTTTCCAGAGGTGCAACCCATGTATTTTTGTGATGTGTGTGGTGACTAGTGCAAGCTTGCAAAGTGGTGCACTTGCTAATTCTGTTTTTAGGGAGTTAGCAATTTCACTAAGTCCTGGAGCTGTTTAGCTCATGATGCCATATGTTCATGTTGTTTCCTATTGATCCGTGCCTCTTTTGAGGATGATCTGTAAGGATGTTTTGTTATTATTGTAGTGCTCTATCCATCCATGTCTTTGTTTGCAATTATGGAGCACCCTATCTCGAGTCAATCGAGCTCTACTTTTGCTACTTTGTGAATCTGGGCAGATTGTCAACTTGTTTGCAATTTTGCCGGTGATGTTGTAGTTGATCCGTGCATGCTATGCTTTTGTTCTTGCCATGTCTAGCTAGAATTTTGTGCCTTCTTGATGGATGTATGCTTGCCTTGTAATGACTTGCACCGTAGTGAGTGCATCCAGCTCGTAAACATGCCTACTTGAGTTATATTTCAGCATGTGCCAGTTTTTCACTAAGTCTGATAACTGATTATGTTTTTGCTATGTTCACATGCTTGCAATTGTATTTTCTGATCCTTTTTGGCTCAAGGTCACTAAGGGACTTTTGTTAAGCTCTTTGAGTAGCTCCATGCCATGCTTTACTTTTCCATGTTCAGTTCCTGTAGCATATAGTTTTGTTGCTCCGAAGAGTGCTACCTGATCTGAAATTCCAGAGAAGTGTTAATTTCACTAAGTCTGAGATCTGTTTGTCATATGCATTTTTGCCATTCTTGTTTGAACCTGTTAATGGACGAATTGGCCGTAGCTCAGTGCTAGACTTTTGTTAAGCATCTTGAAAGCATCCCTGCCATGTATTTTGTTGTCATGTTTGGGTGTTGTAGCATGTTCATTTCACTGCATTTAGATGCCTACTTGCTGTAAATCGCAGACCGGAGTCATTTTTGAATCGCTTGCCATTTCCAAACCGTAACTCCGATTCCGATGTTCTTTATATTGTTTTCAATCGATTTCATCTCATCTTTCCAGTGACACACTTGGTTTTCCAAGTTGAGGCCAGGTTCATGCATTTCCTGTCATATCTTGCATTTTGCATCCCGCATCGCATCCCGCATAGCATATCATCATTGCATCATATTGCTTGATCCTTGCACGTGGTTGATTGTGTCCTTGTTGCTTGTTTGTCTTGTTTGGGTAGAGCCGGGAGACGAGTTTGCTAACGAGGAGCCCGTTGAGTTTGCTTACGAGGATCCAGTCAACTCTGACAACTGTGCAGGCAAGATGATCATACCCTCGAAATCACTACTATCTTTGCTATGCTAGTTTGCTCGCTCCTTTGCTATGCCATTGCTATGATGCCTACCACTTGCTTGCAAGCCTCCAAAATTGCCATGTCAAACCTCTAACCCACCATTGTCCTAGCAAACCGTTGATTGGCTATGTTACCGCTTTGCTCAGGCCCTCTTATAGCGTTGCTAGTTGCAGGTGAAGATTGAAGGCCGTTCCTCGTTGGAACATTTATTTACTTGTTGGGATATCATTATATTGCTATGTTATCTTAATGCATCTATATACTTGGTAAAGGGTGGAAGGCTCGGCCTCTCGCCTAGTGTTTTGTTCCACTCTTGCCACCCTAGTTTCCGTCATATCGGTGTTATGTTCCCGGATTTTGCGTTCCTTACGCGGTTGGTTTATAATGGGAACCCCTTGATATTTCGCCTTGATTAAAGCTTTTACAGCAATGCCCAACCTTGGTTTCAGCATTTGCCACCTAGCCTTTTTTTCCCTTGGGTTCTGCAGACTCAAGGGTCATCATTATTTTAACCCCCCCCCCGGGCCAGTGCTCCTCTGAGTGTTGGTCCAAACTGTCAGCCGCCGGTGGCTACCAGGGGAAACTCTGGGCTGGCCTACCGGAAGTTTAGACAATCTGAGTGTGCCCTGAGAAAGAGATATGTGCAGCTCCTATCGGGAATTGTCGGCACATTCGGGCGGTGTTGTTGGTCTTGTTTTACCTTGTCGATGTGTCTTGAATTACCGAGATACCGAGTCTGATCGGAACGTCTTGGGAGGAGGTCTATTCCTTCGTTGACTGTGAGAGCTTGTCATGGGCTAAGTTGGGACTCCCCTGCAGGGATTTGAACTTTAGAAAGCCGTGCCTGCGGTTATGGGCAGATGGGAATTTGTTAATGTCCGGTTGTAGATAACTTGAACCTTAACTTAATTAAAATGAATCAACTGAGTGTGTTACCGTGATGGCCTCTTCTCGGCGGAGTCCAGGAAGTGGACACGGTGTTGGAGTAATGTTTGCGCAGGTTGCTCTCTAGTTTCTCGCACGCGCTTTGCCTCCTCTTCTCGCTCTCTTTTGTGAATAAGTTAGCCACCATACTTGCTAGTCGCTTGCTGCAGCTCCACATATATTTACCTTGCCAGACCTATAAGCTTAAATAGTCTTGATCGCGGGGGTGCGAGATTGCTGAGTCCCTGTGGCTCACAGATTACTATTACACCAGATGTAGGGCCTGATGATTCCGCTCCAGGAGACGCGTATGAGCTCAAGTGGGAGTTCGACGAAGACTCTGAAAGTTACTATGTTTCCTTTCCCGATGATCAGTAGTGGTGCCCAGTTGGGGGTGAACGGGACCGTTGTCGCATGTTGGGTTATCTTTCATTTTGGCGCCGTAGTCGGGCCATGAGTGTTTGGATGATGTGATGTTATTTATGTACTTGATTGACGTGGCGAGTGTAAGCCAACTATGTTATCTCCCCTTTATTATTCATATTACATGGGGTGTTGTGAAGATTGCCTAACTTGCGACATATGCCTTCAATGCGATTATGCCTCTAAGTCGTGCCTCGACACGTGGGAGATATAGTCGCATCGGGGGTGTTACACCAGGAGACCGTCAGGCGCGAGCTGGACATGGAGGCGGCGGCGGAGATCGACGAGCACCAGCCGTAGTAGTAATCTTTGTTTTGTTTAATTAAGAGCGCTGGTCTTTAATTTGTTAGAGTTATGTCTAGGTCAGCTAGCTTTGTTTAATTGCTGAACTTGTCTGATTAAGAAGTGTGGGTGTGTTGTAGTCTCCTTTGTGTACCCAAATTATGCAATGACGTGGATGACCATTGTAACCATGGAAATTCGAACCAAAACTTTTAACGTTCAAACTCATCACACACGAGTTATGCTATCTGAATCGTTTGTGATGTCCATATATCATACATAGTTCTGAATAAGGGACCGTGTCTGATGACACTTTGCACGCTAGTTTTTTGGCTGAAGCGATTCCAAATTTTCGGTTTCCACGGAAATATCTACCTCCCCACCCCTTTCCCCTAACCACAAGCCACATTTCCCCTCTTTCCTCCTTCCTTTCCAAGTTGAAACCTTCACTCCTTGCTTGCAGTGCCACCGCCTCCTCGTCGGTGACCCTCCTTCACGCTGCTCGGCCTCCTCTATCCAGGAAGGTAATCCACACCCGACCCCCATCCTCCTCCTCCTTCCACATCCCACATGCCCTGACCGTCGGCGCGAGCGCGACACCTTCCACCCAAATCACAGACACCTCCACCAAAAAAGCGCCAGCCTAAGCCATGGTGCACGCAGTATATCCAGGACCTTAAGGAGCATTTGGCAGCGGAGAAGCAAATTGCGGCCGCACGCACGAATGTGGTCGCGATGGCTGCCATTCGTGCGGTCCCCCAAATCCTGACGGAGCACCTTGCCAATTGCTAGATATGCCGGTTAAGCATGCTCGGTTTACCCGTTGCATGTGCTTCTCCTGCCTTTCCTTCACAAATTCTAGTGAACTTTGCTATCTGATTTCACCATGCAATCGGTTGCTCTAGTGTATATGTTCTATATGTCGTGTTGTGTGGTGCTCACTTATTAACTGTTTTGTTAATTAGTTGTCGTCTTCAGTTAACTGTTTGGTTCAATTCTACAAATGTGATGTTCAATTCTTCAGGCTGCAATTTTGTATTTTCTTCCATGTGAGAAATAAATCGAATTTATCTTTACAAAATTGTGGGTAGATTCTGTTATTGTATACCATGTGAGGAATAAATTGAATTTGGCTGTAGTAAATACATGAGAAACAAATACAATTGCTACAATTGGTTGTAGTTAACTATTTGGTTAACTCTCTGATCTTCTATTAGGAGTATGTTATATTCTGCAATGTGGTGCTCAGTTAATGTTTGGTTCATTTGTTGTGCTGTTTAGTTAACTGGTTGGTTCAATTCTGCAATGCGATGTCCAATTGTCGTGGGAAGAATTTTGTAGTGTTGTGCATGTGATGAATAAATCGAATTTGGCTGCACTTAATACATGAGAAACATAATATACAAGTGCTATATTTCCTAGTACTTAATCATGCTTGGTTTGGGTAAATGGGTTTTCCGTGTGGCTTCAATTAATCTGATGAATCTACAATGTGCTTATTTTTCATCAACATATTTTACTGATAGCATGCGAACCCTTACTTAACCTGATGACTAACTACCTTATATGTGTTGTCGGGAAACAATGGGAAGCAGTGAGGTTTACAATCGAGGTTAGCACGTGCATGGTCCGTTGTCTAATAGCACATTATTGTGCAATTCCAGGAACCATTCTAATATTTTGGTTTTTAACAATTTGGTCTTGCACATGTAGGTCCTGCTGTCAGAGGTTTTGACCCATTGTTCGACCCTTTTTGCATATGGGGAAATGAGTTGTCCATGAATATCAATCAAATCAAGAAACTCAGAAAGATTGTTAGGATAAAGAAATTAGCGACAAAAAACAACAAGATCTTTGTCTGCACAACGAAGAAGACATCAGTTCACTACAAGATGGTACCAACTATTATACCTTGCCTTTTTTATTCCTTTGCCCCATTTCCAATATAGAGAAGATATTTATGCACATCCTTGTTTTCAGGCCTTTCCAAAGCAGTTCACTAATGATTACCTCTCAAACCACCTATATGATCAGGAGGCGAGGAAGGTTTTCATACAACACCCACGGTTCAATATTGAAGTGTTCCTGAAGAGGACGAAGGACGGACGGTCAATCATCCACATGCACTTTCCTAAAGTTGCAAAGACCTTCAACATGAATGAAGGCTCAATATTCACCTTCCGCTTCACCAGTTTTCCAGATGAGATGCATCTGTCTATATACCGTCTATGATGCTAATTTCAAAAGTTGTGTAATGTGGTAGCTGAGTGCTCAAGCTATATTATGCTGCACTCTGATGTATTTCAATTATGAAATTCTTCTTCCTAAATATGGAAATGAAATATATTGTGTGATTAATATGAAATGTCAATTAGATTAATAAATGGATTATAAATAATCGGATAATTAGCCTGCTAATGGCGAATTAGCCTGCTAATTGTGTTTTGCTATTGAAAACGGTTGTTGAAAAAATACCATGGGCGATGACCTCAGGCAACACACACAGTTTCTAGGAATAAACCGTTTTGGATCGATGAACAATCACACACGACTTTATCTTGAAAACAGTTTGCGCTGGGTCACCTTGCGCAAACGTTTATCACATAAAAAATGTGTGTGATGGACAGCCTTTGCCACACAGTTTCTTCTACGGACCATCTGTGATACATTCAATAACGCAAATGATTTAACGGGAAAAATTGTGTGTGATGTACTTGTGAACGGACACGTTTTCCTTGGAGAGACTGTGTGGGATGTGCATACGAACGGAAATGTTTAGCGGGGACTGACTATGTGGTATGTACTTGCGACTGGAAACAATTTCGTCGTATAATTGTATTTTTTTAGCTCTATTGTACGTATTTCAGTATTTGAGTGCTCGCCGGTCGCACACGACCTCATTTTGCTGAACATGTGTGCTAGGAGGGCATATCCCCGACGGGTTTTGGTCGTGTAGGAAGGACCCCCCTATCGCCCACACTCACTTGGCGACGGTTCCAAATGCCGTCGCGGAAAGGGGTTTTAAACCGTTTGTTTAGGACCGACGCGCACCAGTGGAAATAAATGGTAGGAAATGAAATATTAAAGCTTCTAAAAGCATGCATAATCTATCCTATTGCTGATTATAGGTGGGTAAGTCCTGTTCATTGTGTGCCTAAGAAGGGACGTATTACTGTTGTTCCTAATGATAAAAATGAACTGATTCCACAAAGAATTTTCACAGGCTATAGAATGGTAATTGATTTTAGAAAATGAAACAAAGCTACTAGGAAAGATCATTACCCTCTACCTTTTATTGATAAAATGCTAGAAAGACTTTCCAAACATGCACATTTTTTCTTTATAGATGGATATTCTGGTTTTTCCCAAATACACGTGTCACAAGAGGATCCAGAAAAAACTACTTTACATGCCCTTTAGGTACTTTTTCTTATAGACTCATGCCTTTTTGTGTATGTAATGCACCTGCTACCTTTCAAAGATGTATGACTGCTATATTCTCTGACTTTTGTGAAAAGATTCTTGAGGTTTTCATGGATGATTTGTCCTTTTACGGAACTTCTTTTAATGATTGCTTAAGCAACCTTGATCGAGTTTTGCAGAGATGTGAAGAAACTATTCTTTTTTTTGAATTGGGAGAAGTGCCACTTTATGGTTAATGAAGGTATTGTCTTGGGGCATAAAATCTCTGAAAGAGGCATTGAAGTTGATAAAGCTAAGTTGATACAATTGAAAAATGTCGTGTCCTAAAGATGTCAAAGGTATACGAAGCTTCCTTGGTCATGCTAGTTTCTATAGGAGATTTATTAAATACTTCTCTAAAATTTCTAGGCCTCTCACTAATCTTTTGCAAAAAGATGTTCCATTTGTTTTTGATGATGATTGTTTAGAAGCCTTCGAAATACTTAAGAAAGCCTTAATTTATGCACCTATTGTTCAACCACCTAATTGGAACCTACCCTTTGAAATTATATGTGATGCTAGTGATTATGGTGTTGGTGATGTTCTAGGACAAAGAGTTGATTAGAAATTAAATATTATCCAGTATGATAGTAAAACTCTAGACATTGCTCAAAGAAATTATGCTACTACTAAAAAAGAATTTTCAGCAGTTGTGTTTGCTTGTGATAAATTCAGATCTTATATTGTTGATTCCAAGGTAATTGTTCACACGGATCATGCTACTATAAAATACCTCATGGAAAATGAAGATGCTAAACCTAGACTTATTAGATGGGTTCTCTTTCTACAAGAATTTGATTTACATATTACTGATAGGAAAGGAGCTGAGAACCCCGTAGCAGATAACTTGTCTAGGTTAGAAAATATTCTTGATGACCCACTACCTATTGATGATAGCTTTCCTGATGAACAACTAGCTGTCATAAATGCTTCTTGTAGTACTCCATGGCATGCAGACTATGCCAATTATATTGTTGCTAAATTTATACCACGTAGTTTCACATACCAACAAAAGAAAAAGTTCTTGTATGATTTAAGACATTACTTCTGGGATGACCCACACCTTTATAAAGAAGGAGTAGATGGTCTTATTAGACATTGTGTACCTGAGCATGAACTGGAACAAATCTTACGCAGGTGTCACTCCGAGGCCTATAGAGGACACCATGCTGGAGATAGAACTGCACACAAGGTATTACAATATGGTTTTTATTGGCCTAATCTTTTCAAAGACGCTCATAAGTTTGTCTTGTCTTGCGATGAATGTCAAAGAATTGGTAACATTAGTAGACGTCAGGTAATGCTAATGAATTATTCACTTGTTATTGAACCATTTGATGTTTGAGTATTTGATTATATGGGACCTTTTCCATCCTCTAATAGGTATACTCATATTTTGGTTGCTGTTGATTATGTTACGAAGTGGGTAGAAGCTATTCCAACTAGTAGTGTTGATCATAACACTTCTATTAAAATGCTCAAAGAAGTTATTTCCCTGAGGTTTGCAATCCCTAGATATTTAATGACTGATGGTGGTTCACACTTTATTCATGGTGCTTTCTGTAAATTGCTTACTAAGTATGATGATAACCATAGAATATCACCTTATCATCCTTAGTCTAGTGGTCAAGTACAATTAAGTAATAGAGAAATAAAATTGATCTCGCAAAAGATTGTTAATAGATCTAGAAAGAATTGGTCTAAGAAACTTGATGGTGCATTATGGGCTTATAGAACTGCTTATAAAAATCCTATGGGTATGCCCCATATAAAATGGTTTATGGAAAAGCATGTCACTTACCTCTTGAATTAGAACATAAAGCTTATTTGGCAATCAAAGAACTCAACTATGATTTCAAACTTGCTGGTCAGAAGCGTTTATTTGACATTAGCTCACTTGATGAATGGAGAACCCAAGCCTATAAAAATGCCAAGTTGTTTAAATAAAAAGTTAAAAGATGGCATGCATAAATGATACAAAGTGGGAATTTAATGTAGGTGACCAAGTCTTGTTGTACAAATCTCGTTTAAGATTTTTTACAGGAAAACTTCTCTCTAAATGGGAAGGGTCTTACATTATCAAAGAAGTTTATCGTTCCGGTGCCATCAGGATCAACAACGCTGAATGCAATAACCCGAAGGTGGTGAATGGGCAAAGAATCAAACATTATATATCAAGTACTCCCATAAATGTTGAAACTAATATTATTCATACCATAACACCAAAGGTGTACATAATGGAAACTTTCCAGTACGCACCAGAACCGTGAAAAGGAATAGGTATGTGATACGGTAAGTAAACTGACTCCAAAAGCTTTCTAACAGCAATTTTACTCCGTTTTGGAATATTTTAAAAATTAGGAAAATAAATAGCAGTTCGAATAGCGCACGAGGAGGCAACAAGCCATGGGGGCACGCCTGCCAAGTTTGTGGCCACCTCGTGTGCCCTCCGGACTCTATTTTCTCCCAGATTACTTGTTTTGCATGGTAAAAATTCATTATATAATCTCCCAAACGTTTTGACCATCGTATCATGGAAATATCCACTGTTCTTGTTTCGAGCTATTTTTCTGAAAGATCTAGATCACCATGACGTCTCCAAGAGCCCCCAAGGACAAGTTCTATAAGAAGGTTATCAACCCCTACCTTCCAGAGGTGATGCAACACCCTCAATCCATTGAGATGCGTGAGGGGGTGCTTCACATCCGGGACGTTCAAGGGCCAAGAAGGACCGAAAGCGTGGATGCCAAGCTCGAACATTGGAGGAGGAGGTCTTCAAGCGCCAGGGGATACTAGAACACGGACTCACCGCCAACCACTCCATGATCATGGAATTCACCCATGACCACAAGCTAGAAAACAAAGATATTGGAGAGGCCATCTTCAAGCTCCATGAGAAAATCGAGCATCTCCAAGCCCAGATCTATGACATGCAAAACCAAAACTGTGAGTATGAATATAGATTTAAGAGGATGCATTTGACTGTAGATTTAAAGATTCCGGAGACTCGTTCATATTTTTACGATGGTGAACCTATGCCTTGGAAGACGGAGGACAAGATCCCTACATCATCAACTTCATCATCACCAGCTCCAGAGGAGACTTGAGTACATGGGTATGGGCTCTCCCCTTGGCTTGTGCCAAGCTTGGGGGAGGTTTCCTGGTATCGTATCACTATCACATCTTTATATTTATCGTTTGTCTTAGTTTGATCCTTTTGGTCTTATCGTCATCTAGTAGAATAAAAGTTTTAGTATGATTTAGTCTTTGAGGTTTGCTTTGTGTTCCATCTATGTAATCGAGTCCGAGAGTTATATAATAAAGAGTAGTTTTGAGTTCATGGCTTTGCTTCCTTGCTTTGATCTTGGAAAAGAATAAAAAGAAATAAAAATATTATATAATGATCTATTCGAGAGTGATGACTTCACATATAAATAGTATGATGAATAAAATTTGTTGAGAGTTGACAAACATAGTGCTGTTCATTGTTGCAATTAATAAGTAATAAAGAAAGAGAGGTTTCACAAACAAATACACTTTCTTAGACATCTTTTGTGATTGTGAGCACTCATTAAAATATTATATGCTAATAAGTTGATGTTGGACAAGGAAGACAACATAATAAGTTATGTTTTCCAATATCCGAATAGAAGTTGTATTGTCATGGATTGTAATGCCCAAGTTGCGGCTATATCTCCCACATGTCAAGGCACGAATTAGAGGCTTAACCGCATTTTCGTTTTGTCACAAGAAGGGTCACCTTCACACAATCTCATGTAATGAACAAGAAAGGGGTAAATAGTTGGCTTACAATCGCGACGTCACACAATGATCAAATAATTCATACATCATTCAAAGTACACACATAGTCCGACTACGGACAAATCCAAATGAAAGGAAGATAACCTCAAATGCTAGATCCCGATCGTCCCAATTGCGCACCACTATTGATCATCCAGAAAAGACACATAGTAACGGCCAAGGTCCTCGTCAAACTTCCACTTGAGTTCGGTAACATCACCATCACTGGTCTCATCGGCACCTACAACTGTTTTGGTAGTAACCATGAGTCATGGGGACTCAGCAATCTCAAAACCCGTGAGATTAAGACAATTTAAGCTCATGGGTAGGATGTGTTTACGAGGTGGAGTTGCAGCAAGCGCTAAGCAAATATGGTGGCTAACATATGAGTACAAGAGGAAGAAGAGAAACTACGCAACGGGCGCAAGGCTAGAAGTGATCAAGAAGTGATCCTGAACTACTTACGTTCAAACATAATCCAACGGTGTTCCCTTCCCGGACTCTGCCGAAAAGAGACCATCATGGCTACACATGCGGTTGATGCATTTTGAATTAAGTCAAGTGTCATGTTCTCTACAACCGGATATTAACAAATTCCCATCCGCCACATAACTGTGGGCACGACTCTCGAAAGTTTATACCCTACAGGGGTGTCCTAACTTAGCCCATCACAAGCTCTCACGATCAACAAAGGATATTCCTTCTCCCGGAAAGACCCGATTAGTCTCGGGATCCCAGTTACAAGACATTTTGACAATGGTAAAACAAGACCAGCAAGACCGCCCGATGTGCTGACAAATCCTGATAGGAGTCGCACGTATCTCTTTATCAGGGCACACTGGATGGGCAAGACGTCGGGTTGGCTAAGACCCTGGTTGCCCAGGGGGCGACGGACATCGCCCAGCTTGGACCAGTACTCAGAGGAACATTGGCCCGGGGGGTTGAATTAAGATAATCATTGGGTTAATTACTCCCTAGGCAAAGTTTTAGTTGTTATTAGGCAAATGTTAAAACCAAGGTTGTACCTTGCTGGAGGATTCTTATTCAAAGTGAATTGTTTAGGGGGTCCCATAACCCCAACCGCGTAAGGAACGGAAAATCAAGGAAAATAACACCAGTATGACAAAAACTAGGGTGGCAAGAGTGGAACGAAACACTGAGCAAAAGGCCAAGCCTTCCACCCTTTGCCAAGTATATAGATGCATTAATTAAATGAGATATTGTGATATCCCAACATATCTATGTTCCAACATGGAACAACCTGCAAGGCACCTGCAACTAGCAACGCTATAAGAGGGTTGAGAAAAAGCGGTAACATAGCCAAACAACGTTGGCTAGGAAGGTGCTTTAGAGGCTTGACATGGCAATATTGGAGGCATGATAAATAAGTGGTAGGTAGCGCGACATAGCGATAGAACGAACAACAAGCAATCAAAGATAAAAGTGATATCGGGGGTAATGATCATCTTGCCTGCAGAGTTCTCAGAGTAGTTGAAAGCTTGCTCCTCGTAAACATACTCAACAGGTTCCTCGTTCACGTACTCGTCTCCTGGCTCTACCCAAAGAAATAACACAAGCAACGGAACAACAGTCAATCACGGCACAATGCACAAGCAACATGATGCAAGACATGGCATGGAATGCAAGATATGATGTGTAATGCATATAGGTACCACGGAGAGAAAATATGATCGAGGCATCAACTTGGCAAACCAAGCATGCCGCTGGAAAGATGGGGTTATTTCGGTCGAAATCGATAAAAGGATCACCGAAAACAGATGCGCGGTTTGCAAATGATGAGCAAAACAGGAACGATGCAAAATTGTCCTTAACAGCATCATACCAATTCAAATGCATCATGTAACTATGCTACATCACTCCAACATAGAAACAAAGCACTTGGCAGTGAAGTACAGGTGAAGCTCTACAAATAATGAACACTGAGCTCCTTCTAGAACGCACTAGAACAGGCCTAAAATAGCATGGCAAAAATGCAAATGATAACAACATCACAGACTTGGTGAAAAGACTAAACATGTCATAAACAGCATCGGGTAGGAGTGTTTAGAGCTAGCAAACAACATGCTACATGAACATATCATGGCAGACAAAGGCATGGCATGCTAGTAGTAAAGGCAAAGAACAAAACTACCTTAATGAATTTAGCCAAAGATGCACAGAAAATGAGGTAGCACCCATGCAAACATGGCAAGTGATATGATCAGTTTCAGACTTTAAAGAAAAACATGACATGGTAGAAACAGATTCATGATAGCAACTTCGCAAGCTCATGCCACTCACCACAAAGCATTTCATAGCATCACAAGGTAACCAATAGTAAGAAGACACATTTATGAATCTAAACATGGCAGAGCAAGTTCATAGGGTGCCTGGATCACTAGCAAAACACATGGCAAAAATGAACTTCATGTTAACAATCTTCCAGCAACAACATTTAGCAAAACTAGAGCATGGTAATAACAAGCTATAGTACTCCATAATTACAATCAGAGGCCTAAATGGATAGAACATAACCATATATTCAAAACACTCTTAATGAACTTCATCAAAATATGCATGGATCTACTTGTGGCAACAAGGCAACATAGCAACATAATGTAACAGGAAAAGACTTGGCAAAATTACCAAGTGTCTGAAATCAGCATCATCGCATAGCCTACTTTGCATGCTTGTGCTAGTCACCATAGAGCTCATAAAAATACAAGGCTTGCACCACTGTAAAGATGGCATGTAGGAGCTCCTAAAACATGTAGACTTGATGCTCATAGGATGCACACACAAAATGCAATGAAAATGACAAATCAGCAAGTTATGATGAATTTCGGTAGACAACATCATATAGCACTATTGCAACGAAGATTAGGGCATCAATATGGATAGTAAAATGCATGCAAATGACACTAGAATGAATAGCATCACGAGACGAACATTTTGATATATCATATGCGCAAATCGGAGCTATGAGCATGGAGATATGACATGTCAAAGTGGTGCACATGATGATGAAAAACCAAGGACTTGGAAAAATATGCAACCTCCAGATCTAGCGTTTGCCGATGCGGATCTCGAGGTGGCCGGAGTTTCGTCGGAGATGGCGCGACAGTGGCCGGAGTTTCGCGGGGAAGACGGATCCGGCGACGACGAGCGGCGGCGGGGCGACGACGGGCGGCGGAGGAGACGGCGCGGTGTCGGGCAGCGAGCTCGGGGCGGCACGGCTCTGGGACGCAGCGGCAGGGGAGGTCTGGCAGGCAACGTGGTTCGTTGCGGCGGCGAGGGGCGACATGCAATGGTGGAGACGGGCGGCGGCCGTCGGCGGGAGGCGTGGGCACAGCGCTGCGGGAGGAAGGCGACGGCGGCGGGCAAGCTCGCATGGGCCCACTTCGGGCCCTGCGGGCTGTGGCGGTGGGTGGTGGCGGTGAGGACAGGTGGCGGCGCGCGATTGGTCCAGGCGGCGGCGGACGTGTCGGGTGGCGCCGAGGAGGGTGGAGCTAGGGTTTCGCCCGGATTTTGAGGAGGGGGAGGCATATTTATAGGTAGGGGGCTAGGACAGTCTAAATGAGGTGCGGTTTTCGCCCACACGATCATGATCCAATGGTGGAGACCATGGAGGGGGTTTAGATGGGCTAGGGGGCTGTTTTGGAGGGGTGTTGGGCTGCAAAGAGAGAGGGGCTTTTACGGTTACCCGGTTAACCGTTGGGGCATCAAACGACCTCCAAATGGAACGAAATTTGAAAGGCGGCCTACCAGTGGTATACCAAGGCCACTCAAAAAATCTCGGCCATTCCGAGAATGTTTTTCTCCCGCTCACGAAACCAGATCTGAGAGGTGCAATGGGTGCATGTGGGAGTGTCAGATTACGAAACGGACAATGGGGAAAATGTCTGGATGCATGAGACGAACACGAATGCAAATGGGATGCACATGATGACATGAGATGAAATGCATGACATGAAGAAACTGCAAAACAAGTACAAAACCCAACCACGGTGGAAATAACATATCACATAGCCGGAAATGGCAAGAGTTGGAGTTACAATTATGGAAAGTTACATCCGGGGCGTTACATGGATCCTCCAACATGTTGAGCTTGCTTCTCATCCTATGCTAGCCAAATCTTTTGCACCAAGTAGAGATACTGCTTGTGCATCCAAAATCGTTTAAACCAAGTGTTGCCATGACAGTCCACTATATCTACCTATTGATTGTGTAAGATCTTTCAAGTAAGTTGTCATCGGTGCAGGAAATAGAAACTGCTCTTTAAATATGTATGATCTTTTAGTGTGAGGAAAATAAGCTTTATACGAACTTGTGATATGGAAGAAATAAAAGTGACAGAGTGCATAATAAATTTCTTTATCATAAGCGGCAATATAAGGTGATGTTCCTTTGCATTAAGGTTTTGTGTGTGCAACCATAAAAGCGCATGACAACCTCTGCTTCCCTCTGCGAAGGGCCTATCTTTTATTTTTATCTCCTACCTTTATACAAGAGTCATGCACTACTAGGAAAAGGCCTACTAGTAGCGCACCTGTTTTGCCTACTAATGGCACACTACAGGTGCGCCACTAGTATCACGCCATTAGTATTTTTTACTAATGGCGCACTTGTGGTGCGCCATTAGTATTTGGTACACTAATGGAGCACCATGCAGTGCGCCATTAGTATAGCCCACGGTGCGCCATTAGTATGCCTCCCAGGGGGCCATATTTACACATGTGCTTTGGCATACTAATGGCGCACTAGTGGATGATGCGCCCTTAGAGTCCTTTTTGCAGTGCACCATTAGTGTTCTGAGTGGAGCGCCACTAGTATGAATATTAGGGATTATTTATTTCTGATATTTGCACAGGTTACAAAACATATTACTGCACATAATATAGAGAGCACAACATATAAATAGTAGATTCATCGAATACAATAAAAGATTAGTCTCCGAATACAATTCATCATATTAGTCTCCGAATTCAAAAGACCGAACAAAGATAGAACATTACAAGTCTCGAGACCGCGAGTAGCGAGTTTGTCAGAAGTAATACTAATCATAACAAGTCCTACTAATCATCATCATACAACTTCTACTCGTTATTAATAACAAGTCATACGATCATCATCTTGATAGTCATCGAACCAACCCCACATGATCATCAGTATAAGGCAGGACCTAAATACCCTATTTAAGGTAAAATAGCATAAAACAATATAAACCCTGACTCTCCATTATGGAGAATGGAGATCATCCTGTCTCCAATTCTTGCGCTTCGCTTCCTTTTGCTTCCAAGAACCTCCTTACGACTGTCCATACATTTTTTCCATCCTATGATTTGCATGTCTCCATTTCTTTTAGAAATCTAGTATCGACAGTTGAGATTCGTAGGATGACCTGGACGTATGTTCAAAACATTAAGGCTACCTTTCTGATACATCAAATGAGGCACACAATTCTCTGGGATTATCTGTTGAAAAACATAGTAATAACTTCATAGTTAGCAATGATGTACTAGTTTTAGAAGTATGCAAAAGATGCACGAATGTTGTAATAGTAAAAAATCTTACCAGGGTATCTCCATGGTAGTTACCGTAGTTGAACACATGCACTAGTGGCACATATTAACCATAATGTTGAGGAGTTTGATTGTAGATATTGTAATTCTCAATGTCAGTACAAAATCCGACCAGATGATTTTTCTCCTTGTAAGTTGTTAACTCAGAGCCATCGGTGTAGTGGGTTTTGTCTACCATCTCCCGCACATTCTTTGAACAATGAAAATAAGTTGTCAATGGAAATAAGCTATCAACTATTTTGAAATAAACAATATAAATTAGCTAATAACTATGTTTGAGAAACTCAGATGGCGGTAGAATTGGAGGCGTATCAACAAGGACCAAATGTCCATATTGTCTTGCTCGATTTTAGGATCACCAAGATCCATGGTGACAAGCATACCCTCATCAAAACCATACATCTTGCAAAATGCTTCCCAATTTTTGCAACCAAAATGGGTTATGCTCCCAGAATTATACAGATTTACTTCAAAATCCACATTGTGATGATTCCTTAGGTGAATTTTCTTTGTTTTAGAAATTTCATGGTCTTCAAAATCCATCCTCTCCAAGACATAGCGTCTTGCATGGCACGGGTTAAGCTATACTCGAATTATAAAAGATGAAAATTACACGTTGAAAAAGTTGAAGTCATGCTTAATTATGAAAATAACACTTGCCGTCATTGTGTACCGTTTCAACTTCGAAGGTCTCCTCGAGCTTAATGCTGAAGCGCCGATCATCGTCCAGGTGAGGCATGTCGCACAGACCTCGATCGTCGTGGCACCAGCCGCACTCCCCCGAGAGACTTTCGTCGTCCGATGACGACATATCCTACGTTCATAATTCAAAACTACATCATCTCTTCCGTTGGGTCCAATAAGATAATCCACAGTGTGGTGAAAACACGCCCTTCGAACTGGTTTGAGCTATTGGTGAATGGAGATGGTCTAAGATTTGTTGGCGAACGTAGCAGAAATTTAAAATTTTCTACGCATCACTAAGATCAATCTATGGAGTAATCTAGCAATGAGGGGAAGGGGAGTGCATCTACATACCCTTGTAGATCACTAAGCGGAAGCATTCAAGTGAACAGGGTTGATGGAGTCGTACTCGTCGTGATCCAAATCACCGATGATCCTAGTGCCGAATGGACGGCACCTCCGCGTTCAACACACGTACAGCCTGGTGACGTCTCCTACGCCTTGATCCAGCAAGGGGAGAAGGAGAGGTTGGGGAACACTCCATCTAGCAGCAGCACGACGGCATGGTGGTGAAGGAGGAGCGTGGTAATCCTGCAGGGCTTCGCCAAGCACCGTAGGAGAAGAGGAGGACTTGGGAGAGGGGGAGGGCTGCACTAGAACTTGGGTGCGACTGCCCTCCCTACCCCCACATATATATAGGGGCAAGGGAGAGGGGGGCCGGCCCCCTCAGATCCAATCTGAGGAGGGGGCGGCGGCCAAGGGGGGTTGCCTTGCCCCCCAAGGCAAGGGGGGCGCCCCTTTAGGGTTCCCCCAAACCCTAGGCGCATGGGCCCTAGGGGGGAGGCGCCCAGCCCGCTAAGGGCCTAGTCCCTCTCCACATATAGCCCATAGGGCCCTTCGGGGCAGGTGGACCCTCCAGGTGGACCCCCGGAACCCCTCCGGTGGTTCCGGTACAATACCGGTAACCCCCGAATTATTCCGGTGACAGTCTGATGACTTCCCATATATAAATCTTTACCTTCGGACCATTCCGGAACTCCTCGTGACGTCCGGGATCTCATCCGGGACTCCGAACAACATTCGGTAACCACGTACATCTATTCCCTATAACCCTAGCGTCATCGAACCTTAAGTGTGTAGACCCTACGGGCTCGGGAGTCATGCAGACAGGGGCGAGACAACTCTCCGGTCAATAACCAACAGCGGGATCTGGATACTCATGTTGTCTCCCACATGCTCCACGATGATCTCATCGGATGAACCACGATGTCAAGGATTCAATCAATCCCGTATACAATTCCCTTTGTCCATCGGTACAATACTTGCCCGAGATTCGATCGTCGGTACGCCGATACCTTGTTCAATCTCGTTACCGGCAAGTCTCTTTACTCGTTCCATAACACATCATCCCGTGATCAACTCCTTGATCACATTGTGCACATTATGATGATGTCCTACCGAGTGGGCCCAGAGATACCTCTCCATTTACATGGAGTGACAAATCCCAGTCTCGATTCGTGCCAACCGAACAGACACTTTCGGAGATACCTGTAGTGAACCTTTATAGCCACCCAGTTACGTTGTGACGTTTGGTACACCCAAAGAATTCCTACGGTATCCGGGAGTTGCACAATCTCATGGTCTAAGGAAATGATACTTGACATTAGAAAAGCTTTAGCATACGAACTACACGATCTTTGTGCTAGGCTTAGGATTGGGTCTTGTCCATCACATCATTCTCCTAATGATGTGATCCCGTTATCAACGACATCCAATGTCCATGGTCAGGAAACCGCAACCATCTATTGATCAATGAGCTAGTCAACTAGAGGCTTACTAGGGACATGGTGTTGTCTATGTATCCACACATGTATCTAAGTTTCCTATCAATACAATTCTAGCATGGATAATAAATGATTATCATGAACAATGAAATATAATATAATAATAACTAATTTATTATTGCCTCTAGGGCATATTTCCAACAGTCTCCCACTTGCACTAGAGTCAATAATCTAGTTCACATCGCCATGTGATTAACACTCACAGGTAACATCGCCATGTGTCCAACATCCAAGAGTCTACTAGACTCAATGATCTAGTTCACATCACTATGTGATAAACACTTAAAGAATTCTGGGTTTGATCATGTTATGCTTGTGAGAGAGGTTGTAGTCAACAGGTCTTGCCATATTCAGATCCCTATGTATTTCGCAAAACTTTATATCGTAGATGCTGCTGCCACGTTCCACTTGGAGCTATTCCAAATTGTTGCTCCATTATACGTACCCGGTATCTCTACTTAGAGCTATCCGGATAGGTGTTAAGCTTGCATCGACGTCACTCTTTACGTCGAACTCTTTATCACCTCCATAACCGAGAAGCATTTCCTTATTACTCTAAGGATAATTTTGACCGCTATCTGGTGATCTACTCCGAGATCACCTTTGTACCCTCCTGCCAGACATGTGGCAAGGCACACATCAGGTGCGGTACTTCAGCATGGCATACCGTATAGAGCCTATGACAAAAGCATAGGGGACGACCTTCATCCTTTCTCTTTCTTATGCCGTGGTCAAGCTTTGAGTCTTACTCAACTTCACACCTTACAACTCAGGTAAGAACCCCTTCTTTGACTGATCTATTTTGAACTCCTTCAAAAACATGTCAAGGTGTGTGTTCTTTGGAAGTATCATCAGGCATCTTGATCTATCTCTATAGATCTTGATGCCCAATATGTAAGCAGCTTTATCCAGGTCTTCCTTTGAAAATCACTCTTCAAACAACCATTTATGCTTTCCAGAAATTCTACATTATTTCGGATCAACAATATGTCATCCACATATACTTATCAGAAATGTTGTAGTGCTCCCACTCACTTTCTTGTAAATACAAGTTTCTAACAAACATTGTATAAACCTAAAAGCTTTGATCACTCCATCAAAACATATATTCCGATTCCGAGATGCTTGCTCTAGTCCATAGAAGGATCACTCCAGCATACCTTTTAGCATCCTTGGGATCTACAAAACTTTGATTGTATCACATACAACTTTTCTTATGAAAACTGGTAAGAAAACTAGTTTTGACATCCATTTGTAAGATTTCATAATCGAAAAATACAGCTAATGCTATCTTGATTCCGACGGACTTAAGCATCGCTACGGGTGAGAAATTCTCATTGTAGTCAACTCCTTGAACTTGTGAAAAGACTCTTTCCCACAAGTCGAGCTTCATAGACGGTAACATTACCGCCCACGTCCGTCTTCTCCTTAAAGATCCATTTATCTCAATGGATTGCCGATCATCGGGCAAGTCCACCAAAGTCCATACTTTGTTCTGATACATGGATCCTATCTCAGATTTCATGGCTTCTAACCATCTGTCGGAATACGGGCCCACCATCGCTTCTCCATAGCTTGTAGGTTCATTGTTGTCTAACAACATGATATCTAAGACAGGATTACCGTTCCACTCAGGAGTAGTACATATCCTTGTCGACCTACGAGGTTCGATAGCAACTTGATCCGAAGCTTCATGATCACTACCATTAACTTCCTCTTCAACAGACGTAGGCGCCACAGAAAACATCTTTCTGTCTTGCATCACTCTCTGGTTGAAGTAAAGGTTCGACAACCTCATTAAGTTCTATCTTCCTCCCACTCAATTCTTTAGAGAGAAACTCCTTCTCGAGAAAGGACCCGTTCTTAGCGACAAACAATTTGCCCTCGGATCTGAGATAGAAGGTGTACCCAACTGTCACCATTGGGTATTCTATGAAGATGTGTTTGTCCGCTTTGGGTTCGAGCTTCTCCGGCTGAAGCCTTAAGCATCGTAGCCCCAAACATTAAGAAACGACAACTTTGGTTTCTTGCCAAACCAATGTTCATACGACGTCGTCTCAATGGACTTAGATGGTGTCCTATCTAAAGTGAATGCAGCTGTCTCTAACGCATAACCTCAAAATGAAAACGGTAGATTGATAAGAGACATCATAGATCGCACTGTATCTCATAAGGTTCAATTACGACGTCCGGACACATCATAACCCAGTGGTGTTCTAGGTGGCTTCAATTGTGAAACAATTCCACAATGTCTTAAGTGTTTGCCAAACTCATAACTCAGAAATTCTCATTGATCAGATCATAGGAATTTGCTCTTCTTGTTATGATGATTCTTAACTTCACTATGAAATCGCTTGAACTTTTCAAACGTTTCAGACTTGTGCTTCATTAAGTAAATATACCTATATCTACCCAAATCGTCAGTGAAGATGAGAAAATAGTGATATCCACTGCATGCTTCAATTCTCATTGGATCACACATATCAGCATGCATGATTTCCAACAAGTCACTTGCCCGTTTCATTATACCTGAAAACGGGGTCTTAGTCATCCTGCCCATGAGGCATGGCTCGCATGTGTCAAGTGATTCAAAATCAAGTGAGTCCAAACATCCATCGACATGGAGTTTCTTCATGCATCTTACGCCAATATGACCTAAGCGGCAGTGCCACGAGAAAGTGGTACTATCATTATTAACTCTACATCTTTTGGCGTGAACGTGTGTATTACCACGACCGAGATTCAATGAACCATTCACATAGGGTGCATGATCATGAAAGGTATCATTCATGTAAACAGAATAACCATTATTCTCTAACTTAAATGAATGACCGTATTGCAATGAGCATGATCTAATCATATTCATGCTCAACGTAGACACCTGATAACATTTATCTAGGTTCAATACTAATCCCGAAGGCAGATGGAGCGTGTGATGGTAATCTCATCAACTTTGCAAACACTTCCAACACACATCGTCACCTCGCCCTTAGCCAGTCTTCGTTTAGTCCGTAGCTTTTGCTTCAAGTCACCAGTAATAGCAACTGAACCGATATCCAATACCCAGGTGCTACCAGGAGTACTAGCGAGGTACACATTAATAACACATATATACTTTGTTGAAGTTGCCAGCCTTCTTATATACCATGCATTTGGGGTAATTCCGCTACCAGTGACCGTTCCCCTTACAATAGAAGCACTTAGTCTCGGGTTTGGGTTCAACCTTGGGTTCCTTTACTGGAGCGGCAACTGGTTTGCCATCCATGAAGTTTCCCTTCTAGCCATTGCCCTTCTTTAAACCAGTGGTCTTGTTAAACCATCAACACTTGATGCTCCTTCTTGATTTCTACCTTTTGCGGTCTTAAGCACCGCGAACAACTCCGGGATCAACTCCATCCCTTGCATGTCATAGTTCATCACGAAGATCTAGTAGCTTAGTGATAGTGGCTAGAGAACTCTATCAATCACTATCTTATCTAGAAGTTTAACTCCCACTTGATTTAAGTGATTGTAGCACCCAGACATTCTGAGCACATGCTCACTAGTTGAGCTATTCTCCTCCATATTGTTGGCTAAAGAACTTGTCAGAGGTCTCACACCTCTCAACACGGGCATGAGCCTGAAATCCCAATTTCAGCTCTTGGAACATCTCATATGTCTTATGGCGTTCAAAACGTCATTGGAATCCCGATTCTAAGCCGTAAAGTATGGTGCACTAAACTATCAAGTAGTCATCAGGATGTGTCTGTCAGGTGTTCACAACATCCATAGACGATGTTGTAGGGGTTTGCACATCGAGTGGTGCATCAAAGACATAAGCCTTCTGTGTAGCAGTGAGGACACTCCTCGGACTACGGACCTAGTCTACATCATTGCTTACAATATCTTTCAACTTAATCTTTCTCTAGGAACGTATTGAAACAGGGAGCTACAACGTGAGCTATTTATCTACAACATATTTGGAAAGACAATTTAGACTGTGTTCATGATAATTGAGTTCATCTAATCAAATTATTTAATGAACTCCCACTCAGATAGACATCCCTCTAGTCATCTAAGTGAAACATGATCCGAATCGACTAGGCCGTGTCCGATCATCACGTGAGATGGACTAGTCATCAACGGTGAACATCTCATGTTGATCGTATCTTCTATACGACTCATGTTCGACCTTTCGGTCTTCCGTGTTCCGAGGCCATGTCTGTACATGCTAGGCTCGTCAAGTCAACCTAAGTGTATTGCGTGTGTAAATCTGGCTTACACCCGTTGTATTCAAACGTTAGAATCTATCACACTCGATCATCACGTGGTGCTTCGAAACGACGAACCTTCACAACGGTGCACAGTTAGGGGGAACACTTTCTTGAAATTTTAGTGAGGGATCATCTTATTTAAGCTACCGTCGTTCTAAGCAAATAAGATGTAAAACATGATAAACATCACATGCAATCAAATAGTGACATGATATGGCCAATATCATTTTGCTCCTTCTGATCTCCATCTTCGGGGCTCCATGATCATCGTTGTCACCGGCATGACACCATGATCTCCATCATCATGATCTCCATCATCGTGTCTTCTTGAAGTTGTCTCGTCATCTATTACTTCTACTACTATGGCTAACGCTTTAGCAATAAAGTAAAGTAATTACATGATGTTTATGTTGACACGTAGGTCATAAATAAATTAAGACAACTCCTATGGCTCCTGCCGGTTGTCATACTCATCGACATGCAAGTGATTCTTATTACAAGAACATGATCAATCTCATACATCACATATATCATTCATCACATCCTTTTGGCCATATCACATCACAAGGCATATGCTGCAAAAACAAGTTAGACGTCCTCTAATTGTTGTTGCAAGTTTTTACGTGGCTGCTATAGGTTTCTAGCAAGAACGTTTCTTACCTACGCCAAAACCACAACGTGATATGCCAATTTCTATTTACCCTTCATAAGGACCCTTTTCATCGAATCCGATCCGACTAAAGTGGGATAGACAGACACCCGCTAGCCACCTTATGCAACTAGTGCATGTCAGTCGGTGGAACCAGTCTCATGTAAGAGTACGTGTAAGGTCGGTCCGGGCCGCTTCATCCCACGATGCCGCCGAATCAAGATAAGACTAGTAACGGCAAGTAAATTGAGAAAATCAACGCCCACAACTGCTTTGTGTTCTACTCGTGCATAGAAACTATGCATAGACCTAGCTCATGATGCCACTGTTGGGGAACGTAGCAGAAATTTAAATTTTTCTACGCATCACCAAGATCAATCTATGGAGTAATCTAGCAACGAGGGGAAGGGGAGTGCATCTACATACCCTTGTAGATCGCTAAGCGGAAGCGTTCAAGTGAACGGGGTTGATGGAGTCGTACTCGTCGTGATCCAAATCACCGATGATCCTAGTGCCGAACGGACGGCACCTCCGCGTTCAACACACGTACATCCCAGTGACGCTCCTACGCCTTGATCCAGCAAGGGGAGAAGGAGAGGTTGGGGAAGACTCCATCCAGCAGCAGCACGATGGCATGGTGGTGAAGGAGGAGCGTGGTAATCCCGCGGGGCTTCGCCAAGCACCGTAGGAGAAGAGGAGGACTTCGGAGAGGGGGAGGGCTGCGCCAGAACTTGGGTGCGGCTGCCCTCCCAACCCCCACATATATATAGGGGCAAGGGAGATGGGGGATGGCCCCCTCAGATCCAATCTGAGGAGGGGGCGGCGGCCAAGGGGGGTTACCTTGCCCCCCAAGGCAAGGGGGGGCGCCCCCCCCCCCCCTTTAGGGTTCCCCCAAACCCTAGGCGCATGGGCCCTAGGGGCGAGGTGACCAGCCCACTAAGGGGCTGGTCCCTCTCCACATACAGCCCATAGGGCCCTCTGGGGCAGGTGGACCCTCCCGGAGGACCCCCGGAACCCCTCCGGTGGTCCCGGTACAATACCGGTAACCCCTGAATTATTTCGGTCTCCCATATATAAATCTTTACCTCCGGACCATTCCGGAACTCCTCGTGACGTCCGGGATCTCATACGGGACTCCGAACAACATTCGGTAACCACGTACATCTATTATCTATAACCCTAGTGTCATCGAACCTTAAGAGTGTAGACCCTACGGGCTCGGGAGTCATGCAGACATGGCCGAGACAACTCTCCGGTCAATAACCAACAGCGGGATCTGGATACCCATGTTGGCTCCCACATGCTCCACGATGATCTCATCGGATGAACCACGATGTCAAGGATTCAATCAATCCCGTATACAATTCCCTTTGTCCATCGGTACGATACTTGCCCGAGATTCGATCGTCGGTACCCCGATACCTTGTTCAATCTCGTTACCGGCAAGTCTCTTTACTCGTTCCGTAACACATCATCCCGTGATCAACTCCTTGATCACATTGTGCACATTATGATGATGTCCTACCGAGTGGGCCCAGAGATACCTCTCCGTTTACACGGAGTGACAAATCCTAGTCTTTATTCGTGCCAACCCAACAGACACTTTCGGGGATACCTATAGTGAACCTTTATAGCCACCCAGTTACGTTGTGAAGTTTGGTACACCCAAAGCATTCCTACGGTATCCGGGAGTTGCACAATCTCATGGTCTAAGGAAATGATACTTGACATTAGAAAAGCTTTAGCATACGAACTACACGATCTTTGTGCTAGGCTTAGGATTGGGTCTTGTCCATCACATCATTCTCCTAATGATGTGATCCCGTTATCAACGACATCCAATGTCCATGGTCAGGAAACCGTAACCATCTATTGATCAACGAGCTAGTCAACTAGAGGCTTACTAGGGACATGGTGTTGTCTATGTATCCACACATGTATCTGAGTTTCCTATCAATACAATTCTAGCATGGATAATAAACGATTATCATGAATAATGAAATATAATATAATAATAACTAATTTATCATTGACTCTAGGGCATATTTCCAACAAGATTTTTAGTAGTAAGAAGTGAAGTGGTAATTTTGAGAGCAAATGGTTAGGATGAGTGGTTCCTCTTTCCTGTTTAGCTTTACAATAGAATATTGTTAGTCATGCACACTTGTGCATTTTCAGCCAGGCCCAGTGGAGTTGGCATAAAAACATTTATTTCTTTAAGCCTGCGACATCCATCTCAAGTATTTATGGTCAAGGGTTAGCAGGGCCATCCAAATAGAATATGTGGTATGGGCTTTTTTAGTAGGTCATCCTATCAGATTAGGGTTTATCGATGATGAGCAACTGACATTAGTAATAACTATGAGTTGATATCACACTTCTATATGTATAACACAAGAGGCAGTTGATCCTACTTAATTAAGTACTAAGATACCCCGGCCCATGCATTAGTCGCAAGTACCCCATATGTCCTATTTTTAGCAAAGTCATGCTAAAATTCAGGGAAAATTTCAGCATGACCTTTGCTGAAAATAGGACATATGGAGTACCCGAATTTGCCGGAATGGAAGTTAATCGACATTCCAGCAAACTCAAGGGCCTCTTGGGGTACCTACAATATCATTATCCCCGCATAATGAAGTCGCAATGGGTCATTTCATAAGATCACAAGTAGCATCATCACAAGTACAACATCATCACAAGTATAGCAGCAGCAGCAGTGAATACAGGCATAACAGCAGCAGCAGTAGGTTTATTCTTCTTCATAAACATTAATTGGTGTGGGTGACTCTATTTGCCCTCTAATGACCCACTCAACTTAACAGGACAAACCACAAGCATTGTTTTGATTCCAACAGCTGCTGTAAAATACATCCAACAAAGGTGCTCTAAAATCAGCAATACTACCCCCCAAATCTTTAGCTCAATTATGAAAATACATGGCTAGGACAACGGTAGCATTCAACCACAAGCCCAAGCCTATACTTAACTAGGCCCAGGTCCATTAAATTCTTACAGAAACCAAGAAATGGAATCAACTCCCCTTGTTGCTGATTCAGTCATGAGAGATGCCATGTCTCAAAAATATGAAGTAGCACCATCATGTTCGATTTCAATATAAGGAATATTACAAAATTAACAGTTAAGATCCCAGGTGAGTAACACACTTTGGTATTCTAGTTGCAAAACAAAACCGACATAACTCCTTAATCACTATTTCAGCAAGAAGCAGAGGAGGTTTAAAGGAAAGGAGCATATGTAGAAATACACAGCAGAAAAATACAAGAAGCCTTTGACACTCCGCTGCTCATGGTACCACTACCCCATGCACATGTATTTGGGAAAGCAGCAGAGCAGAGGAGGAGGCCATTTAATCAGGTAAATGGTGCATTTACAAATTCTTTTCTCCTGGGAACTAGAAGAAAATGTCAGTCACTGAAATGGACACACGGGACAAAAAAACTAGTGCCTAAACTGAACTAACTAATTAGACTAACTAACTAAACTAGTCCCTAAACAAGGATCCTAAACTAACTAATTAACTAAGTAACTAATTAGACTAACTAATAAGACTAACTAACAAAACTAGTGCCTAAACTAAACTAACTAATTAGACTAACTAACTAAATTAGAGGAAAATCTTAGTCACTGAAATGCAGCATCAGTTAGTAGCAGAGGAGAGCGGGATCAGGGAGCAGCAGGGCACCCCGGACGGCCGCAGGCACAGGCAGCAGCAGCTTCGACAAGCAGCGGCAGCAGCAACACTCGATGTGGACGAGCGGGCGTGAGGCAGAGGGCGGCCAGCACGAGCAGGGGATGGCTTGGGGGTCAGGGGAAGGCGGGCATGGGCGCAGGGCTACCGGCCAGGTGAGGCGGGGCTCGCGGCCAGGGACTTTAGAGGCACGGCTGGGCGTGGTGCGCGTGTAGCAGGACGAGGCAGCAGAAGGAAGCCCGGCGCGCGGCGAGGCCGTATGTCGCGCAGCAGCAGTAGGGTTCAGGCACGATGGAGTCGGCGTCCTATGGCATCTAACTCAAAGGGGGAAGGGGGGCGAGGGAGGAGCTCACCGCGGTGGCGATGGCGAGATGGGGAGCAGCGGTGGCTACGGCGAGCGGAGGAAGAAGAAGTGCTCGGGCCTCCTCTCCTGGTGGACACGGGTGTCCTCCTCCCAGTGCTCCGAGGGCTGGCAGTCGTGGTGGCAGGCCGTCGGCGGCAAGGACTGAGATGGCGAGGCAGGGTGCGGGGGTCGTCGGAGCGGGTGTGGAGCGAGGGGGGAAGTGGATCTAGCGAGGGAGGGACGAAGGGATCGGGTGAATTAGCTAGGGGGGAAGATTACTAATGGCGCACCCCCTGGCGGTGCGCCATTAGTATGTTTTTTATAGCAATGGCGCACCCCTGAGCGATGCGCCATAAGTAATCTTTTTTTAGATAGCAATGGCGCACCAGCCAGTGGTGCGCCATAAGTAATTTTTTATTATTATTATTTTTGTTGCATCAAATATTTTTTTAGAAACTGAATATGCATATGAAATAGTAATAAATTTTTATAAAAACAGTAATAATTTTTTAAAAATATCATCAAATTTGTTATTTGAGAATATTTATGAATATAAAAAAATATCATCAAATTTGTTATTTGAAAATATCTTAAAATTTGTTATTTGAAAATATAATCAAATTTGTTTTTTGGATTTTTAGTTGCATTCATTTGTGACGGTGGAGCGGGGGGTCCTC
>NC_041382.1:488446564-488484602 GCF_002162155.2 Triticum dicoccoides | reverse complement strand
GGGGGTGGTCGTCGGCGGCGGTGGAGCAGGGAGGGTGCGGGGGGTGCTCCGTGGCGGTGGAGCGGGGGAGGGTGCGGGGGGTGCTTGTGGTGCGCCATTAGTAGTTTTGCAAAAAAAATTATAGTGGTGGCGCACTGTGTGGCAGGTGCGCCATTACTAGTTAAAACTAGTAATGGCGCACTGTGCCCTGGTGCGCCATTAGTATTTTTGGAAAAAAATATTACTAGTGGCGCACCGAGGGTCTGGTGCGCCATTAGAGTCTATCACACTAATGGCGCACCAACACATGGTGCGCCACTGCTATATAGTAGTGGTGCACCACATGTCTGGTGCGCCATTAGTGGCCATATCATCTATAGCCCTTTTCCTAGTAGTGATGGTGGTCTTCACCTTTCCTTTTTACAAATTTTCTTTTTGGCAAGAACTATATATTGGGGAAATATTCACACATACATATCCACTCGGATGTAGGTGATCATAATTTATTATTGTTGACATTACCCTTGAGGTAAAAGGTTGGGAGGCGAAATTATAAGCCCCTATATTTCTCTATGTCCGATCGAGGCTTAGATCTTATAAGTATCGCGTGAGTGTTAGCAATTGTGAAAGACTAAAAGATGGTTGAGTATGTGGACTTGCTACATAAAAGATCTTAAATTGGCTCTATCCAATATTATGATAAATTACAATTTCTTCAATGACTGAGATCATAGTTTGTTAGCTTTCAATAAAGTTTTTGGTTCATACTTTACCTTGTGAATGAATTACCACTTTAGCATAAGAAGTTATATGACAATATGTTGTTGTTGTCCGATATATGATGTTCTCATATCCATATTTTATTTTCCTCAACACTTCTATCTCTAAACATGTGGTCTTGATTATCGATTTTGGCTTTCGCTTGAGGACAAGCAAGGTCTAAGCATGGGGGAGTTGACATGTCCATTTTGCATCATGCTTTTATGTTGATATTTATTGCATTATGGGGTGGTATTTCACATTATGGTACAATACTAATGCCTTTTCCCTCTTATTTTACCAGATTTACATGAAGAGGGATAATGCCGGCAGCTAGAATTCTGGACCAAAAAGGAGAAAATCTGAGATACCTATTCTACACAAATCCAAATGTCCTGAAACTTTATGGAGAATTGTTTTGGAATAAAAAATATTGGGCAAAAAATAACAGAAGGGGACCCATCAGGTGGCCCCAAGCCTAGGGGCGCGCCCCTAGGGCTTGTGGGGCCCCTGGCCATCGTGTGGTGCCCATCTTCTGCTATATGAAAGGTTTTAACCCAGAAAGAATCATAAGGAAGCTTTCGGGATGAAGCGCCCTCCTCTCAAGGCGGAACCTAGGCAGAAGTAACATAGGGCTCCGTCGGAGCTATTCTTCCAAGGTAACTTCCCTCCGGGAGGGGGCAATTGAAGCCATCATCATCACCAATGATATCCTCTCATCGAGGGAGGATCTATTTTCATCAACATCTTCAGCAGCACCATCTCCTCTCAAACCCTAGTTCATCTCTTGTATTCAATCTTTATCTCAAAACCTGAGATTAGTACATGTGGGTTACTAGTAGTGTTGACTACTCCTTGTAGTTGATGCTAGTTAGTTTATTTGGTGGAAGATCATATGTTCAGATCCATAATGATATTTATTACCCCTCTGATCTTGAACATGAACATGCTTTGTGAGTAGTTACATTTGTTCCCGAGGACATTGGAGAAGTCTTGTTATAAGTAATCATGTGAATTTGGTATTCGTTCGATATTTTGATGAGATGTATGTTGTCTTTCCTCTAGTGGTGTTATGTGAATATCGACTACATGCCACTTCACCATGATTTGGGCCTAGGGGAAGACATTGGGAAGTAATAAGTGTATGATGGGTTGCTAGAGTGACAAAATCTTAAACCCTAGTTTATGCGTTGCTTCGTAAGGGGCTGATCTGGATCTACATGTTTCATGCTATGGTTAGATTTATCTTAATTCTTCTTTCGTAGTTGTGGATGCTTGCGAGAGGGGTTATTCATATGTGGAGGCTTGTCCAAGTAAGGACAACACCCAAGCACCGGTCCACCCACATGTAAAATTATCAAAGTAATGAACGTGAATCATATGAGCATGATGAAAACTAAGTTGACAGTAATTCCCATGTGTCCTCGGGAGCGCTTTGCTTTATATAAGATTTCGTCTAGGCTTATCATTTGCTATAGAAAGGATTGGGACACCTTGCTGCACCTTTGCTACACTTGTTACTTGTTACCCGTTACGAATTATCTTATCACAAAACTATTAGTTACTGATAATTTCAATGCCTGCAGAAAATATCTTGCTGAAAACCGCTTGTCATTTCCTTCTGCTCCTCGGTGGGTTCGACACTCTTACTTATCGAAAGGACTACGATAGATCATCTATACTTGTGGATCATCAGGGGTGGCTCTATGGTTCGCGTGGAGTGCGGGGATAAGGAGGCCAGACTGAGAACTTGGGCCGGCTCGGCTGGGCCGACTGGAGTGGCCAGCTGGGCAGGTTGGCCCAAGGGGGGTTTCCTTTATTTTTTATTTTTGCTTTTCTCTTTTAGTTATTTTATTTTATTTATGTTTATATTTTACTTTTATTTATTATAGTTTTATAAATCACAAAGTAAATTCCTAAATTAGTGTTACAACATCACCCACTGCCACAAAAAGTTTTACCCCAAAATAAAATAGTTTAGTATTTTCTAAAAAAACAAAAGGCATTTAATTAGTGGTTTTAGCTACTGTTTTGATTATGTAGAGCATTTAAACATTTTATAAAAATTTGGTTTCACCACCATTATTACTTATGAATTATTTGTCACATTTAGAACATTTTAGTTGTAATGTTTGAAAACTTCTATTGTTTGACTTTATTTTAAATTTGAATTTCAAGTCGGTTTTGAATTAACGCAAGATTAACAACAGTAATCATGGTGGTGTGGCATCAAGGTTACTGTAGCTTAATTATCCAGGCGTTACAATTCTCCTCCACTACAAGAAATCTCATCCCGAGATTTAGGAGGTAGAAGGGAATAGTGCGGGGTATTCATCACGTAGGCAATCCTTGTGTTCCCAAGTAGCTTTGTCTTTAGACTTATGTGACCACTGGACTAGAATTTTTATCGCCTTCTCACAGGTGCGGCGTTCAACTTGGTCAAGAATGCAGACCAGATGCTCTATATAGGAGAAGTCCTATTGCACCTCGAGCACTTCATGATCCACTGCTTGGATTGGGTCCTTGAAGCAGTAGCGGAGGCATGACACATGCACATCGTGAACCTAAGAAAGGTTCGGTGGCAGTTCCAGTTGACATGCCACTTTTCCACGCCTTTCAAGAATAGTGAATGGACCAATATAGCGAGAGCTAGCTTGCCCTTAATCCTGAAGCGGTGAGAACCCTTCGTTGGCATGACTCAAAGATAAGCCTTTTCACCAGGTTGATAGACCATGTCTTTGTGATGACGGTCATACTGACTCTTTTGATGTGACTGAAAAATCTTCAAATTCTTGTGGATAATGCGGACTTGCTCTTCAGTGTGTTGGATAATATCCAGACCGAAGAGTGAATGTTCCCCAGTTTCTGACCAGTTTAGTGGGGTTTGGCACTTTCGTCCATATAACACTTCGAAGGGGGCCATCTTCAGACTAGCTTCATAGCTATTGTTGTAGGAGAACTCAGCATATGGGAGAGATTCCTCCCATTTCTTACCGAAGGAAATGACACAAACTCGAAGCATGTCTTCAAGAAATGCAGTGCTGAAAGACAGATGAGTTCCCATAGCTTCTTGGTAAGTTTCCCAGAATCTTGAAGTGAATAAGCTGCCACAGTCTGAACTGATAACCAATGGAATACCATGGAGTGAAACAATTCTGGACATATAGAGAGTTGCGAGCTGGCTAGCAGTGATGGTTTCTTTGATGGCCACAAAATGTGCAACTTTAGAAAGTCGGCCAATGATGACAAGAATAGCATCATTACCCTTTTGCGATTTGGGAAATCCAGTGACGAAGTCCATTTCGACATGGTCCCATTTCCATTCAGGAATAGTAATAGGTTGCAGAGTTCTAGCAGGCCTTTGTTGTCCCTCTTTGATTTTATGGCAGATGTCACACTCAACAACATAGCGAGAAATGGCTTGCTTCTTATTTGGCCACCAACACCTCTGACGAATGTCTTGGTACATCTTGGTAATACCGGGATGAATAGACAGAGGGGCCTTTGAAGTACCACTAGGCGGCCTTTGAAGTACAAAGCGCCATCATTAGCAAAAGTGAAGAATGAGGGCTTTCCTTCTGTGACATAGCGTTTAATCCTCTTGATTTCATCGTCACACTTCTAAAGCCATTTGATGGAGGCCACAAGATCTGGTTTAGCAACCAGGGTATTGAGAGAACCCTGGGGAACAACATGGAGGCTCATTTTGCAGAACTCTAGAGGAGGGGGAGTGAGTGCACTAGGAGGAACAATATGGAGGTTCCGCTTTCTGAATTCTTCAATAAGCGAGGGAAGAACTTTGCAAACCTGGAGGTGGCAGCAATATGAATTGCGGCTCACGGCATCAGCCATTACATTAGCCTTGCCTGGGTATGGGAAATACCAAAGTCAAAATCTTCTACAGTCTCCATCCACCTCTGCTGACGGAGGTTTAGGTCTGGCTGAGTAAACAGACACTTCAAACTTTGGTGGTCGGTGAAGATCTTGCAACGATTACTGAGGACGTAATGTTGCCACTGTTTTAGTGCATGTATGACAGTCGCAAGCTCGAGGTCATGAACTGGGTAGTTATCATCGTGAGGGCGTTACTGATGAGAGGCATAAGCAATCACTCTCGCTCTGGCATTAGGACATAGCCTAATCCTTGAGGTGAAGCATCACAGTAAATGATGAAATCCTTCTTAGTATCAGGTGGAGCATGCACTAGAGCAGAAGCCAGCTTGTCCTTGAGCGCTTGGAAACTTTCCTAACACTTTTTTGTCCAATCAAACTTGACGCCTTTGTGAAGCAGACTAGGTAGAGGCTTGGCGATCTTGGAGAAGTTCTCAACGAATGGACAGCAATATCTGGCAAGTCCATGAAAACGTCTGCCTTGCTTGACGTTCTTCGGGAGATTCCATCCTTGGAGATGACATGGCCAAGATATGTTACTTCCCATAACCAAAATTCACACTTGGAGTACTTGGCATATAGTTGATGTTCCCGAAGCTTCTCTAGCACAAGGCAAAGATGTCCAGCATGCTCTTCTTTATTCTTGGAATATACTAAGATGTCATCCAGATAGACCACGATGAACATGCCGAGGTATTCCATGAAGATATAGGTCACCAGACGAGAGAAAGTTGCTAGAGCATTGGTGTACTCATATGTACCACAGCGAGTCACGAAAGCAGTCTTAGGGATATCTTCCTCATTCACTCGGGTCTGATGATAACCCAACCTCAAGTCGAGTTTAGAGAAGACTGACGAACCAGCCAGTTGATCATACAGATCACTGATCCGAGGAAGGGGGCATTTGTTCTGGATAGTGGCTTGGTTAATAGGACAATAAACTTGGACCAATCGGTTCGTCCCATCCTTCTTCTTGACAAAGGGAGAAGGAGCTCCCCAATTAGAGGAACTTGGGCGAATGAAACCACTGTGAAGGGATTTGTCGATGTCCTCCTTAAGCTCAAGGAGTTCATGTGGCGGCATTTTGTAGGGTCGTTTGGCAATAGGAGTGGTGCCTGGTTTGAACTTGATAACCCACAAGTATAGGGGATCACAATAGTTTTCAAGGGTAGAGTATTCAAACCAAATTTATAGATTCGACACAAGGGGAGCCAAAGAATATTTGAAGGTATTATCGGCTAAGTTGTCAATTCAACCACACCTGGAGATTAATTATCTATAGAAAAGTGATCAGTAGCAAAGTAGTTTGATAGTTTTGATAATAGTAGCAGTAGCAATGGTAACAGTAACAGTGATAGCAGTAATTTTTAACAAGTGTAACAGTGAAGGTAGCAGTGGTAACTTAGCAAAACAATATAAGATAAATTCGTTGGCATTGAATCGGTGACTTGTTGGATGATATTCATCATGAGACAGTTATAACCTAGGGCGATACGGAACTAGCTCTAGTTCATCGATATAATGTAGGCATGTATTCCCTAAATAGTCATACGTGCTTTATTAAAAGAACTTGCATGACATCTTTTGTCCTACCCCCCCCCCCCCCGGTGGCAGCGGGGTCCATATTGGAAACAAGGGATATTAAGGCCTCCTTCTAATAGAGAACCGGAAAATAGCATTAACACATAGTGAATACATGAACTCCTCAAACTACGATCATCATCGGGAGTGGGACCGGTTCTTGTCACTCCGGGGTTGCCGGATCGTAACCGTAGTAGGTGACCATAACTTGCAAGATCGGATCTAAAACATGGATATAATGATGAATTCATAAAAGGTTCAGATCTGAAATCATGGCACCCGAGCCTAGAGTGACAAGCATTAAGCATGGAAAAGTTATAGCAACATCAATCTAAGAACATAGTGGATACTAGGGATCAGGCCCTAACAAAACTAACTCGACTACATGATGAATCTCATCCAACTCCTCACCAACGAGTGAGCCTACGAAGGAATTACTCACTCCATGAGGATACCCGTGCCCTATATCCATGACAGAATTGGCGAGGGAGAAGGGTTGGTGATGATGAAGAACGAAGATCCCCATCTTCGGAGCCCCAAACGGATTCCAGATCTGCCCTCCCGAGGAAGAACATGGCTTGGCAGCGGCTCCGTCTCGTGGATCGGGACAATCCTTTCTCCCTTATTTTTTCTAGAACAATGTGAATTTATAGTATCAGGGGGTCATCAGCAGGGCCACCAGGTGGGTACAACCCACCTGGGCGGGCCAGGAGAGGGGTGCGCACCCTGGTGGGTTGTGCCCACCCAGGGGCCTCTCTCCAGTGGGTCTTGGCTCCTCGCCCGCCCTGGTGGGTTGTACCCACCCAGGGGCCTCTCTCCAGTGGGTCTTGGCTCCATAAATTCTTATTATTGGTATAGGAAATCCTCAAAATGTTTTGTTCCATTCCGAGAACTTTATTTTTGCACAAAAACAACACCATGGTAGTTCTGCTGAAAACAGCGTCTGTCCTAGGTTAGTTTCATTCAAATCATGAAAATTAGAGTCCAAAACAAGAGGAAAAGCATGAGAAAAAGTAGATACGTTGGAGACGTATCAACTCCCCCAAGCTTAAACCTTTGCTTGTCCTCAAGCAATTCAGTTGATAAACTGAAAGTGAGAAAGAAAAACTTTTACGAACTCTTTTGCTCTTGTGTGCATAAATAAGCTTAAACATCACCCAGGTTTTCAGCCAATATTATAACTAACCATGTCAACAATAACTCTTAAAGATTATAATGACTCATATCAATGAGATAATCAGCTAGCGAGCAATAATAAGATATCTCAAATAGCAACACATTGTCAAAACAACCATGATATAATATGACAATAATGGTATCTCGCTAGCCCTTTCTGAGACCGCAAAACATAAATGCAGAGCACCTCCGAAGTTCAAGCAGCGACTAAACATTGTAATTCATGGTAGAAAAGATCCAGTCATGATGCACCCAACATTAGCTATACACAATGCATAAATCATGATTTTTGTGCTCTACTCGGTTTCTGGCGCTTGTTTATAGAAGGTGATGACACAATATAAAATTAAATAGAAAGTCCATTCGGAGAGGGAAGCAGTGATTTGCAGAGGTGCGAGAGCTCAGTTTTTTAAAACAGAGATAAATGATATTTTGAGACATGCACCCTTCTTATTCACTTCACGACCATCAGTTATCAACATGTTCCATGCTAAGCACGCTAGTGGCGGTCCCCAAGCGTAAAGTAAAGGTTTTAACTCCATTGGGACTTTTTGTTTGATTATGTAAGAGATGAACTCTTTTTGTATTTTGTAGTTTGGGACTGGGCATCCCTATTACTGCCCATTTCCTCATGCGATGGCAAGTGAATAAACACTCCACCTGAGGATAACATGCTTAGAACGGAAGATATCGACCACCTCCTGTCGTTCCATGAACGATCCAGGCACACAAAACGGATTATTTTTTTAGAAGTTTTTAGATGTGGCACATGCAAATTTACTTAGGATGGTAGAGTAATACCGTATATAGGTAGGTATGGTGGACTCATTTGGAATAACTTTGGGTTCAAGGTTTTTGATGTACAAGCAGAATTCCCACTTAGTACATGCGAAGGCTAGCAATTTAAGATTGGGAAGCGACCAAGCAGTATGCATAAGTAACATTGGACACTAGCATGAGTAGGATATGAACACCATGAACATAAACATTATAGAGGCTATGTTGGTTTGATTCAACTACATGCATGAACATGTACCAAGTCAAGCCACTTGAACATTCATAGGAGAATACCATATCATCATACTACATCACAATCATCTTAACGCTATGTTGATATCTAAGATAAATCATTATTAACTCCCAGCTACTCATTGCAAACATGTTTAATCATAATGGGCTGAAGCATGGGCACTAGGGTAAACATATTTACACAGACAGGACAAGTCGAGTTCATACCAGTTTCTCTTTGCCACGAACAGTTCATCAAATGTTGTCATTATTACCTTTCATTTGCATGACCAAATGATATGAAAATAATAATAGTCCAAGAGTGCCATGGACTAAGCTGGAATCTACAAACATTTTATTCAACAGGAGAAGACAAGGTAAAATGGGCTCTTATTAGTTCAACAATTATTCATATGAGAGCCACTCAACATTTTCATCATGGTCTTCTCCTCGGTACAACTCGAATAAAAGAAAAGAAATCCAGAGAAACACGCTGAAATATTTTTGGAGTTTTTGGTTTTCTTTAACAAGCAAATAAAAAGTAAAAACGAGAAAAACTATTTACACGGGAAAGCTCCCAACAAGCAAAAGAAGAACAAGGAAATCTTTTTCGAGTTTCTTTTTAGTGCTACTACTAAGCATGCATAGAAAGTAAATTAACTACAACTAATTTTTTTGGTTTTTCTAAAGTTTTTAAAACACACAAGAAGAAAGAAAGAAAATAAATCTAAGCATGGATGATACAATGAAAAAGTGTGAACATCGACAAATGGAATGATATGTGAACATGAATATAATGTTGGTGAGAAACACGTACTCCCCCAAGCTTAGGCTTTTGGCCTAACTTGGTAGTAAATTAGTAGCCTCGAGGGTAGTATGGATCCTGAGGAGGAGGCATCTACTCATCCCACCACTGAGGAGCGGCCATCCACTGATCTCACTGTGGAGGTGCCTGTGCAGCCTCTGTAGCAGCGTGGGCATTCCAGTAGGCGAGGATGTCTGCGGGCATAATCCGGTATCCGCCCCTAGCAATAGAATCAAACAAAGTAGGTGTAGGCAAGGGGATAACATCACGAGTATCAACTTTATAGACCAAGTTATAAGGAATGGAAATGTCAGGACGATCATGTGCAAGAAAGTGATGGTGATCCATGGCTGCATGGTCTAGGTAAACTTTGGTCAAAGGGAAATCATTAGGGAATATCTCAACTTCGTAGTGAGCCGCCAAACGAGTAGGAAAAATCCCACCATGTATTTTACCCTGGGATTTATTAAGGTGTAGGCAAGGAGCCATGATAGCTCACAAGCTATACGTGTTGTCACCCTGAACTGCACGACGTAAAACAGCAAGGTCTGGTGAACTAAGTGCACCCACCTTCTCCCTAGCAAGCAAGCATTTGGTAACGAAATATGTGAAGTAACAGACATTAGGGAAATGTAAATCACCGGCAGTGATGGCTGACACTCTCCTCTCATCACCCACTATCAAAGTGCGATAAAAATCCTCAAACTCAGCCAGCCTAGGTTCGGCCAAGCTCCCGTTAGAAGGGATCAAGCATATGTCACAAAACTCAGTAAGTGGTATCTGATGATTTTCAACATATAAATCAAAGCTCGCTTCAGGAGGATTATTTCTCGGCAAGAAAGTAAAGCTTTGAACAAACATGTTTGTGAGGATTTGGTGCTGGTCACACTCATCTGCGATGAAGTCGGTGAGACCAGCATTTTCAATGAATTGCATGAACTCCTCATGAATCCCAGCTTCTAGCAGGAACGGGATGTGCGGCCATTCGCACGGCAGTACCTCTGCCAACCTCCGAGGGTGGAGATCATTGTCAGAAGACTCCCCAATAACACCCTTGGAGTTCTTCCTTGAGCCATATTTCCTGAAGATATTCATGTCTGCGTACAATTTTTCATATGAACAAAAATATGAATTTTTAGTTCACAAAATTTTTCCAACAAAACTTCGAAAACTAGTAGCAACTACTCATAGGGATACATAGAGGCCATAGCAAGCATTCAAACTACTTAGAACACTAAGAATTCAACATGCAAGCACATCTACAGCAGCACCAAGAGTAGCTAATTATTCAAAGTATAAACCACTAAAACGAAAACTAATTGGACAAATGGTGGAGTCACATACCAAGTAACAATCTCCCGAAACAGTTTCGGAAATGGAGCTTCGAACAAAGAGATCGAAAATGGCAGCAAAATGAGCAAGAACACGGGACAAAGAAGAAGAGTGATTTTTTTTCTGGAGGTAGGTGACAATGTGGGCTAAAGAGATAAGTGAGGGGGCCATGTGGGGACCACAACCCCCCAGGGCACGCTAGGGGGTGCTGGCGCACCCAGGTGGGTCGTGCCCACCTGGTGCACCCCCCCCCTCTGGTTATTTTTGCACCAAAAATTCTTAAATATTCAGGAAAAATCATATAAATTTTTTAGAGCATTCCGAGAACTTTTATTTTTGTGTCAATTTTTTATTGCACAGAAATTCAGGAAAAAGACAAAACATTGCATTTTATTTTATTTAACTAATAAAAACAGAGAATAAAAAGTAAGGAAAGAAAGTAGTGCTTACTAAATTCATCAACTTCATACCGTTCAAAAATCATTCATTACTAAGGTTGATCAAGTCTTATTAACAACCACTTTCGATTAGTATGAAACCGAAGAACTTCCATAAATCACTAAGTTACCTCAATGGGGATATGCATTTCCCCAAAAATAATAATTTCATATTTCTTTTTGACAGTAGGTAGAGGTATTTGAAAACTTCCAATAGTGATTGTCAGAGATTTTTCAATAACATTAATACCATCACTTGGAATTGTTTCTTCGGAAAGTGCTATGCTCATTACCATTGATATGAAAAGTAACCTTGTTTTTATTGCAATCAATAACAGCCCCTGCAGTATTCAAAAAGGGTCTACAAAGGATAATGAACTTGTTGCCGTCCTCAGGCATCTCAAGTATAACAAAGTTAGTCAAAATAGTAACATTAGCAATAACAACGGGCACATCCTCACAGATACCGATAGGAATGGCAGTTGATTTTTCAGCCATTTGCAAAGATATTTCATTAGGTGTGAGTTTATTCAAATCAAGTCTTTTATATAAAGAGAAAGGCATAACACTAACACCAGCTCCTAAGTCACACAAAGTTGTTTTCATATAATTCTTTTTGATAGAGCAAGGTATAGTTGGTATTCCATGATCACCAAGTTTTTTAGGTTCTCCATCTTTAAAAGTATAATTAGCAAGCATAGTTGAGATTTCAGCTTCTGGTATTTTTCTCTTATTTTTGATGATGTCTTTCATATACTTTGCATAAGGAGGCATTTTCAGGATATCAGTCAAGCGAGTGTGCAAAAAGACTGGCCTCAGCATTTCAGCAAAGCATTCAAATTCGTCATCATCATTCTTTTTAGTTGACTTGGGTGGAAAAGGCATAGGTTTTTGAACCCATGGTTCTCTTTCTTTACCGTGTTTTCTAGCAACAAAGTCTCTTTTGTCATATCTTTTATTTTTAGGTTGTGGGTTATCAAGATCAACAGGTGGTTCTATCTCAACATCATTATCTGGTTCTTTATCATTGGCTGGTTGAGAGTCTTCATGAACCTCACCATTATCTTTTTCATTATCATTAGGTGAGTGTTCATTACCAGATTGAGTTTCAGCATCTGAAATAGAAACTTCATTTTCATTATCAGGAGGTTTCTCTATTTCAGGTTCACTAGAAGTGTGCAAAGTCCTATCATTTTTCTTTTTCTTTTTCTTCCTGGAAGGACTAGGTGCACTAGTGTTGTTTCTTTGTGAATCTTGTTCAATTCTTTTAGAGTAACCCTTAGGATAAAGTGGTTCCTGAGTCATTTTACCTCCTCTAGTGGTAACTCTAACAGCGAAGTCATGCATATTATGGTCCATTTCATCAAGCAATTCCCTTTGAGTCTTAGCAACTTGTTCTAATTGATTTTGATCCATAGAAGCATGTTTTCCAACACCTCTAACATCATTTGATATTCTAAATAAAAAGTTACTCAAGCGAGCAATCATAACAGAATTATATTTCAATTATTTCATAACATTTGCATTGAAGTGATCTTGTTTTCTAATATAGTTTTCAAACTCATAAAGGCATTGACTAGGATGCATATTGTGAGGATTATCATTTTCATTAAACTTCATAAGAGAATTTACCTCTACCACCTTAGGCATTGGTGGTGTATTAAACCCATGTATTTCTTTAATAGGAGGTAAATTTTTAACATCCTCAGCTTTAATACCTTTTTCCTTCATAGATTTCTTTGCCTCTTGCATATCTTCGGGACCGAGATATAATATACCCCTCTTCTTCGGAGTGGGTTTAGGTGGTGGTTCGGGAATAGTCCAATCATCATAATTTTTCAATATGTTATTCAATTATTCTTTAGCTTGAGCAATAGTTCGTTCCCTAAACACACAACCAGCACAACTATCTAGGAAGTCCCTAGAAGCATCGGTGAGTCCATTATAGAAGATATCAAGTATTTCATTTTTCTTAAGAGGATGACCAGGCAAAGCATTAAGAAACTGGAAAAGCCTGCCCCAAGCTTGTGGGGGACTCTCTTCTTTAGTTTGCACAAATTTAAATATTTCCTGTAAGGCAGCTTGTTTCATATCAGCAGGAAAATATTTTTTAGAGAAGTAATAAACCATATCCTCAGGACTACGTACACAACCAGGAGCAAGAGTATTGTACCAAGATTTACCCTTTAATGAGAAAGGTAATAATTTGAGAATAAAGTAATAACGAGTTTTCTCATCATGAGTAAAAAGGGTGGCTATGTCATTCAACTTAGTAAGTTGTGCCACAACAGTTTTAGTTTCATAACCATGGAAAGGATCAGATTCAACCAGAGTAATTAGCTCTGGGTCGACAGAGAATTCATAATCCTTATCATCAATAAAGATAGGTGAAGTAGTAAACTTAGGATCACATTTCATTCTAGCATTCAGAGATTTTTCTTTATACTTGTGTAATAATTTATGTAGATCATATCTATCATTACAAGCAAGAATATCTCTAGTTGCTTCTTCACTCATAACATAAACTTCCGGTACCTTAGGCAATTCATATCTAGGAAGGCTAGTTCCAGCAGGTGTTTCAGGAGTTTCAGTTTCAAGCTCATCATCAGATTCAACAACATCATGTTGTATAACTCTAGCAATTTTTTCATTGAGAAATTCACCAAGTGCACATCATCATTATCAAGCAAGGTACTAGCATCATCATAACCATCACTCACAGTAGAAGTAGCATCATCAATAACTTGCGACATATCAGAATTAATAGCATGTGGTGGTGTTGCAAGTTTATTCATAACAGAAGGTGAATCTAAAGTAGAACTAGATGGCAGTTCCTTACCTCCCCTCGTCCTTGAGGGATAAATCTTAGTCTTTGGATCCTTCAAATTCTTCATAGTGATAATATGATAATAATCCCAAGTGACTCAACAAATATAGCTATGCTCCCAGGCAACGGCGCCAGAAAAAAGTCTTGATAACCCACAAGTATAGGGGATCGCAACAGTTTTCGAGGGTAGAGTATTCAACCCAAATTTATATATTTGACACAAGGGGAGCCAAAGAATATTTGAAGGTATTAGCAGCTGAGTTGTCAATTGAACCACACCTGGAGATTAATTATCTACAGCAAAGTGATTAGTAGCAAAGTAGTTTGATAGTTTTGATAATAGTAGCAGCAGCAACGGTAACAGTAACAATGATAGTAGTAATTTGTAACAAGTGTAACAGTGATGATAGGAGTGGTAACTTAGCAGAAACAATATAAGATAAATTCGTAGGCATTGCATTGGTGACTTGTTGGATGATATTCATCATGAGACAGTTATAACCTAGGGCGATACGGCACTAGCTCCAGTTCATCGATATAATGTAGGCATGTATTCCGTAAATAGTCATACGTGCTTTATTAAAAGAACTTGCATGACATCTTTTGTCCTACCCTCCTGTGGCAGCGGGGTCCATATTGGGAACTAAGGGATATTACGGCCTCCTTTTAATAGAGAACTGGAACAAACCATTAACACATAGTGAATACATGAACTCCTCAAACTACGGTCATCACCGGGAGTGGGCCTGGTTGTTGTCACTCTGTGGTTGCCGGATCATAACCATAGTAGGTGACTATAACATGCAAGATCAGATCTAAAATATGGATATAATGATGAATTCATAAACGGTTCAGATCTGAAATCATGGCACCCGGGCCCAAAGTGACAAGCCTTAAGCATGGCAAAGTCATAGCAACATCAATCTAAGAACATAGTCGATACTAGGGATCAGGCCCTAACAAAACTAACTTGATTGCATGATGAATCTCATCCAACTCCTCACCGACCGACGAGCCTACGAAGGAATTACTCATTCCCGGTGGGGAGCATCATAGAATTGGCGATGAAGAAGGGTTGCTGATGACGAAGAACGAAGATCCTCCTCTCCGGAGCCCCAAACGAACTCCAGATCTGCCCTCCCGAGGAAGAACAGGGTTGGCGGTGGCTCCGTCTCGGGGATCGTGATAATTCTTGCTCCCTTATTTTTTTGGAATAATGTGAATTTATAGTATCAGGTGGGTCATCAGCGGGGCCACCAGGCGGGTACAACCCACCTGGGCGCGCCAGGAGAGGGGGGCGTGCCCTGGTTGGTTGTGCCTAGCCAAGGGCCCCTCTCCGGTGGGTCTTGGATCCAGAAATTTTAATTATTGGTATAAAAAATCCTCAAAAAGTTTCGCTCCATTCCGAGAACTTTTATTTCTGCACAAAAACAACACCATGGTAGTTCTGCTGAAAATAGCGTCAGTCCGGGGTTAGTTTCATTCAAATCATGCAAATTGGAGTCCAAAACAAGAGGAAAAGCATGAGAAAACGTAGATACGTTGGAGACGTATCACAAGTCGATGAGGAATTCGACGGCTCCAGCAGTGGGAACCCCTGGAAGTTCTTCAGGAAAGACGTCTTGGATTTCATGAATGATGAGAATGTTTTCAATGGCCTTGAGTGGTGCATCATTCAACACATTCAAGGCATAAAGCTGTGCCTCGACATTTTGAAATAATCAGGCACTGTAGCTTATTATTTCATCAGATGGGTGTAGCAGATGGACGGTCTTAGTGGCGCAAACTATATAAGTAGTATGCGCTTTCAACCAATCCATTCCCAGAATGAGATCAATGCTACAAGATTTCAGTATGATGAGAGAGACAAGGAATTCCAGTCCTTCAATTTTGATGGGGACGTTGTTGCAAAACATGGAGGTTCAACATTGCCCCGCATGGGTGTGTACTAATAGTGAAGCGTTCATGTCCTCACATTTAATGCCATGCATGAATGCAAAATCTTCTGACACGAAATAATGCAATTCTCTTGTATCATATAAAACGGATGTAGGTACTAAATTGACGAGAAGTGTACCCATCATAGTAGCGGGCTAGTCCTGAGCTTCACTCATAACAACGTGGTTGGCATGAACACAACCATATGGCCTGGCATTTTTTGTTGCGGGGTTGATTGTTTCCACGGACGTTGCTACGGCCAGTTTGAGGTAGAGCCAGCTGGTTCTTATTCTGGTAGCAGTTCCTCATAAGGTGACCTGGTTGACCACACTTGAAACACAACCCATCATTGGGAGTGGGAGAAGGAGCTCGAGGTGGTGCAGCTAGAGGTCTTGGCCGCCTAGGTGGGGGAGGCAATAGGGGTGCACAATAGACTGCCTTGGAGCAGGTGCAGTTGGACGGTACATACTATTGAGGATCCAGATCCGATGCTTCTGTGAGGGTTGGCCCGAAGATGAGCCAATGTCGCAGTTGCGCCTGAGAGATCCCTGGTGTTCCTGCAAACCAGTTTCCACTTGGATGGCCTTGTTTACCAAGGTGGCGAAATTAGTAAAGTCATGCACAAGGAGTGCCAGCTTGATGTTTGCTTGGAGTCCATCACGGAACTTTTCCTGTTTGTGAGCATCAATGGCAATATCTTCTTTAGCCTAGCGGGATAAGTCCATAAACTCCCATTGATAAGCATCCATAGTCTTGTTGCCTTGGGTGAGGTTGCGGAACTCGCGCTTCTTCCTATCCATAATTCCTAGAGAAATGAAGCGGGCAAGGAAAGCAGCTTGAAAATCCGACCAAGTGATGACCGTTCCAGCAGGTTGGGTACGCATGTGGGTGTCCCACCATTGAGCAGTGGGGCCCTTGAGGAAGAAGGATGCAAAGGTGACATAGCTAGCAGGGGCTACATCAACAGACTCCATCTCATAGGTGATGATGCAGAGCCAATCATTAGCATCCAGGGGATGGGTTGAGCTGCGGTAGATGGTTGGGTTGAGATACATGATGTCCTGCAGAGTTACTAGGGCTGGCTGTTGATTCGTATAGGGACGAGGAAACTGAGCCATCATATTCTCCATGAACTGTCGATTCAACTCAAACTGTTGGATCATTCCAGCCATGTACTCGGGTGGTGGTGGGGCGTTGCCACCACGACCATGACCAGCGGGTCTAACCATCCTACTTAACACAACAGGGGTAGTTTAGCATTGAGAAATTTGCAAAGACAAAGAATCATTCCCAATGAAACAAGCATAATGAAAGAAGTATGGTGGATACAACATAGTAGTCAAACACGACATGCAGATCCATACATAAGTTCAGTTACAATCCATAGGTACTAGTTCAGAAAGGGAAAGGGTAGTCTAGACCATCTAGGTGGTGCGCAGGCATGCGGTGGAGGGATACAACAACAAGACATAGCGATATGCTACATCACCGTCAGGGAAAACCTCTGAAGTCAGGCAGCTGCCGGTGACGAAAAGCCAGACGGCTCTCGAGGGAAGGAGGATGCGCTCCATGGCAGCTCTGGTGTATCAGCTGATCCTCGAACGGGAGAAGAGGTCCACGAGCAGGGGTATCACCCCCAACATTAGGCCACACAAGACCTGGTGGCATCTCTGTCCTGCGCGGGTAAAGGATGAACGATAGTTGAATCCCTACGCTGACTACTAGACACATTTGTATCACAGTGTCGTAATGGCGTGGACGTGTTACAACTCGACAGTCAAAGCTCGAACAGTGCGGTCCAAAACCACAATGTACCAAACCAAAAACTAAGGGTTGTAACGACGACTCATGTAGGGGGTACATGCAGTAGTGTAGCGCGTAGTCTCATCCCCAGCTGGGGGGTACGGAAAGTTTCTGAACATAGTCTCATCCCCAGCTGGGGGGTACGGAATATATCTGAACCCAGTCTCCTACAAGTAGGGATGCTCTCTATAGAAGTAGGTGGCAACAACATAGGCAACCTCCTGGACTGCCATCTCAGTGGTCACTCCAACACCCTCAAAGGTGTGCAATTCGTGGCTGGAGTTGTTTTACTAATCATAGATATCAACCTTAGCGCGGTACATCTCCTAGTTGAACTCGTGGTAGTCCACATACACGGTGTACTCAGGATACCAGAAATATCCCACCTGGGTCAAGAGGTCGAGTAGAATGGGCGGGAACCCAGGCATGTCGACCGCCATGGTCTGGCGCACGATCTGCGATGCAGGACGCATCTAAAACAAAGAAGTTCAACGATGTCAAATGAAAGTGTGCATAATATTCAGAATACACTTCAAAGGAATAATTGCAGAAAATCCAGCTCTCCGGGTGAATGTGATCACGAGATCCTAATGTTAGAGTTAGCAAATTCGTTTAACCCGAATAGAAGAGAGATCAGAGTCCCAGAGTATAGACGAGGAATAAAAGATCCTAATACCACCCAATGGCAACATGGGCCTGTAAGCCACACATCCATGTTAGTAAAAGTTTTGCAATGACTAGACTCGACTTCCGCCAAGAAGTTTGGATGGGGGATCCCTGCAGGCAGTCAGCTCTGATACCAAGTTGTGATGGCCCCTATTCATTCATACATGCAAACGTGTGCGATCAAGATCAGGGACTCATGAGAAGATATCACAACACAACTCCAAACACAAATAAAAGGATACAAGCTTAATATACAAGCCAGCGGCCTCTAGGGCTTGAATACATAAGCTTGAAACAAACGAGTCAGCGGAAGCAACAATATCTGAGTACAGACATTAAGTTAAACAAGGTGCCTTAAGATGCCTAGCACAAACATGGATACAGATCGAAGAGGCGCAGGCCACCTGCCTTGGATCCTCCTAAACTACTCCTCATGTTCGGTGGTCTGCACGTAGTAGTAGGCACTGTCGGAGTAGTGGTAGTCGTCATCGGTGGCATCTAGCTCCTAGGATCCGCCATAGGATTGCAGCAACCGGGTATAGAGGAAAATGGGGAAGCAAAGCAACCCTGAGTACTCATCCAAAGTACTCCAAGACTTACATCAGATCTACACTACATATATGCATCGGTATCAATAAAGGGGTAGTATTTGTGGACTAAACTGTAGAATGCCAGAATAAGAGGGGGAGAAGCTAGTCATATCGAAGACTACGCTTCTGGCAACCTCCATCTTGAAGCAGTAAAAGAGAGTAGATTGTAAGTGACAAGTGTCATTGTATAGCATAATCCTACCCGACGATTCTCTCCAGGACACCCTGTGAGAGAGCAATCACCGGGTTATATCTGTCACTAGAAAGGTTGTGTTTTTATTAAGTATCTAGTTCTGGTTATAAGGTCGAAGTACAACTCCAAGTTGTTCTGTTACCGTGGACACATCTATTCGAATAGATCAATCTTCCCTGCAGGTTTGCACCACATTACCGCACATGATCGATCACTCTGGCCGCACACACCTTCCTAGCTAATGCCCGGCCTTGGAAGATCAACACGTCGCAGCCCTACCTAGGATCAACAGAGAGGCCAACATGCCGGTCTAAATCCTAAGCACGCGGGGGTCTTGGGCCCATCGCCCATTGCATTCCAGCATGTTGTCAGGGCGGACAGGATTAGTCCTGGAAACCTCCATTACAAAGGCAGGTGCTTTACACGGACCACCCAAGCGTGCGCCGCTTAGTCGCTGATGTCTGGAAAGTTTTGGCTGATACTACGACGCCGGTTGGCCATATCTTGTCCCGCGTGGAGGTTAGTGAGTATAGGTCAATACCAACTCATATCAAATACCCAATCTCATTAAGCGCATTATTTTGATATAACCGCGAACACCGACCAGCGACTAGGCCCGCCACTCTCTTGGATGGTCTCAACCTGCCCTATCGCTCCACCTCAATGTATCAATCGGGGGCCGTCGGGAACCCAAGCCCACCACTACCTGGATGGAACCACCTGTCCCTTCAGCCCCCACATCCGGACAGTAACATAAGTATGTATTAGTATAGAGCATATACCCATGATCACCTCCCGAAGTGATCACGACCTGATATTATACCATGGAAGACGAACAAGAATGTAGGGACACTTATGTAATACTAGCATCCTATACTAAGCATTTAGGATTGCAAGTAAAGGAAATAGCAAAGACAGGCTATGCAGCAGAATAGGATCATCCGGAAAGTTCTAACAACTACACTACTCTAATGCAAGTAGTAGAGAGAAGGAGTAGGCGCTATCTAGATGATCAAGGAGGTTTGGCTTGCCTGGAAGCTCTATGGAGAAGGACAGGTCGTCAAGAGTGTAGTCAACGTCAGGAGGTGCGGCGCCAGTCTCGAAGTCTAAGGAAGAGAAAATGGGGAAGAAACAATAAATACAATGCAAACACATGCATGAAGATGCATGACAAGGCAATAAGCGGTGCTAGGTGTGACCTAACGCAGTACTAGGTGATACCAATGAAGGGGGAAAACATTCGGGAAAGTATTCCCGGAGTTTAGCATTTTCGGACAAATGAAATGGAGGGGGACGGTTCCATGTTCTCTATGATAGTGGAACATGACAGATGAACGGCGTGTGTATTGGGAATCGTCACGTTTTTCTGAGCAACTTTCATGTATAAAGTATTTTCATCCGAGTTACGGATTATTTTATATTAATTTTCAAAGTTTTATTTCAATTTCTGGACTTAACAAATTTAATTAAATTCTAAAATCATTTATTGCATCATCATGACATCAGCGGTCAACGTTGATCGTTGACTGGTCGAACTGACAAGTGGGACCCACCATGATAGTTACATTAAACTAACTAGTAGTTTAATTAGTTTAATTAGGTGATTTGGTTAATTAAGTTTAATAAGATTAATTAAACCAAATTAATTAAGTTAATTATTTCACTAATTTATTTATTTAATATTTATTTTTAATTCATTTTATTTAAAAAAACCATTTTTTGTTTCTTTGGGGCGTCGGCCCAAGTGTTCAATGGCAAAGGGGCCTAGCGGACATGCGGGCGCCGGGCGCACGCCCAGGCCATCAGGGGGCGTCGGCCATGGCAGGACGTCTACAAGGCGTGGCTGGGCGGACACAGTAGGGTGGAGTGGCGCTACAGCAAGCATGCGCGGCGAGGTGCGGAGGCTGCGGCAGCAGCGGCGAGGGCGATCAGTGAGTGGGGACGCGCGACCGGGCGCGGTGGGGGGGAGGGGAGAAGAGCAGCGACGAGGGCCGGCCGGCCAGTGGCGAATAGAGGCAGCTGGCGAGGCTGAGCGGGCGACCCAGGCGAGGCGCATGGTAAGGCGGCAGCAGCCGGCGCGGGGCGATGCCAGCGGCACGGTCGCGGGATGAAGAACGCTACAGGGGCGCGGTCACATGCTGGCTCGCACAACGAGGCGAGCAAGGGAGGGGCCCAGGGAGGAGGCGGCCGCGAGCACGCGACTGGGCGAGCTGCAGTGCGGGGGACCAGTGGTGGGCGGTGCTGGCGCGGGGTGCAGGGGAAGAGGGGAGAGGAGGGGGCGCGTGCTCACGGGCGGAGTAGAGGTTCGGGTCGGCGAGGCTCGCAGGAGCCGACTCAAGGAGGCGATGGGCAATGGCGTAGGGCGGCGGCGATGGCGTCGGCGGGGTCGGTTTCCCCTGATCCAAGAATCGCGGGAGAGGGGGAGAGATCATGGGGGTGGCGCTTGGGTTTGCAGGGAGTGGGGGGATAAGGTGGCCAGAGGGGGAAGTTGGGCCGGCTGGGCTGGGCCGGCTAGAGTGGCTAGGTGGGCCGGTTGGCCCGGGGGTCTTTTTTTATCTTTTAATTATTTTATTTCTTTTCTATTTATATTTTATTTTTATTTATTATAGTTTTATAAATCACAAAGTAAATTCCTAAATTAGTGTTACTACATCCCACTACCACAAAAAGTTTTACCCCAAAATAATTTAGTTTAGTATTTTATAAAATACAAAAGGCATTTAATTGGTGGTTTTACCTACTATTTTGATTATGTAGAGCATTTAAACATTTTATAAAAATGGTTTCACCACCATTATTACTTATGAATTATTTGTCACATTTAGAACATAAAAGTTTTAATGTGTGAAAACTTTTATTGGTTGCCTTTATTTTAAATTTGAATTTTGAATCGGTTTTGAATTAATGCGAGATTAACATCAGTAATCGTGGTGACGTGGCATCATTAGTAGAGGGTTAATGTAGCTTAATTATCCGGTGTTACATCTAAGAAGAAAAAGAAAAAGAAAAATGATAGAACTTTGCATGCTTGAACCTGTGATAGAGAAACCTTCTCAGAATCATAATGATGTTTCTATTTCTGATGCTGAGACACAGTCTGGTAATGAACATCCACCTAGTGATAATGATAATGATGAGGTTCATGTTTACGCTCAACCAGACAATGATAAAGAAAATGATAATGATGTAGAATTAGAGCCTGCTGTTGATCTTCATAAACCACCTCCAAAGAATAGAAGATATGATAAAAGGGATTTCGTTACTAGAAAACATGGTAAAGAAAGAGAACCATAGGTTCAGAAACCCATGCCTTCTCCTAGGAAGCCTCCAAAAAACAAGGACGAGGAGGATTTTGAGCGTTTTGTTGAGATGCTTAGACCCATCTTTTTACGAACATGTTTGACGGATATTTTGAAAATGCCTCTGCCGGTGTCAAAACCGGCGGATCTCAGGTAGGGGGTCCCGAACTGTGCGTCTAAGGCGCATGGTAATAGGAGGCAGGGGACACGATGTTTTACCCAGGTTCAGGCCCCCTTAATGGAGGTAAACCCTACGTCCTGCTTGATTATTCTTGATAATATGAGTAGTACAAGAGTTGATGTACCACGAGATCAGAGAGGCTAAACCCTAGAAGCTAGCCCATGGTATGATTGTATGTTGTCCTACGGACTAAAACCCTCCGCTTTATATAGACATCGGAGGGAGCTAGGGTTACACAGAGCCGGTTACAAGGAAGGAGATCTACATATCTGTATTGCCAAGCTTGCCTTCCACGCCAAGGAGAGTCCCAACCGGACATGGGACGAAGTCTTCAATCTTGTATTTTCATAGTCCAACAGTCCGGCCAAAGGATATAATCCGGCTGTCCGGATACCCCCTAATCCATGACTCCCTCAGTAGCCCCTGAACCAGGATTCAACGATGATGAGTCCGGCGCGCAGATTGTCTTCGTCATTGCAAGGCGGGTTCCTCCTCCGAATACTTCATAGAAGATTTTGAGCACGAGGATCGTGTCCGGCTCTGCAAAATAAGTTCCACATATCACCGTAGAGGGAATAATATTTACACAAGTCTAATCTGCTGACGTTCCCCATAGTGTGACATCACACCACAACCAGGTCTTTATTCGAATCATTTTTCATAACCTGTCTGAGCATGTTTCGCGAGGCGGTTTCCTTGGCACGTCTTGTCGAAGCAGAGATCGTGTCCCCTTATTACGGGATTCCCATTAATACGGACGTGGGTAACCCAACCGCGCCATCAATTACGGCGCTTGGGGGATAAGCAAGTTTTACCAGGCTGGTGGGGGCGCATAGTTTTGTTCGCCCTTATAAAGGGATAAGGTCTCACCTTTTTCTACCCACGCCTTATTCCTCCTTGCTCATCCATTCTCACGCACTCGAGCTCCAGCGCCCAAGTCCACATCCTTCTCCTCAACTATCTCCAAACATGTCCAGAGCGGGAGGCAAGTGGATGGCCACCTCCGTCACGGAGGGACACATAAAAAACCTATGTGGAGCCGAATACTTAGCCGTGGATATCGCGCACCGGCTGCCATCCGCAGGGCAGATCGTCCCTACCCCGGAACCTCACGAAAGGATGGTTTTCCTCCCGCACTTCATCCGCGGACTGGGGTTTCCCCTCCATCCATTCGTCCGGGCCCTTATGTTCTATTCTGGGCTGGACTTTCATGATCTGGCTCCGAATTTCATCCTCAACATCTCGGCGTTCATCGTCGTTTGCGAGGCCTTTCTCCGCATCCGGCCCCACTTCGGCCTATGGCTGAAGACCTTCAATATCAAGCCGAAGATAGTAGGCGGCCAACAAGCGGGATGCGGCGGAGCCATGGTGGGCAAGATGCCCAACGTTACATGGCTCGAGGGCTCCTTCGTGGAGACCATAAAGGGGTGGCAATCGGGGTGGTTCTACATCACCGAGCCACGCGACACCAACTGGGTGGCGGCCCCCGAGTTTCGATCCGGAATCCCCACGCGGCTCACTTCCTGGAAGGAGAAGGGCCTGTCTTGGGGCTCATCGGTGGAGCTGGACAGACTCCAGAAGTGTATCCGGAACATGACAAGCAAGAAACTTAAGCTTGTCAACATAGTCCAGGTCATGCTCTTCCGCCGGATCCTCTCGTGTTAACAATGGGCTTTCAACTTATGGGAGTTTGACCCGGCCCAGCACCAGACTCTGTGCGAGCTCTTCGACATGACGCATAAGGGCGTCTGAAAGGTGCTGTTCAAAGGCGCCGAGGTCCCCCCTTCTCTTACCGAGGACCGTGGGCTAAGCGCAAAGCGCCCTGCGAATCCAGTAAGCTCTGTACACAGGTTAGGCTATTTATTTCCCATAGCTTAACCATGTGCCGGGTCTGAGCTCCCATGCCTTTGACAGGACTGGGTGGAGACAACGGAGCAGATTAACTGTCTGGCCCCTCTGCCCGAAGACCCTGCAGATGCTCTCCTGACGGAGATGCGGACTCCGACTCCTTATGAGGTGCTGGAGAAGACCAAAAAGAAGGCCACGAGAACCCGAAAGAGTTCCCGGAGCCAGGTGGTATCAAGCACATCATCCGATAACTCCGAGACGCACTCCTCCCGTGAAAACGAGAAGGAAGATGAAGATTCTCCCCCTCCAGCCGGGGGAGACAAGAAAAGGAAGGCCACCCCAACCGGGGAGGCCGAAGGGTCCAAGAAGGGAAGGACTCTCCTTCCAGACTGCTCCACCACCGCCGACGATGGCGAAGATGAGTGGCTGCTCAGGGCCAAGTCCCTGGCGAAGTCGTAAGTATTCGTATACCAGAGTAACTCATAGCATACTTTTGTTGCACTGTTTCTCCTAACATCGAATATGATTATGCAGTCCGCCCCAAGCCCATATTGACGTATCCTCATCGGACGGTTCCTTGGACTCGTCGGACGTGAATAGTGATACACTTCCAACCGCCTCCTCTCCTTGCCCTACGGACAATGCCGAGGTATTGTCTCAAGGGGCACCAAGCCAGGGTGAGATAGTCCCGGAGGCGCCTCAAGGCGACCTTCCGGACTCCAGGAGCAACGGGAGCAAGGCTCCCAGGGGCTCCAAGTTCGGCCCTTAGCCGAACACCGCGCCGGAACCTCCAGTGGATCCGGACTCGGGCAGGCGGCCCCCTTCCAAGAGGGGCAAGCCGTCCGTGCCTGTGACCTCTGTCCATCCAGAGGCACCGGACGACCTGCTGGGAGCGCTTCGCGTCGCTTCCATCGATGAAGAGCACCGCACTATTATGAGTGTGGTGATCAAGAAGGTTCAGTCTGCCAAGAGCGGACTGACTGAAGCCTATGCCAGCCTTCTAACAGGCTTTGAGGTAAGTATTTAAAATATAGGAAAAATATTACCGCATGGACAGTAGCCCCTGATGATCTGTTTGGTGTTCAGAAAGAAAAGCCAAATGGAGGATCAAATAATATCTGCAGGAGTCTAATATAAGTATGTCTGTATGCGTATGCAGGCTTCGCTGCTGACCTCTGCCGCACTGACTGCGGAGGTCGCCGCACTGAAGCAGAACCTCGAGTAGTCCGAGAAAGAGCTCGGCCTTGCTAAGAGGCAGCTCGAGGAGAACAAAGGTAAGTAATACCTTGTCTATATAAAAAAGAAAATGTGGTTGTGAAATGACAGGATCATCATGAATGTGCCAGGGGCCACGACTGAAGTGGCGAACCTGAAGCAAGCGTTGTCCGAGGCCGAAAACAAAGCGGCCAAGGAGCTCACTGAGTGGTAGAAACAAGAGGCACGGGTGGGCAAGGTGCAGCAAGAGCTCCAGGCTCTCGTGAAGAAACACGAGACTTTGGAGCTTGACTCGAAGACGCGAGAGTCCGAGCTTGCTGCGGCCCTCGAGAGCACAAAGCATGCCAAGGCTGAAGCCCAAAAGGCCCTCCAGGAAATTGAGGCAATGAGGAAGATAGCGGCGGGTAAGGCATTCAATATGCAAAGCAAGCATGTGAAAGTAAATTACTTGTTACTTACCCGAGTCTGGAGCTCTCGAGGAGCATTCGCAGATTTGCCCCGCAGTGTGTCGGATGCCGCAAAATATAACCAGGACAAGGAGGGAAGCTCGGCAGAGAAGTTGTTCTAGTCTCAGTATACTGGGACCGAACACCCGATGCCTATGAGCGACCAGCTGAAGCAACTGGTCGAGCTGCTCAAGGCAGCCGAACAGGCCATGAGGGGCCTTATAGTCCGGATGTGGCCTGGCGACTCCCTTTCCAACAGCTACTTCGGCCTGGTGAGGCGGCTTGTGGACGCTTGCCCCCGGTTGGAAGTCATCAAGCGGTCCGTCTGCATCGAAGGTGCCCGCCGGGCTTTTGCCCATGCGAAGGTGCACTGGGCCAAGATGAATGCCGAGAAGGTGGTGAAGGAGGCATCGCCGCAGGGCAAGGAGCATCGCCACCCCGAAATGTATTATGAGGGTGTCCTGAAGGGTGCCCATCTTGTGGCGGAAGAGTGTGCGAAGGATGTAATTTTTGAATGAACTTGCTCGTGTGATCCTGTACTATGAAAACTTGTTCATATGCGCTATGCAACGCTTGTTTGAATTTAAAATATTACCTTCTGTGCGGCTGTTTATGAAATCTGAGAGATGGCCAGTAATCGGCTTCTGCCCGCATGCCCTGAGTGCTGGGGTGTTTGGGATAAATCTGAGCACTCTTTTTCCCATTGTTGGGTCCTTCGAGGGAGGTGCTCAGCACAACGAACAAGGCAATCGGATTATAATGCTTTATCACTCTCACTTAGCCATAGAAGTCTACAATTTTAAATTTTGGCGAAGCCCCTAGTATTCGGAAGGCCGAATTCGGGGCGCTATACACGCCTTAAGCCGGACAAAGCCGACCCCTCGCTCTAAGCAGCATAAGTCTTTAGGGACTTGAGACCTCTCAAACAGCGACCGGCTCTTACCTTATCATGACAGTCAGTTTTAGCTTTCTCTACTGAGGTGCTTGCCCAGATGAACCGGGGCACAATCGCAGTAGTTCTCCCAGTGCTACCTTAGCCGATATAGCGGAACGTAAGGTACCAAAACATGGGAGCCGGGCAAACCCAACTATTGACCCAAGACATGATTCGGAGCTGATGCATATAATGCTATAAGTTCGGGGTGCCGCACTATTGAAAGTGTTCGGACTTCTCATGCCGTATTATGGGGTACGCCTAAGCCCCTGGCATATTGGCCATACCAAAGTGTACGGGTGCTGAATGTTGTGAATGAACATATATATATATAAAGAAGAATAGAGAATGCGATAATAGTCTAGTGCTATGCATTGTTTATTCAAAAAGCTGCGTCGAAGCAGAATGATACAAGTAGTGCGATAAGAAAAAAGTAGGACTATTTGACATGTCCCCTCCAAGGGCAACCTGAGGAATGGTATTTAAAGAAAGTATTTCACTCGTTATCAGAGACCACCTGGGAGTTCCGTGGTGCTACTTAGCTTTCTGCCTCCTTGGTTGTTGCATCGTGTGTCCTGCAATCGTACTTCCGGACGGGGTTTCCAGAGATTAAAGTCCTGAAAGACAGAAAAATGACAAAGCGGGAAGCCCCTAGTGCGGTTGAGCCGTGTCTTGGGGCGTGTCGTAGTCGTGCCCCCTCCCCACCTGTGCCCATGGTATTTTCAATGCGTAATTATGTACGCGTGGCACGGATTTCGTCGTTAGGCTGGGACTGGGGTGGGGGCCGCATTGCTATGCGAGCTCGGAACGTGCCAGGCGGTCTTGTTGCCGATTACTCCAGGCGCGCTTGAAGGTGTCTGGGTCTTTAATCGCCGAACTGCTGGATTTCCTTAAGAGGCTGCTTTGTGCTTCTACTGCGAGGGCCGGAGTGTGCTCGTCCATGCGGAGAGAGTGCTCTGTGTTTCCATTGACTGTGATGACCCCCCGAGGTCCTGGCATATTGAGCTTGAGATATGCATAGTGCGGTACCGCGTTGAATCTCGCAAATGCGGTTCGCCCGAGCAGTGCATGATAGCCACTGCGGAACGGGACTATATCGAAGATTAACTCCTCGCTTCGGAAGTTGTCCGGGGATCCGAAGACCACTTTCAGTGTGACTGAGCCTCTGCAATGGGCCTCTACACCTGGTATGACGCCTTTGAAGGTCGTTTTTGTGGGTTTGATCCTTGAGGGGCCTATACCCATTTTGTGCACTGTGTCCTAATAAAGCAGGTTCAGGCTGCTGCCGCTGTCCATAAGGACTCGAGTGAGGTGAAATCCATCGATGATTGGGTCTAGGACCAGTGCAGCGAATCCGCCATGACAGATACTAGTGGGATGGTCCCTGCAATCGAAGGTGATCGGATAGGAGGACCATGGTTGAACTTTGGGGCGACCGGCTCCAACGCATATACATCCCTTAACACACGCTTCCGCTCCCTCTTGGGGATGTGGGTTGCGTATATCATGTTCACCGTCCGCACTTGTGGGGGGAACCTATTCTGCCCTCCGGTGTTCGGCTGTCGGGGCTCCTCCTCGTCATCGCTATGTAGCCCCTTATCTTTGTTTTCGGCGTTTAACTTGCCGGCCTGCTTGAACACCCAACATTCCCTGTTGGTGTGGTTGGCTGGCTTGTCGGGGTGCCATGTATTCGGCACGAGCGATCGAGTATACAGTCCAAACTGGACGGGCCCGGAGTGCTTCTTTTGAACGGCTTTTTCCGCTGACCGGGTTTAGAGCCTCTGAATCCTGCATTGACTGTCGTATCCTCGGTATTGTCGCTATTGACACGGCGTTTATGTTTGTTGTGACGTGACCTGCCATTGCTATCCTTGCTATCTAAAGTACCGTGGTTCTTTGATATGTTATTGCCGCGAGCCAGCCAGCTGTCTTCTCCCATGCAAAAGCGGGTCATGAATGTCGTGAGGGCTGCCATAGATTTCGGCTTTTCCTGGCCAAGGTGCCGGGCGAGCCACTCGTCACGGATGTTGAGCTTAAAAGCTTCTAGGGCCTCTGCATCCGGACAGTCGATGATTTAATTTTTCTTTGTCAGGAACCGTGTCCAGAATTGCCTGGCCGATTCCTCTGGCTGCTGAATTATGTGGCTCAAGTCATCGGCATCTGGTGGTCGCACATAAGTGCCCTGGAAGTTGTCGAGGAATGCGGCTTCCAGATCTTCCCAACAACCAATGGATTTGCTGGCAGGCTGTTGAGCCAATGCCGAGCTGGTCCTTTGAGCTTGAGTGGGAGGTATTTGATGGCGTGTAGATCGTCACCGCGGGCCACGTGGATGTGCAGGAGGAAGTCCTCGATCCATACCACAGGATCTGTTGTGTCGTCGTATGATTCGATATTTACAGGTTTGAAACACTCTGGGATTTGGTGATCCATTACTTCGTCTGTGAAGCATATGGGGTGTGCGGCGCCTCTGTAGTGGGCTATGTCGCGATGCAACTCGAATGAGTCTTGTCCGCTGTGTTCAGCCCGACCGGATTTACTTTTACTGTATCCGGCGTGACGGTTATCGTCTCGCGTAGTGGTGCGCCCTCGTGATCCGTAGATCGATCTTGCGTGTTTTTCTTTGTCCTCCAATACATATCGCAGGTCTAGCATGTTTCCCCGTGCCTTGTCATTCTTATTTGATTGGCGTCGGGGTGCGGGCTGAGTTTTTGGCTGAAATGCCTCTCTGTCGCGGCCACGAGGTGGCCGATCAGCCGCGTCATATGCTGGAGATGTAGGTTTTAATGCTTCCTCCTCCAGTCGGGGTAGCAACCTGCGCTTTGGGTAACTCTTGGAGGGGCGTTCGAGTTCATATTCCTCGGCCGCAAGGACTTCAGTCCATCTGTCATCTAGCAAATCTTGATCAGCTTGAAGCCGCTGCTGCTTTTTCTTAAGGCTATTTGCCGTGGCTATAAGACGGTGCTTGAAGCACTCTTGCTCGGCGGGATCCTCTGGCACGACAAATTCGTCGTCGTCGAGGCTTGCCTCGTCTTCAGAGGGAGGCATGTAATTATCATCCTGCGCCTCTCCATCTGCCGCTCTCTCGGGAGGGCTGGCTTCTCCATCTTCCTGCTCTAAATCTTGCTGGAGGGGATTGTTGTCGTCTTCGGCACTGTCTGGAGTGCTATTATATCCTGTGCCGGTGTCACCACTTTTGCTTTGGCGAGAGGGAGGCATGTAATTATCATCCTCCGCCTCTCCATCTGCCGCTCTCTCAGGAGGGCTGGCTTCTCCATCTTCTTGCTCTAAATCTTGCTGGAGGGGATTGTTGTCATCTTGGGCACTGTCCGGAGTGCTATTATATTATGTGCCGGTGTCACCGCTTTTGCTTTGGCGAGACTTAGAGCGGTGCCGCTGACGTCGGCGCTTGGGTTGCTTCTTGGAGGGGTCATCCTCCGCTGTCCCGTCACCATTGCCTTCTTTGGGTGTGTCCACCATGTATATATCATATGATGAGGTGGTTGTCCAGTGCCCTGTGGTCTGTGGTTCCTCTTCGTCTCCCGCATCGTCGTCCATACCGTCGATGTCTTCGGAGTCGAAGTCGAGCATGTCGGTCAAATTGTCGACAGTGGCTACTAAGTGGGTGGTGGGTGGGCGGCGAATTTCTTCGTCATCCGCATCCCAATCCTGCTGAACATAGTTCGGCCAGGACTCTCCTGACAGGGAGAGAGACCTTAATGAGTTCAGCATGTCGCCGAAGGGCGAGTGCCGAAATCTATCCGCGGAGGTGAACTCCATGATCGGCGCCCAGTCGGATTCAATAGGCACGGGTGACGAAGCTATGTACCTAGGGTAGTGTCATGGATCTGTCCAAGAGGCCCGCCCCAAGGACATCTCTAAAAGAACCAGAAGCAGTCGGAGAGAAATCATCATCCACTCGACCATGAAGTTATGTTCCACTCGACAGCCTTGAAGACACTCGACCATGCGAACAACCATTCGAACGTCAAAAGATGTGACGACACTCACTCCGCAACGGTCGAGATTTAAGTCATACCTTTATGGTCATTTATAGCACTTTACTCCAGACATTACCAGTAACTCTCCTCCTTTATGAACATTGAACCCTGTGTAACGGAGGGGAGCTGGGGTCCTGGCATACTCTATATAAGCCACCCCTCTCCTCTGGGACAAGGGTTCGCACCTTTTGTAATTCACACGCGTATATCCAGTCGACCGCCTCCGGGCTCCGAGACGTAGGGCTGTTACTTCCTTCGAGAAGGGCCTAAAATCGCAAAACTCGTGTGTACATCACCTCCATAGCTAGGATCTTGACTCTACATTCCTACCCCCCTATTCTACTATCAGGCTTAGAACCACGACAATTGGCGCGCACCGTGGGGCAGGTGTCTTAGCGACTTGTTGGAGAAGTTGCAATTTTTCCGATCCCCTTCATCATGGTTCTAGGCGGAGGCTTGGCTGAGGGCCGCGAGATCCATCTCGGCGCACTCGTGTTTGTCGCCGACGACTCCGCTTGGCTTCAAGAGGCTCCACTCGACATCGACGCACTCCCCGTCTGCGGGGCGACGCACTTTCACGCGTGCGTCCGCAGTGTCCTTCTACGGCAGCCGTCGACTTAGTATCAGTCATCTCCAGCAGCTTTCCCCCTCCCTGCCGCCCGCCGGAGCAAACGTTCCGGTCGGTCGAGGCTTCAGCGGTGGGTGAGGCATGCGGTGGCTCGCCAGTCGGCCACCCCTCAAGTCGCGGCAATCGAGCCCGACGAAACTCTCTACGGCTTGTTCGATCTGTTGACTGTCTCCGTAGAGACTGCATCCGAGTGCGGCAGCAGCGATCCAGCAGCAGAAGTTTTGATGGACAATGGACCATGCGGTCCCCCTGGCTTCACCCGTGAAGACGGAGGTGATGTGGACGGCGATCCGTCGTGCGTTCATGAAGAGTACCGTCCCAAACCCCTCTCTTCGCAGCAGAGGGAGGAACTTCCTCGCCGGAACATGGATGCACTTCATACTACTATTGTTGGATAAACCCCTGAGGCCCCGGCTTTGGAGCAGGCGCGCTTAGCCAACTTGGCTGAGCGCACTCGACTGGAGAACCTCCAGTGCGCACTCAACGATCGCACTCGGCAGCGTGCTCCCGAATCCAGTCGACGCCAACTTTTTCCACATCCGACTCAGGTATACCGAACCCCGATCCAGAATCTAGCGGCTGTTGCCCGGATAGCGGAGTCGATCCAACCTTCCCAGTCAGAAGGTGGCCGAGGTCTCGTGCGGATCCGATCTTTCCTCCGGGCGGCGGGAGAACAGAATACAGCCGTATCAATCGCGGAATAGGATCCATAGCAGATCCGTGGTTGCAGACACAGTTCAGTCGGTCCACAACCCAAGATCGCCCCAGAGGTGTGAAGGACGTGGAGATCGACGAGATCAGTATAGAAACCGTGAGCAGTATGATCACCAAGTCAATCGCGATGATCGTCGTCGAGTGCCCACGCCTCCCCCAAGGAGTGGGTCGTACGTGCCTCGGCAACATGAAGACAGGCACCCTCACAGTGTTGGGTGGGGATTCCAGTCGACCCCAGGGAGACAGGCTTTGATGTGAGATCTATTCTCGTTCAGGGCTTGGTAGATAGAAACAGAGCTCACCGAGAGGGCCATGACAGGGATCCGCAAACCAGCAGAAGGGTGCATGTCTCAGGTCTAGAGTGCTTCAGCAGAGCCACCAGGGCTGCAGTGATTCCCCCCAACTTCAGGTTGGCGACTGGAGTCAGTAAGTTCACTAGTGAGTCCAAGCCCGACACTTGGCTTGAAGACTACCGAGTGGCTGTCCAGATTGGTGGCGACAATGATGAAGTGGCCATAAAACACCTTCCTCTGATGTTGGAACGCTCGGCTGGAGCATGGCTGAATCAGTTGGCACCTAGCGGTATTTATACTTGGGAAGATCTCACCCGAGTGTTTGTCAGAACATTCGAGGGCACTTGCAAATGGCCAGCAGGTTTGACAGAATTACAGTGTTGTATTCAGAAACCGAATGAAACTTTGAGGGATTATATCCAGAGATGGATCACCCTGCGCCACACGGTGGAGGATGTGTCTGATCATCAGGCGATTTGTGCATTTAAGGAAGGTGTCAGGTATCGGGTGTTGAATCTGAAATTTGGTCGGACAGGAAATATGACTCTGACTCGGATGATGGAGATTGCCACCAAGTATGCCAATGGCGAAGAAGAAGAATGACTCCGGAGTGGCAAGCACAAAGCAGTCGCGCATGAAGCCGAAGGAGGAAACTCCGGTCGGAAACAGAAGCACAAGGCCGAGCCAGCTGCTCCTGGTGAAGCCTTAGCCGTGGTTCAAGGAAAGTTCAAGGGGAAGCCCAAAGGGCCGTGGAACCCCATGAAAGTAAAAGATCAATATGGAAATGACGTGCTGGATCTGCCATGCCACATCCACACCAAAAAAGATGAAGAGGGTAATTTAATTTATCCGAAACACACCATTTGGCAGTGTCGACTCCTAATCCAACAATTCCGAGAGAAACAGCCCAAGGAAAAGGAGAAGGAAGCAGACAAGGCTGAGCGTGAGGAAGAAGATGATGATGGTTATCCCCACATGAATTCCACTCTAATGATTTTTGCTGACGTTGAGAGCAAAAGTCGATTGGAAGTCATCAATAGAGAAGTGAACATGGTCGCTCCGGTGACACCCATTTATTTGAAGTGGTCACAGACTGCCATTACATTCGACCAGTCTGATCATCCAGCGCACATAGCCACCCCTGGGAGGCAAGCACTGGTGGTCGACCCGGTGGTCAAAGGAACTCGACTGACAAAGGTCTTGATGGATGGTTGCAGTGGCCTGAACATACTATATGCAGAGACATTGAAGGGAATGGGCATTCCGATGTCCAGGCTCAGTGAAAGCAATATGAGTTTCCATGGGGTCATTCCAAGCAAGAAGGCCGCATCACTCGGCCAGATTGCTCTCGATGTGGTTTTCAGTGATTCCAAGAATTACCGCAAAGAAAAGTTGACATTTCAAGTTGTGGATTTCCAGAGTGCCTATCATGCCATTCTGGGCAGGCCAGCTTATGCACGTTTTATGGCTCGACCATGTTACGTGTACCTCAAATTGAAGATGCCTGGTCTGAAAGGGGTGATCACTATGACTAGTAATCGGAAGAAGGCAGAAGAGTGCTTTCAGAAGGGTTCAAAGATCGCCGATGCACAGATGGCCATGGTAGAATTGCAAGAATACCAGAAAAATGCAGATTCGAGTGATTTGTTGCGGGCCAAGAAGCCAGCCACAGATTCAACATTCCAGTCGTCCGGTGAAACGAAGTCGATTCACATTCACCCGACAGACCCCAATGCTGCTCCGACTCAGATTTCAACCACACTCGACTCCAAATAGGAAGAAGTGCTCATCCAGTTCCTCCGTGAGAACTGGGACATCTTTGCATGAAAACCTTCGGACATGCCGGGTGTTCCCAAGGGACTGGTTGAGCATCATTTGCGAGTCGACCCAAAAGTGAAACTAGTCAAAGAACATCTTCGACAGTCTGTCATACAGAAGAGAAAGGCAATCGGTGAAGAGGTGGCTCTGCTTTTGGCAGCTGAGTTTATCCGAGAGATTTACCACTCTGAGTGGTTAGCCAATGTTGTCATGGTCCCAAAGAAGGACGACTCACTTCGCATGTGCATTGACTTCAAGCATATCAATCGGGCCTGCCTGAAAGATCACTTTCCTCTCCCCGCATCGACTAGATAGTCGATTCAACTGCGGTGTGCGAGCATTTGTCCTTTTTGGATGCCTACTCCAGGTATCACCGGATCCGTCTGTATGGACTCGACGAGATAAAGACAACTTTCATCACCCCATTTGGGTGCTTCTGTTATGTCACAATGCCATTCGGTCTGAAGAACGCTGGAGCTACATTCATGCGGATGATTCAGAAGTGCCTGCTCACTCAGATCAGTCGGAATGTAGAAGCATACATGGATGACATTGTGGTCAAGTCACGTAAAGGTTTGTCAACCTCAGAAGGTACGATATCAAGCTTAATCCATCAAAGTGCACGTTTGGAGTTCCGGGCGGAAAATTACTCGGTTTTCTCGTTTCCGAACAAGGGATCGATGCTAACCCAGAGTAAGTGGGTGCTATACTCCGAATGAAACACCCTGTGCGTGTGCATGATGTCCAGAAGCTTACTGGTTGCTTGGCCGCCCTAAGTCGATTCATTTCTCGCCTCGGTGAAAAGGCACTGCCTCTTTACCGACTGATGAAGAAATCAGATAAGTTCGAGTGGACTCCTAAAGGTAATACAGCATTTGTAGAGCTAAAAGCCCTGCTTTCCACCCAGCGGGTGCTTGCTGCCCCAATCAGTAAAGAGCCTTTGCTGCTTTATATAGCAGCCACTGGACAAGTTGTCAGTATAGTACTTACGGTCGAGCGGGAAGAAGAGGGAAAAGCCTACAAAGTTCAGCGCCCAGTTTATTACATTTCTGAAGTTCTGACTCCGTCAAAGCAGAGATATCCGCACTATCAAAAGCTCGTTTATAGAATTTACATGAGCACAAAGAAGGTTGCACACTATTTCTCCGATCACTCTATTACAGTCCAGCGACGCTCCATTGTCAAAGATTCTGCACAATAGAGACGCAACTGTACGAGTGGCAAAATGGGCGATTGAACTCCTTCCCTTGGATGTCAAGTTCGAGGCAAACAAAGCTATCAAGTCCCAAGCAATAGCAGATTTCCTCGCCGAGTGGATCGAAGAGCAATTGCCAACTCAAGTTCACTCGGAGAACTGGACCATGTTCTTTGTTCGATCCAAAATGCTGAATGGTTCTGGTGCTGGGGTAGTACTGGTATCCCCCCGAGGAGACAAGCTTAGATATGTCCTCTAGATTCACTTTGATTCCTCCAACAATGAAGCAGATTATGAAGCACTCCTATATGGGTTGCGCATGGCCATCTCACTCGGCGTCCGTCGCCTTATGGTCTACGACGACTCAGATTTGGTAGTCAATCAAGTGATGAAGGAGTGGGACGTCAGAAGCCCATCCAAGATTGGTTACTGCAATGCGGTGAGGAAGTTGGAAAAGAAGTTTGAGGGGTTAGAGCTTCATCACATACCCCAACTGAAAAATCAAGCAGCCGATGACTTGGCAAAGATAGGTTCCAAGAGAGAAGTCATTCCCAGCAATGTGTTTTTGGAGCATATTCACACGCCGATAGTTCAGGAAGATCCTTTTACTGAAGAGCCCCCGCAGCCTAAGAGCGCCACAGATCCAACTGAAGTCGAGGTCCCGGTCGTGGTTGACCTAATCATGGAGGTTCTGGTTATTACTCCCGACTAGACAGTGTTGTACATTGCGTACATCCTTAGGAAGGAACTCCCAGAGGACGAAGAAAAGGCTCGACAGATCATCCGTCGATCCAAGGCCTTTATTGTGATCAGAGGGCAATTGTTCAGGGAAAGCGTGACTGGAGTCGGTCAGAAATGCATAACGCTAGAAGAAGGTCGAATGATCCTCAATGACATCCACTCGGGGACCTGTGGTCACCATGCGTCCTCTCAAGCCATCGTGGCTAAAGCATACTGAGTGGGATTCTATTGGCCACGAGCAAATGAAATGGCGAAAGATATAGTCGACAGATGTGAAGGCTGCTAGTTTTACTCCGATATGTCTCACAAGCCGGCGTCAGCCCTGAAGACCATTCCCCTCGTCTGGCCCTTTGCTGTTTGGGGACTGGATATGGTTGGACCACTGAGAACTGGTAGGAGCGGCTTCACTCATGTGCTCGTTGCAGTCGACAAGTTTACCAAATGGATCGAAGCTAAACCTATCAAGAATCTTGAAGCCAGCACCGCTGTCAGTTTTATCAGAGAATTGACATTCATATATGGAGTCCCTCACAGCATCATCACGAACAATAGATCAAATTTCGATTCTGATGAGTTTAGAGCTTTCTGCGCTTCTCAAGGTACATGAGTCGACTATGCTTCAGTCGCTCACCCGTAGTCGAATGGACAAGCAGAAAGAGCCAATGGCCTAATTCTCAAAGGATTGAAACCCCGACTGATGCATGATCTCAAACATGCAGCATGCGCTTGGGTCGATGAACTTCCGTCAGTTCTGTGGGGTTTGAGGACAACTCCCAACCGGTCGACTGGACGAACTCCTTTCTTTTTGGTCTATGGAGCCGAAGCTGTTCTACCGAGTGACCTGCTCCACAAGGCACCCCGAGTCGATCTTTTCTCTGAAGAAGAAGCAGAGCAGGCCCGGCAAGATTCAGTCGATCTCCTAGAGGAGGAATGATAGATGGCCTTGATCCGGTCGACCATCTATCAGCAAGACTTGCATCAATTTCACACCAGAAGCGTGAGAAGTCGAGCCTTCCAAGAAGGAGACCTGGTTCTTTGAGTGGATCAACAGAAACCACACAAGCTCGCCCCAGCTTGGGAAGGCCCCTTCATCGTCACCAAAGTTCTCCACAATGGAGCATACCATATTTACAGTGTTGAGCATCAGAAGGACGAGCCACGAGCCTGGAACGCGGAGCTGCTCTGCCCCTTTTATACTTAAGCACTCGTATGAATAAAATGTAATAAGAAGTACCTTTGTAATTTGTTCATCAAAGACAAGAGCTTTTCAGTCTTCTCGCTTAATTGTTGTTGCTTTTATTTACCTCTGAAATCCCCCAGTGGGTGGGCTTAGCCGCGAAACTGTTTCGCCTATGTTTGAAAGAAAATCCTACCGAGTGGTGAGCAATATTCCCACTCGGGGCCTTAGCTGCAGTCCAGTACTCGCCTAAGTTCTCTCAATCAGAGACTTAGCTGCAGTCCGGTACTCGCCTAAGTTTGAAAAAATCCTACCGAGTGGTGAGCAATCCTCCCACTTGGGGGCTTAGCTGCAGTCAAGTACTCGCCTAAGTTCTCCCACTCGGAGACTTAGCTGCAGTCCGGCACTTGTCTAAGTTTGATAAAATCCTACCGAGTGGTTAGCAATCCTCCCACTCGGGGGCTTAGCTGCAGTCCAGTACTCGCCTAAGTTCTCTCACTCGGAGACTTAGCTGCAGTCCGATACTCTCCTAAGTTTGAAAAAATCCTACCGAGTGGAGAGCAATC
>NC_041382.1:488360125-488446392 GCF_002162155.2 Triticum dicoccoides | reverse complement strand
GGTACTCGCCTAAGTTTGAAAAAATCCTACCGAGTGGAGAGCAATCCTCCCACTCGGGGGCATAGCTGCAGTCCAGTACTCGCCTAAGTTCTCTCACTCGGAGACTTAGCTGCAGTCCGGTACTCGCCTGAGTTTGAAAAAATCCTACCGAGTGGAGAGCTATCCTCCCACTCGGGGGCTTAACCGCAGTCTAGTACTCGCCTAAGCTCTCCCACTCGGAGGCTTAGCTGTAGTCCAGTACTCGCCTAAGTTTTAAAAAAAATCCTACCGAGTGGAGAGCAACCCTCCCACTCGGGGGCTTAGCTGCAGTCTAGTACTCGCCTAAGCTCTCCCACTCGGAGGCTTAGCTGCAGTCCAGTACTTGCCTAAGTTTTAAAAATCCTACCGAGTAGGGAGCAACCCTCCCACTCGGAGGTTCGGAGCTACGCCACAAGTACAACATGCGCTCCATCCCTATCCGCAAGGACGACGAGGTGCAGGTCAACGGCAACCTTCTCCCTCGGAGCTACGCCACAAGTACAACGTGCGCTTCATCCCTATCCGCAAGGACGATGAGGTGTAGGTCGATGATAACCTTCTCCCTCAGAGCTACGCCACAAGTACAATGTGCGCTTCATCCCTATCCGCGAGGACGACAAGGTGCAGGTCGACGGCAACCTTCTCCCTCGGAACTACGCCACAAGTGCAACATGCGCTTCATCCCTATCCGCAAGGACAATGAGGTGCAAGTCGACTGCAACGTTCTCCTTCGGAGCTACGCCGCAAGTACAACGTGCACTTCATCCCCATCCGCAAGGGCGACGAAGCACAGGTCGACTAGGGTCGTCACCTCAGAGCTGCATCTCCAGCACAAAGACTATTCCGAGCAGAGAAAAAAGTCCACTTGAAGGCAAAACGCATGCATATTCGGAAATAAACCAAATTCGGACAAATCCTAAGGTTCCAAGCAGCAAACCAAAAGTATTCGAGCATCAAGCCCGAAGGAGTTTAATGGTTACAGCAGTCACTCGGCATTCCGAGGCAAATTTAAAGCAGATTCAAGTCTCATAAGTTTGTTCACTCAGTAGGAGGAGGGCTGGCAGGCTCGACGAATTCGTCCAGGTCGATGCCATCCGCGATCCGAGTGGGAGCAGCGATGAAAGTCTCCGTGAAGGACTGGAAGTCATGCTTTTTGGTGTTAGCGACCTTGATCGCCGCCAGCTTGTCTTCACGATCTTCCTTGCAGTGGACTCGCACCAAGGACAGCGCCACGTCAGCTCCACACTGGGCGGAGGACTTCTTCCATTCCTACACTCGGTCAGGGATCTCGTTGAGTCGAGCCATCAGGGATTCCAGGTCATTTTGAAGCGTCGCCCTTGGCCAGAGCAATGAGTCGACTCGTGAGACTGCCTCCTTCAGGCGCATGAGGTAGCTTGTGATGCTGGCGACACGAGACTCCAGTCGGAGCATGTTCATTGCAGTTTCCTTGCAAGCTGGAGAAGCGATATGATCCAGACCCGTCTCGACCTTTCCAGTTTCCTCGTCAAAGTCTTGGCAGAATTCTACAGCCGAAAATCAGTGAGCCGACCGGATAGGGTCCGTTCGCAAACATCAACACAGTCGGTTTAAAAGAAATACCTTCCAGCATAAGATAAAGCTTCTTGGCGAGAGTTCTCAAATAAGCCTCCATGTCATTCCTCTTGTGGACCGCAGACTCCAGCTTTTCGTTCAGGGTAATTTTGTCCTTCTTCAGATGAGTCACCTCTCGGTTAGACTCGTTGAGACAGGACTTCAGCTTGGTCACCTCCCCTTCAAGTGCTTCGACTGAAGCCAGCTTCTGGTCTACGAGGGCAGTTTTATCATGGGCTTCCTTCTGTGCAGCGGAGAGGTCCGAGTCCTTCTTCTCCAGAGCCAACTTCATTTTCTCTGCAAAAGAAGCTATCAGATCAATCAGAAGCTAGAAGAAATGTTTTAAAAAAGACAGTCACAGGCAGTTACCTTCCATACCAGCAGCTTTGTCTTGAGCTTTCTTCAGATTCTGCTGAGCCAACTCCAAGTCGAGGTTGAGTTGCCTCTGCTTCTCCTCAAGTTCAGCAAACTTGGAAATGAGAGTACAAGACTTCTGTAGAAGGCAAAAGACGTGTTAATCGACGAGATCAAAGGTTGTTCACTTCTGAGTGGATAAAACTTAAAGAGGTTCGCTTAGACCCCAGCCGACTGCACACAGTCGACTGCGGTCTCGGGGGCTACACCCAGCGGGTACACTTGTCGTGCCCCCGCTGATTAAGACCCAACTCGACCGGTCCGCCCGAGTCAAGTCAAGAAAAACTGTTCAGACCCTAGTCAACTGCCAGCAGTCGACTGCGATCTCGGGGACTACAGCCAGTGGGTGCACTTGGCGTGCCCCCGCCGGTTCCGATCTCATTCGACCGGTCCGCCTGGGTCAAGTGGCAGAACTCAGACCCCAGTCGACTGCCAGCAGTAGACTATGGTCTCGGGGACTACACCCAGTTGGTGCACTTGGCGTGCCCCCACCGATTCAGATCCTACTCGTACAGACCGAGTGGAAGAACGCAACTACCAAAGACAACAAAACACCCAGTGGGTGCACTGATTCGACGCAAACAATAGGAGATTGTATAGAAGAAAATTTTTCGGGTAGCATATCCTGATAGAATAAGGACATTCGAATAGTCTACTTACCTGGACATTGGCCCGGAGAGCAGCGTTGGCGTCGTAGGCAGCCTGGCTATTCTCATGCACTGTCTTGATCTGCTCCATCATCATGTTAGCCTGGCGGATGGCTTCCGCAGCCGCTTCCGACTGGTTGTCCGGAATGGGGTAGCTGGTGAAGAAGAGAGTAGACGACCCAGGTGCAGCAGCTTGGACCTCCGAGGCGTGAGATGGGACGACTGAAGGAATCACCAAAACAGTCGACGGTGCGGGGCGCTCACTCGACAAGGGCACATCAAAGGTTACAGAGGCCCCACCCGCGTCTTCGGATTGATAGACGGTTGGTGTTGTCGTTGGTCCCTGCTGAGACGCCTTACCAACCGTTGCCTTTTTATTCTTCCTGGGCCTAGGAGCCACATCTTCATCGTCATCTAGGAGATCGATGATGTTGGGCGGAGCTGCAGAGAAGATCAGTCGACTCTAAAGCAAACCACGTGAATTCAATCGACCGAGTAGTCAAGAGCAAGATCATAAGAGTTTTTACCTGGGTTAGAGGTGACCACATCTTCCATCTCCTCGTCTCTGTACTGGAGAGAAGAGGTTCCTGATGTAGCAGCACTGCAATGACCCGCACCCAGTCGGTTACGTTCTGTTGCTCGAGTCGACGAAAAGAACAAGTCAGATGATTACCCGGAGATGGTAGGGATGGTCAGTTTGATCCTGGGCAGAGCTTTTGGCAATTTGGAGGAGGTGGCTTTCGGTGCTCTTGGCGCTGGAGGCGGCACAACCTTGGGCTGCTTCGGAGCCTTCTCAATTGGCGCTGGGGAGGACGTCCTGGGGCGCTTCGAAGACCGCCCAGTCGGCGCAGTCACCAGGTCCGGAGTGCTCGCCGGGTCGTGAGTGTGTTTGGATCTCCTCTCCCTGCGAGGAGGCGAGTCGACCTCTTTGTCGTCAGTCGATTCGTCGCTCTCCTCGTCCTCCTCAGCATCCGAGCGCCACTAGGCGCTCTCGCCCCCGCTCGCTCCTTCCTCGGCGTCTTGCTCCTGCACTCCATTGGGCATCGAGTACATGTCAATGAGGGCCTGAAAAGACAACGATCAAAAGAAATTCAGTCGACCATCAACAAGGTGTCACACAGTGAATCAGAAAGATACTTGGTAAAACAGAATCATACCTGCTCCGGCTGGCGCAAGTGGTCGAATGGAATCACCCTCCTAGACCCCTGGGAGTTGTCTTTGTTGCTGGTGATTCCCATCAGCCACTTCTCCAAGATGTCCTCGCTGACGTCCTCCGGGTGGATCCGAGTGGAGTCCTCGAGTCCAGAGTACATCCACATTGGATGGTCATGGGCCTGAAGGGGTTGGATGCATCGACTGAGAAAGACCTCCAGCAGGTCCATTCCAGTCAACCCGTCGCGGACGAGTTGGACGACCCACTCGACCAGCACCTTGACATGTGCCTTCTCTTCTGGGACCACCTTCAGGGATGAGGGCTTCTCCACTCGAGCCATAGAAAAGGGAGGAAGTCTAGTCGACTAACCCGGGGTCGGCTGGTCCTTACAGTAAAACCAAGTCGACTGCCAGCCCCGGACCGAGTCAGGAAGGATCATTGCTGGGAAGGTGCTCTTGTTCCTCATCTGGATCCCCAGGCCCCCACACATCTGGATCACGTGCGTCCTCTCATCACTCAGATTAGCCTTTTTGACCGGCTGGGAGCGGCAGGTGAAGATGTCTTTGAAAAGACCCCAGTGCGGTCGACAGCCCAAGAAATTTTCACACATTGACATGAAAGCAGCCAGATAGACTATGGTGTTTGGAGTGAAGTGGTGGAGTTGAGCCCCAAAGAAGTTCAAAAAGCCCCGAAAGAAAGGAAGGGGAGGCAGAGAAAATCCGCGATCGACGTGGGTGGCGAGGAGAATGCACTCACCCTCCCTTGGCTGCGGGTTGGTCTCGTTCCCCGGGAGCCGCGCCGATTTGTGAGGGATCAGTCCCCCCTCCACCAGGTCATCGAGGTCGTCCTGGCTGATCGTCAAGCGGATCCAGTCGCCCTGGATCCAGCCCGGCGGCAGGCCGGATCTCGACGAGGATCCGCCCCAGCTGGTCTGCTTGCCCTTCGCCTTCGCGGTCGCCTTCTTCACGCGCTCCAGTGCCACCATCTTCTCTTTTCGCATGGCGGTGGATCGAGTTCGAGCAAGGGTTCGGCGATGAGAGAAGAAGCGAGCGTGGCGAAGAGGTCGAAGGAAGAAGAAAAGAGAATGGTTGTGCACGGGGCAGAGACACGGTCGGATGCCTTTTATAAGGTCGTTCCCCGAGTGACTGACTGGTAGGCCCAGACGATCTAAACAAATCCCGCAACAGTCGCGCGCGTAGTACGTGGTGAAAAAGGTGGCGCAGGGATCGAGGAGACTTGCCTAATCCGTCCCGATTACCATGGCCCCGCCCCTCTGGCACGCTTCCCGAAATTCGAATCCCGCGAAATCTGCGGAGAGCAGAGCAACTTGTCAGACTGAAAGCATCCTCTACGTTATCATTCGGAATTCTACCGTGAAAATTCACTCACAAAAACCAAGAATGGACCAAGGCGACTGAAGAAGAAGTTGACATTCTCCTCAGTTCATGGCTCTAGAACAAGTTATACTCAGAGCACGAAGAATGAGTCAGAAGTGTTCTCAACTCCTTCCCCACTTAAACCCTGATCCATTCGAGGGCTAATGACGAAGCTATGTACCTAGGGTAGGGTCATGGATCTGTCCAAGATGCCCTCCCCAAGGACATCTCTAAAAGAACCAGAAGCAGTCAGAGAGAAATCATCATCCACTCGACCATGAAGTTATGTTCCACTAGACAGCCTTGAAGACACTCGACCATGCGAACAACCATTCGACAGTCAGAAGATGTGAAGACACTCACTCCACAACGGTCGAGATTTAAGTCATAGCTTTATGGTCATTTATAGCACTTTCCTCCGGACGTTACCAGTAACGCTCCTCCTTTATGAACATTGCACCCTGTGTAACGGAGGGGAGCTGGGGTCCTGGCGCACTCTATATAAGCCACCCCTCTCCTCAGGGACAAGGGTTCACACCTTTTGTAATTCACACGCGTATATCTAGTCGACCGCCTCCGGGCTCCAAGACGTAGGGTTGTTACTTCCTCCGAGAAGGTCCTGAACTCGTAAAACTCGTGTGTACAGCTCCTCCATAGCTAGGATATTGCCTCTACATTCCTACCACCCTATTCTACTGTCAGGCTTAGAAACACGACAACGGGCGCAGGCGGTTCGGAGTCCGTGGCCGGGGAAGAATCCGGCAATTTGGCGTCATGGCTCTCGTGAAGGGTAAGGTCGATACTTGGCTCGATCGCCGCTAGGAATGCGGCCTCCGTGGCAGGGTCTATCCCCCCATCCGTGGATGGCACAATCGGCTCCGAATTGAGGGTCGGAGCGGTTGCCGGTGCGATCTCCTGCACACTGTCCGATGGTAGAGCTAAAGCATGCTCATCATGACCGTGCGACGTACTCGCAGGGGATCGAATCTGTCGAAGATCAAGTCTCCGCAGATGTCGGCCGTGTAATTTAAGCTTCCAAACCTGACCTGGTGGCCAGGGGTGTAACTCTCGATCTGCTCCAGGTGGCCAAGCGAGTTGGACCGCAGTGCGAAGTTGCTGAATACAAAGGTCTGTTCGGGGAGAAAAGTCTCCCCCTGGATTGCATCGCTATCGATGATCGAAGGAGACATCAAGCCTAAAGATGACGACACAGAGGAACTCTCAATGAAAGCACCAATGTCGATGTCAAAACCGGCGGATCTCGGGTAGGGGGTCCCGAACTGTGCGTCTAAGGCGGATGGTAACAGGAGGCAGGGGACATGATGTTTTACCCAGGTTCGGGCCCTCTTAATGGAGGTAAACCCTACGTCCTGCTTGATTATTCTTGATAATATGAGTTGTACAAGAGTTGATCTACCACGAGATCAGAGAGGCTAAACCCTAGAAGATAGCCTATGGTATGACTGTATGTTGTCCTACGGACTAAAACCCTCCTGTTTATATAGACACCGGAGGGGGCTAGGGTTACACAGAGTCGGTTACAAGGAAGGAGATCTACAAATCCCTATTGCCAAGCTTGCCTTCCACGCCAAGGAGTGTCCCATCCGGACACGGGACGAAGTCTTCAATCTTGTATTTTCATAGTCCAATAGTCCGGCCAAAGGATATAATCCGGCTATCCGGATACCCCCTAATACAGGACTCCCTCAGTAGCCCCTGAACCAGGCTTCAATGACGATAAGTCCGGCGCGTAGATTGTCTTCGGCATTGCAAGGCGGCCCCTGAGTAGCTGTTGGACTATGACGGTGGCAGCTGCCCCAAAACTGTAAATGTCGGTGGTCCTTCAAATCGACGGTGTCAAAACCGGCGGATCCACCGACATAGGTTCGTCTACTTTTGCTAAATACATGAAAGGTATTGTCACTAATAAATGAAAGATACCTGAAGCTGAAATTTCGAGCATGCTTGCAAATTTTTCATATAAGAGAGGAGTACCTAAGAAGTTAGGAGATCTAGGAATACCCACTATACCATGCTCCATTAAAAGAAGTTATGTCAAAACTGCTTTGTGTGATTTAGGAGCCGGTGTCAGTGTTATGCCTTTCTCTTTATATAGAAGACTTGGTTTGAAAAAGTTGACACCTACTAAAATATCTTTGCAAATGGCTAATAAATCAACTGCTATACCTATCGGTATTTGTGAGGATGTGCCCGTTGTACTTGCAAATGTTACTATCTTAACAAACTTTGTTATACTTGATATGCCTGAGGATGACAGTATGTCGATCATCCTTGGTAGAACCTTTTTTAATACTGCAGGAGCTATTATTAATTGCAAAAATAGCAAGATCACTTTTCATGTCAATGGTAATGAGCATACGGTATATTTCCCAAAGAAACAAAGTTCAGTGAATATTATCAACTCCATTGAAAGAAATGCGACAATTACTATTAGAGGTTTCGAATTTCCTCTTCCGACCATAAAAAAGAAATATGAAACTCTTATTGTTGGGGAGATGCATATCATCGTTGAGGTAACTTAGTATTATACGAAAATTCTTCGGCTTCATGTTACTCGGAAATAATTTGTTTAAGACTTGATCAACCGTATTAATGGATTCTTTTTTAGGGGCATGTGGCCGATGAATTTAGTAAGAAAAACCTATTGTACCTACTATTTACTCTCTGTTATTTAAAGCTTAATAAATTAGAATGCCATGATTATCTCGTTTTTTGAATTATCTGTGTAGTACAAAAATTGTCCCAGAAATATAAGTTCTCAGAATGACCTGGAAATTTTGTATGATTTTTTCTTCATTATTTAAGAATTTTTGGCACTGAACACACACCAAGGGGTACCCTTCTGATCCAAGAGCTCACATGGTGCACCTACCCCCTAGGCATGCCTAGTGAGCTCGTGGGTCCAATACTGGCCCCCTCACTTGTTCCAACAGCCCATTGCCTTCTTCCACCTTCAGAAAAAATCAAACTTGCGTCATAGCTCGTGTTCTTGCTCATTCCCGTGCGATTTTTTATCTCCTTGGTCAGCGCTCCATTTTTTAAACTAATTTGGGGGATTACTCCTTGGTATGTGACTCCTCCAATGGCCCAATTAGTTTTTGTTCTAGTGCTTTATGTTTTGCAAATTTTTGCTGCTGTGATGACCATGTATATGAGCTTGCATGTGAATTTGTATGGTCCAAAGTAGTTATGATGCATCATATAGCCTCTAGACACTTGTGGGAGTAGTTGCTATCAATCTTGTTAAGTTTTGTTTGCTTTTATTTCGACATACTAAATATTTTAGAAATTTTTCAGAGAAAAGGAAAATGCTTAAGTGGAGATTGAGAGGTTCTTTGAGCCATGGTCCCGAGGAAACTCCAAAGCCTAATTACAATCTTCCTCATGCGGCCGAGGTGCGACCGTGCGAGTGGCCATACAACACATTATTGAGGCACGCGGGAATTCTTGATGATTTCTATCATTTGGCGAACAATGCGAGCTTCACCCCGTTTCTCGAAGATACGTGTGATCAATATCTCCTCCTCGCCAAAACTTTTGTGCAAAAATTCTACATTCATCCTAGGAGGGATACACCCACCGTGTCTTTCTAGCTCTATGATATTCCTCAAGAAATGACACTTGATAGATTTTGCCAGGTTTGCAAAATTTCTAATGAGGGCAACCCTCTAGAGCCGCGTCCTAAGGACGTCCAGGATTTTATTTTTGAAGTTATTGTGGGGGACATGAGAGGAGTGTCGGGTGCCACGGTCGCTAGATTTCACTTTCCCGTTTTGCGCTACTTTTCATTATTTTCTGGGAGATGCATCACCAGTAGGGGAGAGGGGAACGCTCAGCGCGCCTGATCTTGCTATCTTGCGTAGCACATTTTATGGTGACTGGACTTTTAGTTTGGAAGCTATCATCGCGCAGCGGTTACATACCAACCGCCCAAAGGGTGTCATCTATGGTGGTATGTATGCCTCTCGCCTCTCTAGGTATTTTGAGATTCCTATTAGACATGAAGAGGAAGAGGAGAGGCATTTACCTACTAAATATCTTGATTATGATAGCATGGTTGGGCATAATTTTATGAACTCTGGCGTGAGACGATTTCAATATAACTTGGTATTTAGTCTGGGTACTAGTGAGGTTATTACTTTACCTGCGCCGTCCTTGTTCGATCTTTCTAGGGGCAAGTGCACTACCATGCCAGAGGACGTTTGTGCTTACTTGGGATTGACACCACCCACAACACCAGATCCAGCACCTGAGCCAGAGCCAGCCCATGAGCCTATCTATTATTGGGAGCTTTAGGAGTGAATTTATCAGTGGAAGCCTCAGTATTACCTAAGAGGTGGCTATTTCAACCCATGGCCATTGACCAACTTAAGCCAAAAGCCTAAGCTTGGGGGAGTATTCTCACCGACATTACATTCATGTATCACACATTCATTCCAGTTGTCGGTGTTCATCCTTTTCATTGTATATCCATGTTAGTTTTATTTTCTCTTTATTATTGTGTGTTTGATTTTTTTAATCCAAAATTATTTCTCGCTTCTTTTTAGTTTTTCTTTCTTGTTTAATCAGTTCGTAGTAGTGAAAGAAAACCCCAAAAGATTTCTTGTTTCTTCTTTTGTTTGTTGGGAGCTTTCCCATGTAAATAGTTTCTCTCATTTTTGTTTTTCCTTGGTTAGTTTGTTTTCTTCTGAAAAACCAAAAACTCCAAAAATATTTCAGTGTGTTTCACTGAAATTCTTTTCTTTTCTTTGAATCATCGTGGGGAAAAGACCATGCCGAATTGTTCAGTGGCTCCCATATGCATTATTGTTGATCTAGCGAAGAGCCAATATTACCTTGTTGTATCCTTTTAATAAAGTGTTTGTAGAATATTCTAGCTCAGTCCATGGAACACTTGCACTATTATTATTTTCACATGATTGTGTCATTCAAGTGAAAGGCAATAATGACGATGGTTTGATGAAGTGATTGTGGTGAAGGAAAGCTGGTATGAACTCTTCACGTTTTCGTTCTGGTAAATATGTTTAACTTACTCATTCTTGATTCAACATATTATGAGTAAACATGTTTGTGATGGTAATTAGAGATTATAGTTGCTCATGCCATGCTTAAATAGCTAGGAGTGGATAATGATTTATCTTGAGTGTTAACATGTATTAAAATGGTTGTGATTTAGTATGTTAGTATGGTATCCTCCTCTGAATGATTCTAGTGGCTTGACTTGGCACATGTTCAGACATGTAGTTGATTCAAAATAAACGCAACCTTCATGATATTGATGTTCAGGGTGTTTATATCCTACTCATGCTCGTATTCAATCTTAATTATTGGCAATGCATCATTATGACAGTTGTCGCTCACTAGTTGGTCGCTTCTCAATCTATTTGCTAGCCTTTGTCTGTACTAAGCGGAATACTGCTTGTGCATCCAAAATCCTTTAATCCAAAGTTGTTCCAGATGAGTCCACCATATCTACCTATATGCAGTATTACTCTTCCGTTCCAAGTAAATTTGCTTGTGCCACCTCTAATCATTCAAATAAGCATCTGTTTTGTTTGCCCATACCACTCATGGAGCGACATGAGGAGGTCAGTATCTTCCATGCTAAGCAGGTTATTCTCAAGATGGGTGTTTATTCACTTGTCATTGCATGAGAGATGCTAGTATTCGGGATGCCCAGTCCCGTAATCAAAATAAAGAAAAATATAATGAAACAAACTCCCCCAGAAAGTTGATTGTTTGGAGGGAACCCGTGAATTTAGCTAGCCATGGCTTGTGTTTGTATGGTTGGGGGGAGGTAAACTTTACCTTTTCACTTGGGAACCACCGATAATATGTTTAGCATGTAAGATATTGAAAATCCTTTTGTAGTGACATTCATAGGAAAGGCGCACCTCTCAAAATGTATTCATATCTGTTTAAGCTTTGAGCTCTGGCACCTCTCCAAATCTCCGCTTCCCTCTATGAAGGGCCTATCTATTTCCTATTGTTGATGAGCAAGCATCCTATCTGTGGATCACTAACGGCTATACCCCATAAGCAAAGTAGAAAGAGCCTAGGAAAATGCGTCTTCTCCCTATTCAGTGTCCTTAACCATCTCCCTGAGAAAAGTAGACAGTAAAAGGCAAAATAGACTAAATATATATATAGCATGAACGATCCTAAAAATCCCTCGAAGGAGATAATAAAGCACCTTCTCGTTCAAAGAAGCAATCCTAAGAGCACTATTGTCATTCTTATGCATTGAGTCTAGTTAATGTTGGATGTGACGATGACAAGATCTCTTTTACCAAGAATCATAATGTTTAGTCACTGCCTGAGCTTTAGAGGTGCTCTACATTTTTGTTTCGCAGTCTCAGAAAGGACTAGTGAGATACCATGTTATCATATTGTATCATGATTGTTTTGACAAATTGTTGCCATCTGAGATATCTTATTATTGCTCGCTAGTTGGTTATTTTATTGTCATGAGTAAACGTGAGACTGAAAACCCACAAGTATAGGGGATCGCAACAGTTTTCGAGGGTAGAGTATTCAACCCAAATTTATTGATTCGACACAAGGGGAGCCAAGAAATATTCTCAAGTATTAGCAGCTGAGTTGTCAATTCAACCACACCTGTAAACTTAATATCTGCAGCAAGGTATTTAGTAGCAAAGTAATATGACAGTAGTGGTAACGATAGCAAAAGTAACGGTAGCAAAAGTAGTATTTTTGGTGTTTTGTAGTTATTGTAACAATACCAATGGAAATGTAAATAAGCGAAGAACAATATATGGAAAGCTCGTAGGCACTAGATCGGTGATGGAGAACTATGCCGGATGCGGTTCATCATGTAACAGTCATGACCTAGGGTGACACAGAACTAGCTCCAATTCATCAATATAATGTAGGCATGTATTCCGAATATAGTCATACGTGCTTATGGAAAAGAACTTGCATGACATATTTTGTCCTACCCTCCTGTGGCAGCGGGTTCCTATTGGAGACTAAGGGATATTAAGGCCTCCTTTTCATAGAGTACCAGAACAAAGCATTAACACAAAGTGAATACATGAACTCCTCAAACTACGGTCATCACCGGGAGTGGTCCCGATTATTGTCACTTCGGGGTTGTCGGATCATAACACATAGTAGGTGACTATAGACTTGCAAGATAGGATCGAGAACTCTCATATATTGATGAAAACATAATAGGTTCAGATCTGAAATCATGGCACTCGGGCCCTAGTGACAAGCATTAAGCATAGCAAAGTCATAGCAACATAAATCTCAGAACATAGTGGATACTAGGCATCAAACCGTAACAAAACTAACTCGATTACCTGATAAATCTCATCCAACCCATCACCGTCCAGCAAGCCTACGATGGAATTACTCACACACGGCGGTGAGCATCATGAAATTGGCGATGGAGGATGGTTGATGATGACGATGGTGACGGATTCCCCTCTTCGGAGCCTCGAACAGACTCCAGATCAGCCCTCCCAAGAGAGTTTAGGGCTTGGCGGCGGCTCCATATCGTAAAACGTGATGAATCCTTCTCTCTGGTTTTTTCTCCCCGAAAGTGAATATATGGAGTCAGGGCTGAGGTCGGTGGAGCGTCAGGGGGCCCATGAGGCAGGGGGTCGTGCCCAGGGGGGTAGGGCGCGCCCCCACCCTCGTGGACAGGTGGTGGCCGCCCTGTCGTGGATCTTTCTTCCAATATTTTTTATATATTCCAAAATAATTCGCCGTTGATTTTCATGTCATTCCGAGAACTTTTATTTCTGGACAAAAACAACACCATGACAATTCTGCTGAAAACAGCGTCAGTCGGGTCAGTTCCATTCAAATCATGCAAGTTAGAGTCCAAAACAAGGGAAAAAGTGTTTGGAAAAGTAGATACGACGGAGACGTATCAACTCCCCCAAGCTTAAACCATTGCTTGTCCTCAAGCAATTCAGTTGATAAACTGAAAGTGATAAAGAAAAACTTTTACAAACTCTGTTTGCTCATATTGTTGTAAATATGTAAAGCCAGCATTCAAGTTTTCTGCAAAGATTATGAACTAACCATATTCACAATAACACTTATGTCTCATGTTTACTCATATCAATGGCATAATCAACTAGCGAGAAATAATAATAAATCTCGGATGACAACACTTTCTCAAAACAATCAAGATATGATACAACAAGATGGTATCTCGCTAGCCCTTTCTGAGACTGCAAAACATAAATGCAGAGCACCTTTAAAGATCAAGGACTGACTAGACATTGTAATTCATGGTAAAAGAGATCCAGTCAAGTCATACTCAATGTAAACTAACAGTAATGAATCCAATTGGTGGTTTTTAATAAGAGGATGATGAATCAACATAAAAGTAAATGGATAGGCCCTTCGCAGAGGGAAGCAAGGATTTGTAGAGGTGCCACAGCTCGGTTTTGAAATAGATATGAATAATATTTTGAGCGGTATACTTTTATTATCAACATAACAACCGAGAGATGGCGATATCTTCCATGCTACACACATTATAGGCGGTTCCCAAACAGAATGGTAAAGTTTATACTCCCCCTCCACCAACAAGCATCAATCCATGGCTTGCTCGAAACAACGAGTTCCTCCAACTAACAACAGTCTTGGGGGAGTTTTGTTTGCAATTATTTTGATTTGGTTAGCATAAAGCATCGGACTGGGCATCCCGGTGACCAGCCATTTTCTCATGAATGAGGAGTGGAGTTCACTCCTCTTGAGAATAACCCGCCTAACATGGAAGATACGAACATCCCTAGTTGATATATGAGCTATTTGAGCACACAAAACAGAATGTTTATTTGAAGGTTTAGAGTTTGGCACATACAAATTTATTTGGAATGGCAGGTAGATACCGTATATAGGTAGGTATGGTGGACCCATATGGAACAACTTTGTGGTTTACAGAATTGAATGCACAAGCAGTATTCCCGCTTAGTACAGGTGAAGGCTAGCAAAAGACTGGGAAGCGACCAGCTAGAGAGCGACAACAGTCATGAACATGCATTAAAATTAATCAACACCGAATGCAAGCATGAGTAGGATATAATGCACCATGAACATAAATATGATAGAGGCTATGTTGATTTTGTTTCAACTACATGCGTGAACATGTGCCGAGTCAAGCCACTCGAATCATTCAAAAGAAGATACCATCCTATCATACCACATCACAACCATTTTAATAGCATGTTGGCACGCAAGGTAAACCATTATAAACTCCTAGCTAATTAAGCATGGCATAAGAAACTATAATCTCTAATTGTCATTGCAAACACTTTTATTCATAATAGGCTGAATCAGGAACGATGAACTAATCATATTTACAAAAACAAGAGAGGTCGAGTTCATACCAGCTTTTCTCATCTCAATAAGTTCATCATATAATCATCATTATTTCCTTTCACTTGCACCACCGAATAGTGTGGATAATGATAATAGTGCACGTGCATTTGACTAAGCTGGAATATGCAGGCGTTCAATTCAAGAGAGAAGACAAGGTAATATGGGCTCTTTTGTCAGATCAACAATAATGCATATAAGAGCCACTTTAACATTTTCATTATGGTCTTCTCCTCACGACCCCCAAAGGACAGAAAAGAAACAAAACTATTTACACGAGAAAGCTCCTGTCCGTGTCAAAACCGGCGGATCTCGGGTAGGGGGTCCCGAACTGTGCGTCTAGGCCGGATGGTAACAGGAGGCACGAGACACGAAGTTTTACCCAGGTTCGGGCCCTCTTGATGGAGGTAAAACCCTACGTCCTGCTTGATTAATATTGATGATATGGGTGTTACAAGAGTAGATCTACCACGAGATCAGAGAGGCTAAACCCTAGAAGCTAGCCTACGGTATGATTGTATGTTGTGATTGTTGTCCTACGGACTAAAAACCCTTCGGTTTATATAGACACCGGAGAGGGTTAGGGTTACACAAGGTCGGTTACAAAGGAGGAGATATCCATATACGTATTGCCTAGCTTGCCTTCCACGCCAAGTAGAGTCCCATCCGGACACGAGACGAAGTCTTCAATCTTGTATCTTCATAATCTAATAATCCGGCCAATGGAGATAGTCCGGCTGTCCGGAGACCCCCAAATCCAGGACTCCCTCAGTAGCCCCCGAACCAGACTTCAATGACGATGAGTCCGGCACGCAGTTATCTTCGGCATTGCAAGGCGGGTTCCTTCTCCAAATTCTGTGTACCTGTCGAAATAATGTCCGGTTCCTTGTGACGGTTTGTACTTCTTGGCTTCTACGCGCAATAATGGCCACTTTCCACGTGTCGAGCGAATGTGAAGAGCCATGGTGTTCTTACATTTACCCCCCTAGCTATGTAAATGAGCCGCCTATTTAAAAGACGAGGATTCAGATCCAAATCACATCATCCTCCATTGTCGAGTCTTCATCGGAGCGTACCCAACAGAGATCCATTCCACCATGGCCGATCGACGCAGATCCTCCTCTCGCACCCCTAGTTCCAAGCCTAGAGATTGGGAGAGATGTTCCATCCCGCACATCAAATTCGTGATGCTTCAGTCCAAGGGATTTCTTCCCCCAGCGTACCTGGTCCCGGTTCGAGCCGGGCTTGCCACCTATAATGGCGGAGAGCAAGCGGAGAGCCGTCCAAATCCGTCCAAGGGAGAGCGGGTATGCCTTGTCCCTTATCTAGTAAGAGGGCTCGGATTCCCAATTCATCTGTTTCTCCGAGGGCTTCTGGAGTTCTATGGCCTCCAGCTGCACAACCTTACGCCTGCCTCCCTGCTGCATATCGCGGGATTCGTAGCCCTTTGCGAGTTATTTTTGGGCTGTGAGGCTCATTTCGCTCTGTGGAAGAAGCTGTTTTGCCTTGTGCCCCATTCTAAGAAGCGATCAATATATCAAGTGGGTCGAGCCGAAGTGTGGCGTATTGCTGGGACCGGATACCTATCCGGGACCCCGAAGAAGACGTCTGAAGACTGGCCTTCAGAATGGTTTTACATAGTCCCCCTTCCGGACCCTATTCAGATCGGCTTTCCTGAGTTTGACAACGCCCCTTTGAAGAAGCGCTGGAGCTGGCATCCACGGAGCCCTGGAGGAAGACGACCGGGACATCCTTTATCTGATGAGCCGGATAAGCTCTTTAGCTTGATCCGGATTGACCATGATCGAGGTCATGGCTATATGCATTATGTGGGGGGTGCAGCCACTCTAGTATAGAGGCCATCCCATGTGGGATTTCAACGGGGAGGATGATGCCACCCGCCACGGCCGCAAAGGGCCGGGATCAGCTGCTGATCTAATAAAGATCTTGTCCACTTTGTACAAGGGAGAAGAGGAGGAATTCCTCCGTGTCAACCCGCAGGGCGGATTCTCTATGTACAATCCTCTGAGCTGGGTAAGCGGAGACTTTTTCTCACCCATCCGTTTCGTATTCCTGTAGTTTAAGTATTCATTCTGGCGATTTCATTGCAGGAGCCGTGCCAGGCAGTAAAGGAGATAAACAGCCCTCATCCACAGCTCGAGGACCCTGGACGGTCCCTTGACCCTGCCTCCCAGGAGGATCTGGACCTATCCGTGGAGCTGATCGACGGTTTTTTTTACGAAGGGAGTAATGACAATACCTTGGTGGCCATTATGGCCGATTACCCTGGGCTAGTTCCAGCCTCACAGGTGACTGAGACCGAAGTCCCAGCACTAAAAAAGGGATCCGTCCTTGTGCTCTCTCTTTTTTTATTGCCGTATAACAGCCGTGTCTTGCAGGGGAGGTCCTTGGGGCAGAAGGCCGAGCCTGTGGCAACTAGCCAACAAGGGGCCGCTAGGCCAGGCAGACTGAAAAGATCCGCAGTCCGGATTGAGGCACCGACGCAGAGGTATGGCGCGCTGTCTTTATTGCAAGGCATTAGTTACAGAGGCATATTAACGCCCATGCCTTCTTTTCAGGAAAAAGAGCGCTCGCCGGACTATGCCCGGAGAGGCTACCAATCGTGCCTCCACAAGCCAGGCTCCAAGGCCGGACTCAGAGGTGGGAACGAGTACAAGGCGTGCGCTGGGTGCTCCTCCAACAGAGGATACGATAGACTATCCGCCACCCATTCTGAGGTGGAAAGTGCCATGAACCACAGGCGTCGCCAGACTGTTCTTCGTGACGCTTGTTTCTCCCAAGAGGCATTGGATGCCTTCAACTCGGGAGACGCGCACCTCCGTGCCGCTCAAAATGGTCTAGCCAGAGCCACAGAGCAGTATGTAAAAGACATACGGGTAAGAAAATTTGATGATTATATATATCAGTAGCCCCTGAGACTTGAAACAGTTAGGATAACTGATTTAAGGATCATTTTCTATGTAGGTTCTTACAGAAAAGAATACTCAACTGTCCCAGGAGCTGGAAGAGTGCAAAGCCCAACTCCAGGCTGCAATGGCCGCAGCAGGGGAGCCCAAAGAGACCCCCTCTGGTAACATATCCGTCAAATGATAAGTATCATATTAGAGTGCGGCTTTATATGCAGATCTGACAAGAAAATTGCAGATGACGCTGGAGTGAATCCGGATAAGCAATAGCTCATACGCCAGCTGATGGCGGGTGAGAGCATGCTTACAAGGGTGAGGCAGGAGAAGAATGATCTTCAAGATGCCAACACCAAGCTGGGCGTGGAACTAAAAGATGTCCGTGCCCAACTATCGGACTCTGTTAAGGAGAATCGGCGGCTTCGACGCGGCATATTTAGTAAGTGCTTGAACGAACTTTGAAAAAGAGTTCGGCGCGGAAGCTGGCTGACATAGTTATGTCTGTAGGTATGCTAACAGGTCGTCCTACCAAGGAGATGCCTAGTTCAACGGGTGATCTTCTTCCCGAGCTCGCACAGTTGCACGAACGAGTTCGGCAGGTGATGCAAGGCGTTGCCCAGGCCTTGTGGCCGTCCGTCTCCATACCCGAAGGCCTTGGAGAGCTTGCAGAAAAGCTGAAGGGAGCACGGCGGCGTTTCCGATTATGGAAGATATCGGCCTGCCGTCAGGGCGCCAGGGAAGCTTGGGCAATGGTGAAGACATGGTACACGAAGGCTGACCCGAACCACATGGCCGAAGTCGGACCTGTGGGGCCTGATGGCAAGGAGATCCCTGTGAATTTAGTGTACGACCAAGTAGAATTGGCCGCAAAGTATTCCCAACAGGACTGTAGACTAGATAGCCTATTGGAGGGCATTGAAGAGGAATTCAACCAGTCAAATTGACTATGTAATTTTAAAGTGACATATATGATGTCTTCTAGCCGAATTGTAGATTGTTTGTCGTGGCGGACCTTTTTGCTTCAACCTCGGGACCCGACAGTCCGGAGTGTATCCAAATACCCTCTCGGTTGAGAACCAGGGCATGCGTGGAGACCAGGCGTAGGGGTCATTAGTGCTTTATGACACAAGTGACCAACTAGTTATGTTATATTACATGGGTAGTAAGAAACATCTTCTGGAGAGAATAGTTCCGTTAAGGGTTCCTTTCCCTGGGTAGGCATGCCCTAAAGTGCATGTCCGGACTGCGACAAGAAGCACAGTGAAAACATCTGGGGGCAGATATGGATAATAAATAAAAGTCATCATTTGTTCACCGACCGAATATTCTCTTAAGAACGCTAGCTTTCGGCTTCACCCAGTCTGAGGTACACGTCCGGCTAACCCGGCGGTAACAATCGCAGAGGTGCTCCCCTTATGCTCTAGCCGAATTAACAGGAACGTAGGGCATAAATACAAGAGCCAGGCAACCCAACTTGGCCAAAACTTAAGTCATATCGATGCGTATAATTGTGAAAAAGGGTACATGCGGATGTATAACACATGTGTTGGGCGTTGGGCCCAGGTAAATAATTTAAGCTTCTGTGAGAGAAGCCCCCAGGTATGAAGAGTGCGGCTAGCGCATCTATGATGTATGATGAGGCACAAGGTGATCCTTGGAGGACTAGGGAAATAAAAAGAAAGAAAAGGAAACAAGACAGATGATGCATATGCAGAAAATGGACGAAGGGTGGGGACTAACGTAAAGTCCAGAGCTAGGCGTAGAACCTTCGGAGCCTGGCTGCGTTCCATGGGTTCAGCTCGAGTCGACTGGTCGATGCATCCCGCAGTCGGTACGCTCCATCGGTCAGAACTTGATCGATAATGAAGGGACCTTCCCATTTGGGCTCGAGCTTGTTCTTTTTCTTATCCGGCAGCCGTAGAACTAATTCACCAACATTATAAGTTTTGGCCTGTACTTCTCTACTTTGGTATCTGCCAGCCTGCTGCTGGCAAAATGTGGAACGGGCTTTGGCTACGTTGCGCTCTTCCTCCAATGTGTCCAGACCATCCTGCCGATCGAGCTCGGCTTCTCTTTCTTCGTACATGCGCACTCGAGGTGAGTCATGAATTATGTCACAAGGCAGGACTGCCTCTGCGCCGTACACCATAAAAAATGGTGTATATCCGGTACTACGATTCGGCATGGTCCGCAGTCCCCAGAGTACAGAGTCCAGCTCCTCTACCCAGTGTGTATCGGACTCCGTTAGGGAGCGGACTAATCGGGGTTTAATGCCGCTCATTATAAGACCATTTGCTCGTTCGACTTGATCGTTGGTTTGTGGGTGATAGACTGAAGCATAATCGCGCTTGATGCCCACTTTGCTGTACCAGAGTTTTACCTCGTCGACCGTGAAGTTCGTGCCGTTATCAGTGATGATGCTGTGGGGGACGCCGTAACGGTGTACAACCCCGATGAAATCTATCACCGGTCCGGATTCGGCTGTTTTTACCAGTTTAGCCTCTATCCATTTGGCGAATTTATCCACCATGACCAATAAGTATTTTTTTCTTGTGGGTTCCCCTTTTAAGGGTTCCGACCATGTCAAGCCCCCAGACCGCGAAGGGCCATGTAATGGGGATCGTTTGGAGGGCGGTGGGTGGCATGTGGCTTTGATTTGCAAAGAGCTGGCAACAGGTGCAGCGTTGGACCAAGTCCTGTGCATCTGCCCGGGCCGTTGGCCAATAAAGTCTTGTGCGGAAGGCCTTGCTTACAAGAGCCCGGGCTGCGGCGGGATGGCTGCCGAGTCCGGCGTGAATTTTTGCCAAAAGATTCCGCCCTTCCTCTTCGGAGATGCACCTTTGAAGGACTCCGGTAGCGCTTTTTTTTTACAATTCTCCCTCGTGGACCCTGTAGGCTTTGGATCGCCGCACTATGCAGCGTGCCTCATTGTGGTCCTCCGGAAGTTCCTGTCTAATTAGGTAGGCCAGGAATGGTTCTGTCCATGGGGCAATAATGGCCATTATTTCGTGGGCTGATTGTGTTATTTCGGTGGCGGAGCCTCCGATTGTGTCAGAGAGTTCGGTATCGGGTATTTTGGCCGGGTCCGAACTGTTGTTACCAGTGTCCCCTTCCCATGCTACGGATGGCTTGAAAAGCCTTTCCAGAAAAACGTTGGGAGGGACCACGTCATGTTTTGCGCCAATGCGGGCGAGGATATCCGCCGCCTGATTGTTTTCCCGAGCCACATGGTGAAATTCAAGCCCCTCGAACCGAGCTGACAATTTTAGGATGGCATTGCGATAAGTGGCCATTTTTGGATCCTTGGCATCAAAGTCTCCATTTATTTGGGATAGCGCGAGGTTTGAATCCCCGCGCACCTCTAGGCGTTGAATGCCATCCGGGGACCATGTAGAAGGGCTTCATATTCGGCTGCGTTGTTGGAGTCCGTATACATTATCTGCAGTACGTATTGAACGGTGTCTCCTGTTGGGAATGTCAAAACGACGCCAGCCCCCAGACCAGCCAACATTTTGGAGCCGTCGAAGTGCATGATCCAGTTTGAATATGTGTCGTACTCTTTAGGGAGTTCGGCTTCCGTCCATTCAGCGACGAAGTCAGCCAAGACTTGCGATTTAATAGCTCGCCGTGGCTTGTAAGTTATGTCGAACAAGAGGGGCTCAATGGCCCATTTGGCAATCCGGCCTGTCGCGTCGCGGTTGTTTATAATATCGTTAAGTGGTACTTCAGAGGCTACCGTTATCGAACACTCTTGAAAGTAGTGTCGCAGCTTTCAGGAAGCCATGAATACCGCGTACGCTACCTTTTGATAATGCGGGTACCGTGATTTGCATGGAGTAAGGACAGTGGACACGTAGTAAACAGGCTTTTGAAGGGGAAATTTGTGTCCGTCCACTTCTCGCTCGATGACAAGCACTGCGCTTACTACTTGATGAGTTGCCGCAATGTATAATAGCATTGGTTCGCCAATGTTTGGCGTGGCCAGGACTGGGTTTTTTGCCAATATGGCCTTTATTTCGTTGAGTCCGGCCGTGGCGGCGTCCGTCCAGTCAAAGTGTTCGGTGCGCCGGAGGAGGCGATAAAGGGGTAATGCCTTTTCTCCCAAGCGGGAGATAAAGCGGCTTAGAGCCGCCACGCATCCAGTTAATTTTTGTATTTGTTTGAGGTCTGTTGGGGTAGCCAACTGTGACAATGCTCGAATTTTGGCCGGATTAGCTTCAATACCTCTACTAGAGACAATGAATCCCAGGAGCTTTCCTGCTGGTACGCCGAAAATGCATTTTTCTGGATTAAGCTTGATGTCATATGTTCGGAGGTTGTCGAATGTGAGCCTCAAGTCGTGTACTAGAGTTTCGACATGCTTCGTTCTAACGAACACGTCATCCATGTATGCCTCCACTATTTTGCCGATCTGGTTTGCCAGGCATGTCTGAATCATGCGCTGATATGTTGCACCGCCGTTTTTTAGCCCAAAGGGCATTGTGTTGAAGCAGAATGGGCCGTATGGTGTGATGAATGCTGTTGCGGCTTGGTCTGGCTCTGCCATTTTGATTTGATGGTAGCCGGAGTATGCGTCGAGGAAACACAATGAAACGTGTCCTGCAGTAGCATCGATGATTTAATCGATGCGGGGGAGGAGGAAGGGATCCTTTGGGCAGGCTTGTTAAGGTCCTTAAAATCGACACACAAGCGCCATGATTTGTCCTTCTTTGGTACCATCACCAGGTTTGCTAGCCAGTCCGGATGTTTTATGTCTCTAATGAATCCGGCCTCCAATAGCTTGGCTAGTTCCTCTCCCATGGCTTGTCTTTTAGGTTCGAAGAAACATCGAAGAGCCTGCTTGACTGGCTTGAATCCTTTTAGGATATTTAGGCTGTGTTCAGCCAGCCTGCGTGGGATTCCTGGCATATCTGAAGGGTGCCAGGCAAAAATGTCCCAGTTCTCGCGTAGGAACTCTCGCAGTGCGGCGTCGACATCAGGGTTTAATTGTGCCCCGATGGAAGTTGTTTTTGTAGGGTCCGTTGGATGGACTTGGAATTTGACTATTTCGTCCGCCGGCTTAAAGGAGGTGGACTTGGATCTTTTATCAAGTATCACGTCGTCCCTGTTCACCGTGGAGCGCAGCGCAGTTAGTTCTTCGGCCGCTAGGGCTTCGGATAGTGCCTCAAGGGCCAGTGCAGCTGTCTTATTTTCGGTGCGGAGTGCTATGTCCGGATCACTAACAAGAGTGATGATTCCATTGGGCCCGGGCATTTTGAGCTTCATGTACCCGTAATGGGGTATGGCTTGGAAGATTGTAAACGCCTCCCGCCCTAATAGAGCATGGTATCCACTGCTGAACGGGGCCACTTGGAATGTAATTTATTCGGACCTGTAATTATCCGCGTGACGAATACCACGTCTAGTGTGATTTTTCCGGCGCAGCGTGCTTCCCGACTGGGGATGATTCCTCTAAAGGTTGTGCTGCTTTGCTTAATGCGGCTCGAGTCTATTTCCATCTTTTGAAGAGTTTCCTCATAGATGAGGTTTAATCCGCTGCCGCCATCCATGAGTACCTTGGTGAGTCGAAAGCCGTCCATGATTGGACTGAGGACCAGTGCGGCTGGTACTCGGGCTGTTCGGAATTTAGGTTCATCACTGGCATTGAAGGTAATAGCCGTGTCGCTCCAAGGATTTGTTTCTGCTATGTGGCAGATTTCGGACGTGCTGTAGAGTGTTCGCTTCCATCTTTCATTTGATGCGAAGGTCTCGAAGACTGTTAAGATCGTATTGTTGTCCTCGGGGTGGTGCTCTGTGCTCTTTGGGAGGAGTAAATCCTCACCACTTTTGGCCACCTGTCGGAGTATCCAGCATGCTCTAAGGCTGTGCGTTGGTATCGCATCCGTTGTACTGTGAATTTTGCAGGGTCCGTTGAGCCATCCCTCCAGTACGGTTCCTTGCTCCGTAGAGGGCTTTTGCTTTTTGGTAGTTAACCCAGGTGTATTGTGATAATGCACCCTTTTATTTCGGACTGGGTTTGTATTCAGTGCCGGATTATCCCAAAATTTTATTTCGGTTTTCCAGGCGCTTTCCATCGCATAGTACTTTCATACTATGGACACCAAGTTGGCAAAGCGTGTAATTTTGCGACGACTTATGGTTTGAGGATTCCCTTGTCCGTGCAATTATTGCAGAAGAGTGAAATTGTGTTTTCCTCGTGGCAGTCCTTTATCCTGTTCTTGACCAGGAGGAATCTGGCCCAGTAATGGTGTACTGTTTCTTCGGGCTCTTGCCTAATTTGGGATAAATCGCGTATGTTTGGGTGGGTGGGTGGAATTGAATCCGAATCCTCACCCAATCTGAGACCCAGTGGCCGAGGAGTTTCCGAACTCGAAAGTTTGGATTCTTGGATGTTTTTCGGTAAATCTGGCCCACTGCCTGATTCTGAGTTCAGGCTTTGAGTAACATCCTCCCCTCTGTGGGTATCCGGCTTGGAGGGATCGGGAATCCGGACGTAGCTAGTCCTTAAGATAGATGAAGGGTTGCCGCATTGTTCTTCCACCACTGCAACGTGATGGGTGACCTGGGAGAGTTAATTTCAATAGATCGGGTTTAGGACCAATCTGATCGTAGTCCGTAGCGACTCCCAGGGCGGCGATACGATCCAAGAGCTCATTCAGGGAAGAGAGCTCCATTGGATCTAACTGCTCGGCAAGTTCCGAGTTGATGTGAAGATTGCTTTTGATGACCCGAGAAGTCATCGTCGGCGCAGTGGCCGAACAGGCGGTCATAAGAAAACCTCCTAGCCGGAGAGTTTGGCTGATAGCCAGAGCTCCCTCAGCGATAGTGCCGTCTTTAAAGACGGGACGAGACATCGTTCCTGGTGGCGATGGCACAGCGGAACTCTCAATGAAAGCACCAATGTCGGTGCCAAAACCGGTGGATCTCGGGTAGGGGGTCCCGAACTGTGCGTCTAGGCCGGATGGTAACAGGAGGCACGGGACACGAAGTTTTACCCAGGTTCGGGCCCTCTTGATGGAGGTAAAACCCTACGTCCTGCTTGATTAATATTGATGATATGGGTGTTACAAGAGTAGATCTACCACGAGATCAGAGAGGCTAAACCCTAGAAGCTAGCCTACGGTATGATTTTATGTTGTGATTGTTGTCCTACGGACTAAAAACCCTTCGGTTTATACAGACACCGGAGAGGGTTAGGGTTACACAAGGTCGGTTACAAAGGAGGAGATATCCATATATGTATTGCCTAGCTTGCCTTCCACGCCAAGTAGAGTCCCATCCGGACACGAGACGAAGTCTTCAGTCTTGTATCTTCATAGTCTAACAGTCCAGCCAATGGAGATAGTCCGGCTGTCCGGAGACAAGAAGAACAAGCAAAAGAAGAACAAGAAATCTTTTTGGGTTTTCTTTTTAATTACTACTATAAGCATGGAAGGTAAACTAATTAAAAGCTACAACTAATTTTTTTTCTTAAGGTTTATTAAACACACAAGAAGAAAGCATAAAAAGGAAAATAAACTAGCATGGATGATACAATGAAAAAGTATGAGCACCGACAACTGGCAATGAGTGTGTGAACATAAATGTAATGTCGGTGAGAAGAAAGCATAAAAAGGAAAATAAACTAGCATGGATGATATAATGAAAAAGTATGAGCACCGACAACTGGCAATGAGTGTGTGAACATAAATGTAATGTCGGTGAGAAATACGTACTCCCCCAAGCTTAGGCTTTTGACCTAAGTTGGTCTATGGCCACGGCTGGCCTGGCGGATATCCAAAGTTCTAACTGGGGTCATACTATGATGCAGCAGCTATTGCCTCATGAGATGTCGCTTGGAGACGGGTTGTCTCCGTCCTCCCCTTATATTCGTCTGCCTCCTCCCTAGTTATAACATATCTCCCTTTTGCCTGAGAGTCAAAGAAAGCAGGAGCAGGGAGAGAGACGTGATAGGTGCATCGTCTATCAAAGATTAGTTGGTACTGGAGAAACTGATCGTTCCTCTCAACAAACTGATGACGAACCATAGCATCATAATCTAAATAAATAGGAGGCAACTCAATATCATGCCCACGTATGGGTATATCAAGAAAATTAGCTAGACAGGTTGCATAAATTCCACCAAAGAAATATCCATTAAATCTATTATTATGCAACCTACGTGCAACAATGGCTCCCAAATTATAATGTTTATCTCCTAATACAACACTCCTGAGAACAATGAGGTCAGGGACACACATGTGACATGCTTCATCCTTACCATTTATGCACCTACCTATGAAGAGAGCAAAATAATGTATAGCAGGAAAATTAATGCTCCCTATGGTAGCTTGTGTTATATCTCTAGATTCCCCCACAGTTATACTAGCAAGGAAATCTCTAAACTTAGATTTGCGAGGCCCACTAGTGCTGCCCCATTGTGGAAGTTTGCAAGCAGTATTAAAATCCTCTAAGTCCATAGTATAAGAATTTTCATAAAGATCAAAAAGGACAGTTTGATAATTGCGTGATGATGAAAATTCAAACCTTCTCACAAAGGAAACAATGAGATAGTGGTATTGGCGGCACTTATCTACCTCGAAGCTCTCAAGATCGGCATTACGCACATACACGTTAAATTCTTCCTTGATTCCTGCTCGATCCATAAAGTCCTCTGACGGCCATTCACAAGCCTGCACCTGAGCTTCCCTCGGTGGTCCATCATCGGCATCGCGTATTATGAGCCTGGGTCCTTGCTTCCTCGAAGGACCACCTTGGTACATTTTCCTAAACATATTTCTTCCTCGGAAGAATTTCTGAAATTTTTAGTAAATTCAAAATAAAAGTGAACCAAACTCAACAAAATTGATAGCAACTACTCCTACAAGTGCCTAGAGACAATATCATGCATCAAAACTACTTTTGACCACATAAATTTGACATGCAAGCTCAATAACAGGGTCACCTAAGCAGCAAAAATATGCAATGAATAAAGCACTAGAACAAAAACTAATTGGACCATCGGAGGAGTCACATACCGAGGAACAATCCCCCAAAGCAATTTTCTGAATGGATCTTTTAGCAAGGAGATCGAAAATGTCAGCAAAATGAGCTTGGACTCAGGTTTGAGATGTTTGGTGATCTTTGTGGGAGGAAGAGGGAGTGTGTGGTAGCTGGAATAAGAGGACGGGAGCCACCATGGGCCCACGAGGCAGGGGGCGCGCCCAGGGGGTAGGGCGTGCCCTCCACTGTCGTGGCCAGGTGCTTGCTCCCCTTGCTGTGTTTTCAATGCCAGATATTCTAGAAAAAAATCATATTTAATTTTCAGGGCATTTGGACAACTTTTATTTTCGGGGTATTCTTTATTGCATCATAATTCAGAAAATAGACAGAAAAATACTATTTTTGCTTTATTTAATATAAATAACAGAAAGTAAAAAGAGGGTACAGAGAGTTGTGTTTTCTAAATTCATCCATCTCATGCTCATCAAAAGGAATCCATTAACAATGTTGATCAGGTCTTGTTAACTAACTCATTCCGAGTAACATGGAACCGGAGAATTTTTGAATAACACTAGGTTACCTCAACAGGGATATGCACATCCCCAACAATAAGAATATCATATTTCTTCTTGATAGTAGGAAGAGGAAATTCAAAACCTCCAAAAATAATCAATGGAATTTTTCCAATAGAGTTTATACTATGAACTTGAGGTTGTTTCCTCGGAAAGTGTACCGTATGCTCATTGCCATTAACATGAAAAGTGGCATTGCCTTTGGTGCAATCAATAACAGCCCCTGCGGTATTCAAAAAGGGTCTTCCAAGAATAATAGACATATTATCGTCCTTGGGAATATCAAGAATAACAAAGTCCATTAAAATAGTAACGTTTGCAACCACAACAGGCACATCCTCAGAAATACCGACGGGTATAGCAGTTGATTTATCCACTATTTACAAAGATATTTCAGTAGGTGTCAACTTATTCAAATCAAGTCTACAATATAAAGAGAGAGGCATAACACTAACACCGGCTCCAAGATCACATAAAGCAGTTTTAACATAGTTTCTTTTAATGGAGCATGGTATAGTTGGTACTCCGGGATCTCCTAGTTTCTTAGGTATTCCACCCTTAAAAGTGTAATTAGCAAGCATGGTGGAAATTTCAGCTTCCGGTATCTTTCTTTTATTAGTAACAATATCTTTCATATATTTAGCATAAGGATTCATTTTAAGCATATCAGTCAAACGCATACGCAAAATGATAGGTCTAATCATTTCAGCAAAGCGCTCATAATCCTCATCATCCTTTTTCTTGGATGGTTTAGGAGGAAAAGGCATGGGTTTCTGAACCCATGGTTCTCTTTCCTTACCGTGCTTCCTAGCAACAAAGTCTCTGTTATCATAACGTTGATTCTTTGATTGTGGGTTATCAAGATAAACAATAGGTTCAATCTCTACATCATTATCATTGCTAGGTTGAGCATCAACATGAACATCATTATTAACATTATTACTAGGTTCATGTTCATTACCATATTGTGTTTCAGCATTAGAAATAGAAATATCATTGGGATTCTCATGTGTGTCAATAACAGGTTCACTAGAAGCATGCAAAGTCCTATCATTTTTCTTTTTCTTCCTCATAGAAGGAGTAGGTGCATCAATATTATTTCTCTGAGAATCTTGCTCAATTCTATTTGGATGGCCCTTAGGATACAAAGGTTCCTGAGTCATTTTACCACCTCTAGTCATAACTCTAACAGCATTATCATTTTTCTTACTCTTTAATTCATTAAGCAAATCATTCTGAGCTTTAAGTACTTGTTCTACTTGAGTGGTAACCATAGAAGCATGTTTACTAATAAGTTTAAGTTCACCTTTAATATTAGCCATATAATCACCCAAGTGTTCAAGCATATCAGCATTGTGTTTTAATTCTCTACCAAAATAAGCATTGAAGTTTTCTTGTTTAACCATAAACTCATCAAACTCATCCAAGCATGGGCTAGCAAACTTAGTAAATGGGATTTCACCTTTATCATATCTATAGAGAGAATTTACCTTTACTACCTGTGTCGGATTATCAAGACCATGCATTTCTTCAATGGGCGGTAAATTAAGACCATGTATTTCTTCAATAGGGGGTAAATTCTTAACATCTTCCGCATTAATACCTTTTTCTTTCATAGATTTCTTCGCCTCTTGCATATCTTCGGGACTGAGAAATAGAATACCCCTCTTCTTCGGAGTTGGCTCAAGAGTTGGTTCAGGAATTAAATCAGGGATTGGATCAGGAAGTGTCCAATTATTTTCATTAGTCAACATATTATTCAATAGAATTTCAGCTTCATCTGGTGTTCTTTCCCTGAAAACACAACGAACACAACTATCCAGGTGGTCTCTTGAAGCATCGGTTAGTCCATTATAAAAGATATCAAGTATTTCATTTTTCTTAAGAGGATGATCAGGAAAAGCATTAAGTAATTGGAGAAGCCTCCCCCAAGCTTGTGGGAGACTCTCTTCTTCAATTTGCAAAAAAAAATATATTTCCCTAAAAGCAACTTATTTCTAATGAGCGGGGAAATATTTAGCACAGAAATAATAAATCATATCATGGGGACTACACACACAACCAGGATCAAGAGAATTAAACCATATCTTAGCATCATCCTTTAATGAGAACCGAAATAATTTAAGGATATAATAATATCGAGTTTTCTCATCATTAGTGAACATGGTAGCTATATCATTTAATTTAGTAAGATGTGCCACAACAGTTTCAGACTCATAGCCATAGAAAGGATCAGATTCAACCAAAGTAATTATATCAGGGTCGATAGAGAATTCATAATCCTTATCATTACAAAGATAGGTGAAGTAGCATAAGCAGGATTATATTTCATTCTAGCATTCAGAGTTTTTTTGTTTTAGCTTAGCTAATAATTTCTTAAGATCAATTCTCTCATTGCAAGCAAGAAAATCTCTAGCACTTTCTTCATCCATAACATAGCCCTCAGGCACAACAGGTAATTCATATCTAGGGGGAGAATCTTCATCATCACTTTCATCAATATTATCAGTTTCAATAATTTCATTCTCTCTAGCCCTAGCAAGTTGTTCATCAAGAAATTCACCAAGTAGCATAGAAGTAGTTTCATCATAAGTATCATGCATAGCAGAAGTGGCATCAACAATAACATGTGACATATCAGAATTAATAGCAGAAGCAGGTTTAGATGGCAGTTCCTTAGCTCCCCTTGTAGTTGAGGGATAAATCTTGGTTCTTGGATCTTTCAAGTTCTTCATGGTGATAAACAGATATAAATCCCAAGTGACTCAAATAATAGAGCTATGCTCCCTGGCAACGGCGCCAGAAAATAGTCTTGATAATCCACAAGTATAGTGGATCACAACAGTTTTCGAGGATAGAGTATTCAACCCAAATTTATTGATTCGACACAAGGGGAGCCAAAGAATATTCTCAAGTATTAGCAGTTGAGTTGTCAATTCAACCGCACCTGGAAACTTAATTTCTGCAGCAAGGTATTTAGTAGCAAAGTAATATGATAGTAGTGGTAACGATAGCAAAAGTAACGCTATAAAAAGTAGTATTTTTGGTGTTTTGTAGTGATTGTAACAATAGCAACAGAAAAGCAAATAAGCGAAGAACAATATATGGAAAGCTCGTAGGCATTGAATCGGTGATGGAGAATTATGCCGGATGCGGTTCATCATGTAACAGTCATAACCTAGGGTGACACAGAACTAGCTCCAATTCATCAATGTAATGTAGGCATGTATTCCGGATATAGTCATACGTTTTTATGGAAAAGAACTTGCATGACATCTTTTGTCCTACCCTCCCATGGTAGCGGGGTCCTATTGGAAACTAAGGGATATTAAGGCCTCCTTTTAATAGAGTACCGGAACAAAGCATTAACACATAGTGAATACAAGAACTCCTCAAACTACGGTCATCACCGCGTGTCAGCGATATACCCCGCTGTATGACCCGGCTGGAAGTATGACCCGGCCGGACTTGGCGGCTCACAAAGACCCGGCGAGTATTTGGTGACTTACTTATGACCCCAACGGCGGGTCAGATGGATGACAAGGTCCAAGGGCCAGAAGGCCGATTCATGTGATGGTGGGCCGTCTTAAGAGGAAGACATAAGAAATATTCTCCTGCAAAGGAAGCAAGACTAGGACTCCACCTGTAATAGAGTAATCCTAATCCTACTAGGACTACTCATGTAACCCGCCCCTTCAACTTATATAAGGAGGGGCAGGGATCCCCAAAAGGGGAATAAGCAACAAGAAACAATCTCTAGGGCTAGACACAAAGGGGGAGCTGGCTAATGTGGTGACTCTCTCATGAGCATAATGAAATATAGCCACAAACAACACGTAGGGCTATTACCGGATGATATTTCCCGGGGCCCGAAGCTGTCTAAATCCTTGTCTTGTGTGTTGATCCGCCATGCGTCTCTCATCCAGATCAACCCCTCTCAAGCTATCACAAAGGTGCGCTGGCCTCACGACTAAGTCCTCACACTAGGACATCTGCCGAGACAATTCCACAACACGTCCTGACGTTGTTCGTCCACTACACTAGTTCGTCCTTAGCCCCTCAAGGCAATCCACCACAAAGCTAGAGTAGGGTATTACACCACAAGGTGGCCCGAACCAGGATAAATCTCTGTGTCTCTCGTTCTTTGGGTCCGTCGAGCTAGGTCGTGGGATCATTAGCGAGCGAGCTAGGGAGAGAGTGTTCTTCGTGTGCAACCAAGTGTTTGAACCTCTTAAGGGTCTGCAGAGCCCTGAATCCTACACACACCCCTAAGACTAGGGGCGACTGGGTGTGAGGGACTCGCCTCCGCATGTGGCATCGCGGCCCTGCTCTTTCCAGGCTCGGCCTCGCAGGGGGGTGGGGAGGGGGGTCACGACCCCCTCCCCACCCCATGCTAAGCCTCGTGCTAACTCACGCAGTGCGCTTGGTTGATAGGCGTAGTGTGGCTATTCTGTTTTCCAAACCCTAGAACGCACGCAACCCCAGAGCCACACCCCTAAGATAGACACAGGGCATGACGAACCCACTAAACCCGTTTTTTTCAAGAAAGAGGAAGGTTGTGCTAAAAAAAGAACTTAGCCATGATGCAGTTCAGTTATACACATGAATGTAGTGCTATTCTGCAAAAAAGTTTTTGTACTGATGGGAAAAACAGGTCGAAAAAATAAATACCTACAAAACGGCGCAGGAGCAAAAAAACAAAAAACACACATAAGAACAATATATATATATATACTGTATTATTTATATAAAATAAAATATATATATATATAGTTTCATCCATATACGCTCCTACAGAAAGCAGATGATACACAAGGACAGAAAAAAGTAGTCTTTTCATACATTATCTACCATAGACAGCACACAGTACACAGTACACAACATAAACCCTAGTTCTTGTCCATACACAGGCCTTTAACCAGAAAAATATGCCAAATGACTGTTACTGCGACTGCGACTATGACTGTGACAGGGAAGTAAGTCTGAGGCTTGCAATCAGATCTCGTCGCTCAGGCGGCATGTCTTCATAGTACAACTTGGTCAAAGGATTGAACAGTAGCTAGAAAATGTACTCCGCTTTCCAATCTTCAACAGCAGGCTGAAAAAAATAAAAAAATGCAGATCAATGATTAAAAAAAGGTTGTCATAAGAAGAAAAAGTGAAGAAATCAAAAAATAAAAACAGTAACAAAAACAAAGAAATAGAGAAGGTATTACGTCTGATTTGAAAATTTTGTTGACTAGACAGAGGCGGTCATACACCTGCGTCAACCTCAGAACATAGATTCGACACTTGTTTGGTCCCTACGCTGGCACGGCCGGGTAAGAGGGCTTCTCTGCCAGTTTAACCCAGTCAGGGTGATTTTTAGATTTATACAACTTTTCACCATAAATCTCCGTCAGCAGCTGAGTGATCCTCCTTATCTCGCAAAAAGGCAGCACAAAGTAATGAACACATGTCACAGATCAATAACTATCAGACGAAGTGAAAAATACAAAGTTCTTCTCAACGTCTAGTCAGTCCCTCTTTTAAATGAACGTGAGGTCATTTCCTTTTATCTCTCTTTTATATAGATTGGGTGTGTGTGGGGGAAAATGCAGTTCAGTGACGCATATGTTGCAGTGCACTATATTAACAAGTGTGGTGCTATGTGTACTAACAATGCATGTGCAGTTTAAAAAATACATGCAGTATGAGAAACACAAAAAAGCTTTGCACTTGGCTAAAAAAATGACATACCACTTCAGTGCAATCTGAGTGGTAGTCAGTCCTGCGCTACTTCCTCGTTAAATCAGGATGGCCAGTGCACTTCCTGGTGTCATGGATATTAATCGTCTGGCGATGCTGGTTCATCATGTATAAGGAGTTTTGACTATACTTGGAGCGCGGCATCATAATCTGTCGCATCAAAAAACGAATGAAAACGAAAGTTCATTCGACACGTAGCATTAGGACCACTATTTCAAATAACTATAAAATAAATGCAATAAACAAGAAAATAAATGACGGAAAACAATGGCCTTACCAGTTTTGCATCCAACAGGTTTTCGTCGCCAACAAAAACCTTGAACTACTTAAATGCATCTTCTAAAACAAATGGGTCATGCACAACAGGCAATACAGGGTATCCTCCATCATCTTTCTTCACAAGGGCTTCCATTTGAAATATATACTACATAGAAAAAGAACAAAATAGGACATGAAAAAAAGAATAAAACACGCATGCATGCATGGAGATAAAAAAATTCAGTACAAGAGAAAAAATTCTGCAAAGCAAAAAAAAACATGACAGCAGACACATTTACCATGATAAATAAAGGTGAAAGTAGCACACGTTCACCAGAACGATAAACTAAACTCATTTCAGGGTCTTGCTTCCAGTACTTAATGGCAAAATCCATGAGATACGAGTCCATGCAAGCTCCTTCACCAAATGTATTATAGATATAGTGAACTTTGACTGTTTCGACATCACCAAAAGAATTATTCACCATCAAGAACGTGTTACTGCAGTAAACATACACGATGGGATCAATAAAATAAATGTAAAAACAAAACACACAAAAAGGATGAAGGGTACACACATAAAACTTACTCGTTGTATTTGGTTACAAAATCTTGGATGAGAACGAGATCATGTATTATCCTCGCCTCATCAATATATTTGAACCTCGGAGGCTTGAATTTCTTTAAAGAGCCTCTCAACTTAAAAGCCCTCTCACCCGCCCTCTTGTTCGAAAATACTTTAGCCTCATCTGCAGGAGGAGGATTGATTGCTGCACTCCTAGTCCTAGTGACACGTGTCACCAGCGTAAAAAAATTCATCATCATCGCCATCAACTACCTCATGAGGAGAGCCGGGGCGAGCAACCATTCCACAATCAGGTCCAGGTCCAGATACTGAATGTGTGTTCAAAACAACTCCAACATAAGTACCAAAATTCTCTGGATAGATTTCAATGGCATAATCCCCCATAACTACCTCAGAACCTTGCAACTCAAACAATGATGTACGGTCTCCATGAAGACCCCCATCAAAACCTGATAATGAGGAGAAAAAACATGGGAACACTCAGCCCAAATACAAAAACAAAAACATTAAATGCATCTCAATAATATAAAACAATGAAGTTCACTAAAGAAGAGAATGTAGCCCACTTGTATAGAACAATGCAGCCCACTTGTATAGAACAATGCAGCCCACTTATATAGAACAACGCAACTCATTTTTCTAGAACAATGCACTCACTTGTCTACAACAAATCCATCAAGTGTAGGAGGATTTAGCGGCTCATCAGAACTTGAGCTACCTTCTTTCCATGCACGCATGATATTTTAAACCATCCTCCTAAAAATCATGTTCTATTCAGAACTGCTAGGTTTATCTAGCGAGTCAAGAAATTCAAACCGCCTTCCTTTCACATTTCAGGCAACTACACAATAATGACCAACACCATCCCTCGTCTCTGGCAGATCAAATGTTGCAAGCATGACCTTTTTGAAGTAAAAAAATAAATAAAAGTATTGCAAGAACAAGAAAAAGGACACTATAATAACCAACACACAAAGAATGGTCTTCGACACATAAAAACATTACTCACCATATGTTTTTTATCGACACCCTCCTCGGCTTTTGAAGAGAACATATTTTTCAACACTCCTTCCTACACTACCACCATGCCAAATACTTGTCTTCCAAAAAAAAACCAAACAAAGGAATACTTCTCAAGCAAACAGGTCATCACACGAAATCAGAAAAGAAAATCAAAAAAGAAAAAGAAAAATTCCTGCATGCTTACACAAATATGGTACGGGACAACTATCGTCGGAGATCACTTAAACTTATCTACCAGCAAAGAAACCATTGTAGTGAGCATCCCTTTATCCCAAAAAGATTGACCAACTTCACCAATGATAATATCAGCCACCTCAGTTTTAAAATTAATCATGTGCCTGAATTTTTTATGAAAAACTGAAACATAAGATACTACAAAAATAACAAGAACGTGAAAGGGTAAAGACTGAAACTAGAAAATACATATGAACAAAACAATTTTTAAAAGGACATACTTCTTCTTTTTGTCCCTCCGAGTCCTCGTAATAGTAGTGTACAACACATTGTATCTTTTCAGAAGAGCTGGATCAATGCTTGATGGTGTCACAACAAGAAGTTCGTCATCTGTAATAAAAAAAGATGAAGTTTACTTATCCAAAAAATGAAGTTCAATATTAAGATAAGGAAATTAGCTATTTTGAAAATCACCAACAAAAGATGAAGTTTCACTTATCATTAAACATCTAATGCAGCTACCATAGTAATTAAAAAATGAATGAGAAAAACTTCAACTTCACTGTTTGAAACAAAACTCTTGCCTTCAGTGTCAGAGTCTTCATACTGTTGTTCTTCAGAGCTGGCCAAAACATTTACTTGGCTAGGTTGTGACGAAATCACCACAGCTTCACTGGGCTGCCCTACTATAGCAACATCAGCATTCTCTGGATTTACAACAGTCTGGTCAACCGCAACGTCCTTAGATACCTTAGCTTCATGAGGCTCCACTCTGAATACATCAGCAACATCATTGGGTGTCAAACAAATAGGACAAGCACCAACTCTACTAGCAGGAACAACATTCTCCAGTGGCTTTTCGATGCCAACATCAGAATCTTCGTGCTGACTAGGGGAAGCAGCATCGTGGGATTCCTGAGCTACAAAAGGTTCTGCATTATCGATGGCAACCCATATAGAAGCATCAACACTACCACCACCAGCAATAGAACAATCCCCCTGGTTCACATCAGCATGAACTTCTACGTTTTGATCTCCGGGCTGTAAAAAGTTTAAAAAAGGCACAATAACACAAATGAGCGAGGGGATAATTAACACAACAACACACACTTCACTTATGTCAAAGAGTGCAATCCACATATGTAAAACAACTACAGTTCACTTATGTCAAACATTGCAGCCCACACATGCCAAAGAACTGTAGTCCATATATGTAAAAAGAAATGCAGCTCACTTATGTCAAACACTGCAGCCCACATATGCAAAAAAGAACTGCAGTTCAGTTATGTTAAAATATTGAAGCTTACATATGTAAAAGACTGGAACCCACATATGTGAAAAGAACTGCAGTTCACTTCTGTCAAAGACAGAAGCTCACACATGTAAAACTATGCAGCTCACATATGTAAAAGAAATGCATATGAGTGAACAGAACAACATACGTCAAGCTTATAACAACAACAACAACAACAAATTAGATTACAACCCACTAACGGAAAAAGTAATTCCACTAAACCTTAACAGCTACAACATCCAGAGGCGACAATGCATCAGCCAAGTCCTCATCCTTCTCAGAGCCATTATAGGAATTTTTGTGCACATCACAAGCAGCAACACCAGTCTACGGGCATAGAACAAGCCAAAACAAAAATAAGATGGTAATGACCAAAAAAAGAAAAAAAAACTTCAACTACGCACAAGCAGTACACATTTTACAATCGTGAGGTACACAAAAAATATAATAAAATGGAAAGCAAAAAATGCAAGTTCAAGAAGAGAGGCACATGGCAGAACAAGCATGGCAGAAAAGACTTGTACCTGACCAATTCCGTCGTCCCTAGATCCATGGACACTCAAAGATTTCACTCCAGCCTATGAAAAAAAACAAATAGTGAGGAGCAGTCCACATAATACACGAATGAGGTTCAAAAGCACAAAAAACCTAGAACGTACATTATCAGCACCGATGCCAGTGTCCTGATGGTTCATTTCATCCAAAATATACTAAGCATCCTTCTCACACTGAGTGCATTTTTATTCCTATGAATGTTTCAACTGGGCATACGAAGACCGCATATTTGTCAATGCAATCTTCAGGTACAATATCTTCATCATGTGGGCCATGGCCAGCATGGAAAAACCAGAAACTATCCTCAACCTGTCACCAGAGGTTGGCAAATATTCAGTTAACTTCAAAACCTTCAGAAGAACCACATCAATCTCCTCGTGTTTTTTGCCGCCAACAAATGTCTGTTTAGGACAGCTTCTATTATCAAACATCCGACGAGCCATGAAACCACGAGTAGGCGGTGCCTCATCATCACAGGCAGGAAGCTAGTTACAGATAGGCTCATAAAACCTAGCACGAGTGCTAGGCCCCGCATCAGAGCCTCCACATAGCACTTCAGCAGGACAGTTGTACACAATATCACCTAACGTCTTCCACTTCAAAAAAAAGACAAAAAGGGAAGAGAAGTACACATGTAAATACTAGAAAGTTCGGATTTATAATGACTGCACTTTAAAAAAATTCAGATCTTAAAAACTCAGATGCACTAACAGGCAGCTTCCCAAATCTGTAAGTTTCCAAATAAATCTTTCCCTTGACAAGCATATCCTCATTGTATAACTTCATCAGGTCCTTGGTCGTCAGGTATGACGCACGTGGTGTCAACTTGTGCATATTGGAAAATTTTCTAAGCTTTAAGCAATCAAGATACATAATCAAGGGGACAATGGCACAACCCTCTGCACAATTTTGTCTGCTGCCTTCTGTCTGCCACCTCACGACAGCTACCTGCAGCTCATCAACAACAAGCTTACAAAAGTCCATCTGCGCCATAGCCTCATAATCCATGTTCTCAGCCATGGTAGCAACCCTTCCCAAATGAACTGCAGGCCCGGGCACAGCAAATTCTGATAAATTGTCAGGAAGAACGCCTTGACAGCAAGATCAACCGTCACATGATCATCTTCCTGCACCAACACCTCCAGCTTCTGAAGCAAGTCCTTGACACCTATACTTTTTGAATGGTCAAATCCAAGCTCATCCTTGAGGGAAGTCAACGAGTCATCATGGCCGCTGGTAGCAGGCATGGGTGCAGTGTGACTTCCCATAGGTAAATCAAAATGTGATGAACTGCATCGTGATTGATTCGAAGAACCCTGCCATTCCCAAAGTCCATTATCATCGTGGCAGGGTCAAACACTTCCCATCAGATAGCAGATAAGAATGCATGACACATTTTTCTTTATTGTCAATTCAAATAGAACACCAAATCTAGCATGCCGAACACGACTGAAGTGTGCTTCTTTCAATAAAGCAGCAGCTTTGCAAATAGTGGGGAGCGACAAATGTACGGTGTTGTTAAAATGAGCATCATCTCCCTTCGCACCATCTTTAGTTGGATTGCACTTACTAGACTTCTCCCTATGTGTAAAGAGAAATGCAGTCCACATTAGAAGATTAGCCATAAAAAGAGACAAAAAACACATATAGACTAACAATGAAGGAAACAAATGCAGTCCACTTCAACAAACATTTGGAACAACATCCGCCTCCCCACCAGAGTCAGCACCAACACCTTCATCGCCATCATCACGGGGACGCTTGGGTTGACTCTTAGACGAACCATAGTCTTTGCGTCTACCAGTTTGAGCATGCCTCACAAAATCAGCAAGCACAAAGTCGTCATCGTCGGAGTTGGGACCTTCATTGACATGTGGTCGCTTGAGCTGAGGATGCTTTGCACCAGTTTCAGCAGTTCTCTTACCAAGATTCTTGTTCATGCAAGTGATACGTATCCAACGTATCTATAATTTTTTATCGTTCCATGCTATTATATTATCCATCTAGGATGTTTTATATGCATTTATATGCTATTTCTATGATTTTTGGTACTAACCTATAAACCTAGAGCCCAGTGCGAGTTTCTGTTTTTTCCTTGTTTTTGAGTATTGCAGAAAAGGAAAACCAAACGGGTCCAATTGACCTGAAAATTCATGGAGATAATTTTTGGACCAGAAGAAGCCCACGGAGTACCAGAGCTGGGCCAGAAGAGTCCCGAGGCACCCACGAGGGTGGGGGCGCGCCCTACCCCCCGGGCGTGCCCCCTGCCTCCGGGACCCCCTGACTTGTTCCCGAATCCAACACCTTTTATATATTCCCAAACTTGCAGAAAGAAACCTAGATCCGGGGTTCCGCTGCCGCAAGCCTCCGTAGCCACAGAAAACCAATCTAGACCCATTCCGGACCCTGTTGGAGGGGGGGGGAATCCCTCTCCAGTGGCCATCTTCATCATCCTGGCGCTCTCCATGACAAGGAGGGAGTAGTTCACCCTCGGGGCTGAGGGTATGTACCAGTAGCTATGTGTTTGATCTCTCTCTCTCTCTCTCTCTCTTTCTCGTGTTCTTGATTCACACGATCTTGATGTATCGCGAGCTTTTCTATTATAGTTGGATCTTATGATGTTTCTCCCCCTCTACTCTCTTGTAATGCATTGAGTATTCCCTTTGAAGTTATCTTATCGGATTGAGTCTTTAAGGATTTGAGAACACTTGATGTATGTCTTGCATGTGCTTATTTGTGGTGACAATGGGATATCACGTGATCCACTTGATGTATGTTTTGGTGATCAACTTGCGAGTTCCGTGACCTCGTGAACTTATGCATAGGGGTTGGCACACATTTTTTTCTTGACTCTCTGGTAAAAACTTTGGGGCACTCTTTGAAGTTCTTTGTGTTGGTTGAATAGATGAATCTGAGATTGTGTGATGCATATAATATAATCATACCCCCAGATACTTGAGGTGACATTGGAGTATCTAGGTGACATTAGGGTTTTGGTTGATTTGTAGATTGAACGGAAAGAATAGCTTCGTGTTATTTTACTACAAACTCTTGAATAGATCGATCAGAAAGGATAACTTGAGGTGGTTTTGTACCCTACAATAATCTCTTCGTTTGTTCTCCGCTATTAGTGACATTGGAGTGACTCTTTGTTGCATGTTGGGTGATAGTTATATGATCCAATTATGTTATTATTGTTGAGAGAACTTGCACTAGTGAAAGTATGAACCCTAGGCCTTGTTTCCTAGCATTGCAATACCGTTTACGCTCACTTTTACCACTTGCTACCTTGATGTTTTTATATTTTCAGATTACAAAAAACTTTATCTACCATCCATATTGCACTTGTATCCTCTTCGCCGAACTACTGCACCTATACAATTTACCATTGTATTGGGTGTGTTGGGGACACAAGAGACTCTTTATTTGGTTGCAGGGTTGTTTGGGAGAGACCATCTCCATCCTACTCCTCCCATGGATTGATAAACCTTAGGTCATCCACTCGAGGGAAATTTGCTACTGTCCTACAAACCTCTACACTTGGAGGCCCAACAACGTCTACAAGAAGAAGGTTGTGTAGTAGACATCAAGCTCTTTTTTGGCGCCGTTGCCGGGGAGGTTAGAGCTTGGAGGTATATCTTTAAATCTTTCAATTGAATCATTTTGTTTCTTGTTTTATCACTAGTTTAGTCTATAAAACAAAACTACAAAAAATGGAATTGAGGGTGCCTCATATGCTTCATCTTTTTAATATCTTTCGTGAAAATAAAGATTTCGATAATTGTGCGAAAATGCTAGAAGAAGAATGCATTAAAATGTTTGGCACTAAATCTTTGGATGATGAGCATGATTGCAATGTATTTAGTATGAATTCTTTGAATACCCATGATACTAATGATATGCAAAGCCACAAGCTTGGGGATGCTATGTTTGGTGAAGATGATATTTTTAGTCCCCCAAGTTTTGATGAGCAAATTTACTATGATGATAGCATGTCTCCTATTTATGATGATTATATTGATGAAAGTGGGTTTGGAAGAGTGTCAACTTTAGGAAGTAATGATCCCACTATTTTGGAGTGTGTTGAATCTTATTGTGATAATTATGAAAGTAGATTTGGAGAGGTCATGACTTTATTTAGTGACGAATCCACTATTTCGGAAGAGGTTCCAATTGATTATGAGAAAAAAGTTGCTATCTATGATGATTATTGTGATGACATGTATGATATAAAGAATAATGATAACCATGAAACTAGTTATCATGATTTTAATTTTCAATTGGATTATGCCTCATATGATAGTTATTTTGTTGAGTTTTCTCCCACTATTCCGAATGAGAAGAATTTTGCTTATGTGGAGAGTAATAAAAATTCTATGCTTGTAGATCATGAAAAGAATGCTTTATGTGATGGTTATATTGTTGAATTCATTCATAATGCTACTGAAAATTATTATGAGGGAGGAATATATGCTCGTAGGAATTGCAATAATATCAACTTTCCTCTCTATGTGTTGAAAATCTTGAAGTTATCCTTATTTTACCTTCCTATGCAAGTTGATTCTTATTGCCATAATTTGTTTTCTCACAGAATCCCTATGGATAGGAAGTGGGTTAGGCTTAAATGTGCTAGTTATATTCTTCATGATGCTCTCTTCATGTTTCAATTCTTATCTTTTATGTGAGCATCATTGAAATCATCATGCCTAGCTAGGGGCGTTAAAAGATAGCGCTTGTTGGGAGGCAACCCAATTTTATTTTTGTTCCTTGCTTTTTTTTCCTGTTTACTAATAAATAAATCATCTATCCTCTGTTATGATTATGTTTTTATGTTTTAATTAGTGTTTGTGCCAAGTAAATCCTTTAGGATCTTCTTTGGTGATTGTTATTTCATCTGGCTATAAAAAACAGAAAGTATGCACTGACGAGAATAATTTTCATTTTTTACTAGAGAGTGATAAAATACCAATTCCAACTGAAGTATATAAATATACAAATTGCATAGGACTTCCTAATTTCTCAGAATTTTTGTAGTTACAGAAGTATTCGAAACCTCCAGATTACTACAGACTATTTTGTTTTTGACAGATTCTATTTTCATTGTGTTGTTTGCTTATTTCGATGAATCTATGAGTAGTATCAGAGGGTATGAACCATAGAGAAGTTGGAATACATTAGATATTACACCAATATGAATTTACACTGAGTTCACAACAGTACCTAAGTGGTGATTTATTTTCTTATACTAACGGAGCTTACGAGTTTTATGTTAAGTTTTGTGTTGTGAAGTTTTCATTTTTTGGGTAAAGATTCGATGGACTATGGAATAAGGAGTAGCACGAGCATATGCATGGGGATGCCCAAGGCACCCCAAGTTAATATTCAAGGAAAACTAAGAGCCTAATCTTGGGGATGCCCAGATGGAATCCCCTCTTTCGTCTTCGTTCATCGGTAACTTTACTTCAGGCTATACTCTTATTCACCACATGATATGTGTTTTGATTGGAGCGTCATTTTATTTTATTTTGTTTTGCTTGCTGTTTGAATAAAACACCAATATCTGAAATCCTTAAATGTTATAGAGTCTTCACATAGTTGCATAATTATTCAACTACTCATTGATCTTCACTTATATCTTTTGGAGTAGTCTGTTGTTTGCTCTAGTACTTGACTTATATCTTTTCAGAGCATGGCGGTAGTTTTATTTTGAAGAAATTGTTGAACTCAGCATGGTAATTTACTTTGGTTATGAAACTAGTCCTAATAGAATGGGCATTCAAGATGGGTATGATAAAAACTTTCATATAGAGTGCATTGAATACTATGATACTTGATAGATGTTTTGCGATATAAAGGTGGTAATGTTAGAGTCATGATAGTTGGGTAATTGTGAAATTGATAAATACTTGTGTTAAAGTTGGCAAGTCCCATAGCATGCACGTATGGTAAGCGTTGTGTGACAAATTTGAAGCATGGGTTGTTCTTTGAGTGCTTTCCTTATGAGTGGCGGCCGGGGATGAGCGATGGCCTTTTCCTACCAATCTATCCATCTAGGGGCATGCATAGTCGAACTTTGCTTCGAGGGTTAATAAACTTTTGCAATAAGTATATGAGTTCTTTATGGCTAATGTGAGTCCATGGATCATACACACTCTTATCTTTCCGCAATTTGCTAGCCTCTACGGTACCGTGCATTGCCCTTTCTCACCTTGAGAGTTGGTGCAAACTTCGCCGGTGCATCCAAACCCCGTGATACGATACGCTCTATCACACATAAACCTCCTTATATCTTTCTCAAAACATCCACCATACCTACCTATTATGGCATTTCCATAGCCATTCCGAGATATATTACCATGCAACTTTCCACCGTTCCATCTATTATGACACGCTCCATCATTGTCATATTGCTTTGCATGATCATGTAGTTGACATCGTATTTGTGGCAAATAAACTTTCATAATTATTTCATACATGTCGCTCTTGATTCACCGCATATCAAGGCACACCGCCGGAGGCATTCACAAAGAGTCAAATTTTTGTTCTAGTATCGAGTTGTAACATTGAGTTATGAGTAAATAAAAGTGTGATGATCATTATTATTAGAGCATTATCCCATGCGAGGAAAGAATGTGGAGACTATAAAAAAAGAGGCCAAAGAAGCCCAAATAAAAAATAGGCCAAAGAAGCCCAAACAAAAAAATGAGAGAAAAAGAGAGAAGTGACATTGTTGCTATCCTTTTTCCACACTTATGCTTCAAAATAGCACCATGATCTTCATGATAGAGAGTTTCTTATTTTGTCACTTTCATATACTAGTATTTGGAGAAGAACTCGCCTTGCAATGCCGAAGACAATACTGCGCGTCGGACTCATCGTCATTGAAGCCTGGTTTAGGGGTTGCTGAGGGAGTCCTGGATTAGGGGGTCTCCGGACAACCGGACTATATCCTTTGGTCGGACTGTTGGACTATGAAGATACAAGATTAAAGACTTCGTCCCGTGTCCGGATGGGACTCTCCTTGGCGTGGAAGGCAAACTAGGCAATACGGATGTGTATATCTCCTCCCTTGTAACCGACCTTGTGTAACCCTAGCCCCCTCCGCTGTCTATATAAACAGGAGGGTTTAGTCCGTAGGAAGATATACAATCATACCATAGGCTAGCTTCTAGGGTTTAGCCTCTACGATCTCGTGGTAGATCAACCCTTGTAATATCATATCATCAAGAACAATCAAGCAGGACGTAGGGTATTACCTCCATCAAGAGGGCCCGAACCTGGGTAAACATCATGTCCCCTGCTTCCTGTTACCATCCGCCTTAGACGCACAGTTCGGGACCCCCTACCCGAGATTCGCTGATTTTGACACCGACAACATTCATAACCTAGGGTGACACAGAACCAGCTCCAATTCATCAATGTAATGTAGGCATGTATTCCGAATATAGTCATATGTGCTTATGGAAAAGAACTTGCATGACATCTTTTGTCCTACCCCCCCGTGGCAGCGGGGTCCTAGCGGAAACTAAGGGATATTAAGGCCTCCTTTTAATAGAGTACTGGACCAAAGCATTAACACATAGTGAATACATGAAATCCTCAAACTACGGTCATCACCGGGAGTGGTCCCGATTATTGTCACTTTGGGGTTGCCGGATCATAACACATAGTAGGTGACTATAGACTTGCAAGATAGGATCAAGAACTCTCATATATTGATGAAAACATAGTAGGTTCAGATCTGAAATCATGGCACTCGGGCCCTAGTGACAAGCACTAAGCATAGCAAAGTCATAGCAACATCAATCTCAGAACATAGTGGATACTAGGGATCAAACCCTTACAAAACTAACTCGATTACATGATAAATCTCATCCAACCCATCACCGTCCAGCAAGCCTACGATGGAATTACTCACGCACAGCGGTGAGCATCAAGAAATTGGTGATGGAGGAAGGTTGATGATGACGATGGCGATGAATCCCCCTCTCCAGAGCCCCGAACGGACTCCAGATCATCCCTCCCGAGAGGTTTTAGGGCTTGGCGGCGGCTCCGTATCGTAAAACGCGATGAATCCTTCTCTCTGAATTTTTTCTCCCCGAAAGCAAATATATAGAGTTGGAATTGAGTTCGGAGGAGCTCTAGGGGGCCCACGAGGTAGGGGGCGCGCCCAGGGCGGCAGGCATGCCACCCACCCTCGTGGCTAGGGTGTGGGCCCCCTGGTCTTCATCATTTGCAAGGATTTTTTATTATTTCCAAAAAGACGTTCCGTGAAGTTTCAGGTCATTCCGAGAACTTTTGTTTCTGCACATAAATAACACCATGGCAATTCTGCTAAAAACAACGTCAGTCCGGGTTAGTTCCATTCAAATGATGCAAGTTAGAGTCCAAAACAAGGGCAAAAGTGTTTGGAAAAGTAGATACAACGGAGACGTATCATGCACCTATACAATTTACCATTGTATTGGGTGTGTTGGGGACATAAGAGACTATTTATTTGGTAGTAGGGTTGTTTGAGAGAGACCATCTTCATCCTACGCCTCCCACGGATTGATAAACCTTAGGTCATCCACTTGAGGGAAATTTGCTACTATCCTACAAACATCTACACTTGGAGGCCCAACAACGTCTACAAGAAGAAGGTTGTGTTGTAGACATCAGCAAGCAACACGTGGACTCCGCCGAGGAGTACCACCTTCCTCAGTAACAGAAATCAATCTCTTCTTCTGCAAAGCAAGCTGCTTGACTTTGACAAATTTGGCACCCTTGGCACTGTCTACAACTCTCCTCTGCTTCTCCTTCTCCGCATACTCTTTTGAGTCACTTTCAAACCTCAACTTCTTCTTGCTTTGCTTCAATTCATATGCATGAAGCTATTCCGAGACCATCCACTCATGTGTAACTTCCTCTGTACCATCAACAGACAGAGATTGTGTTTCACACAAGACGGGACGGCTCTGGTCAAAGCTCACACCAACGTCACCCTCTGCAAAATAATGGTCAATCAATTGAGTAACCTCCTCAAACCCAGGAGCCCTAGCATGAAAAACAGACACTGCGTCAAAATGAAGTTTAACTATGGTCATTAAAAAGTGCATAAAAAGAACAAATCTAGTACACTTATACACATAAATGCAGTGATGCAATCATAAGCTACATAAAAATTAATGCAATTCATATATTAATGTAATGGAGGGCACACATATGTATACAAAAAACCTGAATAAAACAACAATGCAATTCACACATACATAAAGTGGAGGTTCGCATATACATATAAATGCAATGCTGCATACAATAACTTCACAGTTTTTTCCAAAAAAATGTCGGAGTAGATACAACAAGGCAACACCAATTTGTAAAACATCAAGTAAGCAACATACACAAAATAAACAAAGCATAAACATCAAAAAATAGCAGATATCTATAAGAATTATCCATTTCAGATCTCACATGACACATATGAAATTTACAACAGAAATAGGGATACAACCAAATTGGCAAATAAAAAATAATAAGAAAAAACAAACACATACGAGAAGGAGGGGCCACACTTATGGTAGAAGATTCAATTGGTGAATTCAATTGATGTCCTACCTCACCACCATGATCCTTACAACCAGGACAATGAGAGCCAATTGGTGTATCATTATGACCACTGCAATCACCTACTGGATTCAATAAAAAGCAGAAATAGAAATTACAAAACATCACATGACAAATAATGCAAAGCAACGCTGACAACTAACACGACATAAACAAATCTGCAGGATGAACTATGAAACTAGATAAACATCACAGAACATAAACAAGGCCAAAGTAGGCAGTCCACATACCTTGAACTCCTCCTTCTAATCTGTTTGGCAAAGACGTTGCATTTGCCTGCAGCACAAGGACGAAGTGACAAATATCAGCAACAAAATCGACGAAATCTGACAAAACCCTAGATGCACCTTGCTCTACCTATAGATCACACACGAGTACAGACTTCAAATCGAGATCAAATCATATACTTACGAAAAAAATACTTAAGCAAAAAACGCATCAACAACTACAAGAATCACAAAACTAGACAAGGGGATGATCAAGACCAAGGGCACGGGAAATGTACCACAAAAAGGGGATGAACAGCGGCGGTGGGGGCGGGGGCGAGAAACAGACAAGAAAGGGTTGCAGGAGCAGAGCGGGAAGGGCTGGCGGAGCGGACGGGGACGTGAAAAGCAGGAATAAGGACCTCTTGAGGATGGCGGTTCCGCGGGTGACGGCGCTTGCTGTAGGCGACGGAGGTTTTTCTCAAAAGGAGAGATGCTTCGAGAGCCGCTGCAAGAGAGGAGAGAGGTTTCTTCTCGGTCTCTTCCTATGAGCGGAGCGGTGGGATCGCCTGGGAGGGCCACATGTGAGGCCCATGTGGGAAAGAATTACGTAAAATGGGCTGGCTAAATAAGACGGACCAGATCGAAACTAAGAAGTTAGTACTAGATGCAGTTTGCTATAAAGAACAATGAAATCTGACAGTGAAACAAATAAATACATGCAATTCATAAAAAAAAGTTAAATTCAAAAAAACGTGCGTGTTAAGATAACGCGTCCAAAAAAAGTCTACCTTCAAATAAGTGCCACAAAAAAATGGGCCCCCAGCCCCCTCCAGTGCCAGGGGCTACAGCAAGTACAAGCAAAAATACATGCAGTACGCAGCTCTAGACAATGTAGTGCATTTGGTTAGATGAAGCAGTGCGGTACCATAAGCAATGCAGTTTCAGAATACATACATGGTCTAGTTCACAGCGAAAATACTCGTAAATTCCAGAATATACTTCACTTTTTTCCAGGGGCCGCAGCAAGTACACACAAAAATAGGTGCAGTACAAACCTATAGACAAATGCAATGCTTTTTTTAGACGAAGCAGCGCGGTATCATAAGCAATGTAGTTTCGGAATACATACATGTATACATACATGGTATAGTTCACAGCGAAAACACTCATAAATTGCGAAATATACCACACTTTTTTCCAGGGGCTGCAACAAGTACACGCAAAAACAGGTGCAATACAAACCTATAGACAAATGAAATGCTTTTTTAGACGAAACAGTGTGGTATCATAAGCAATGCAGTTTCAGGAACACGTACGATACATATAAACGTGACAAATGCCCGTTCGCACAGAACGTGGTGGTTAACAAATTTTACTAATGAAAAATAAAATAAAACCACATTAAAAAACCACGTTCGGAGACAACCGCCCAATCCGAGTTGTTCCATCACCACAAACCCATGATCACAGATGCAACCCCAATACATGATCTACAAAACCGCATCATTAGCGAGATCGTGTAGTTCATCCGCTGCGGCCACCCACCTTTCAATTCAGACCCCTGCCAAGACTTTCTCACCCACAACAACACAAGTATGCATTATGCTACCACCAAATCGCACCATCACACCAATCTCCACAAAAGACGCCAAGCCCTGCTGCCGACGATGGGGTTCATCGACAAGTACTGGAACATGGAGGCACATGGCAACACCAAGTTGCACGTCATCCACACCAACGACAAGATGCAAATGGCGACCTCCCTCGAGCAGTACGAGCGCCAACTCAAGCTCCAGCGCCACAAGATCGTTGGGATTGATCTTGAGTAGAACAAAGAGCCTGACGTGACGCAGAAACTCGCCCTCGTCCAACTCTCCGTCGGTAAGACTCAACCGGTGCTGCTCTTTCAACTGAGCACTGCTAAAAGGTGCACCGTCTTCGACAACTTCCTCGCTGACCCAGGTACGCATTTGCTAGCTTCTCCATCGGCAGCGACAAAACCAGGCTAGAGCGCGTCAATTTGGAGGTCGCCAACTTTGTCGACGTCCAAAAGGAATGGAGGGTGTCCGAGGCCACCAAGGAGTTGGACTCCCTTGCAGATGTCGCCGGCCTGCTCATCGACGACTACAACAACAACATGAAGAAGAAGATCACCGACGAAGAACACAGGCGTGGGGCCACCCTGCCTTTGACCATGAAGCATATCGAGTATGCGGCAAAGGACGCCTATGCAGTGTACAAGATATGGAACCGCATCACCCTCACCCAGTAGGGGTCCTAAGCTAGGCGTCTTGGAGTGATGGTAACACAGACACATGTTTTACTCAGGTTCGGTCCCTCTTGATGGAGGTAAAACTCTACATCCTAATTTTGATTATATTCATACGGGGGATAGTACAGAGTACAAGTATCTACCACTAGATTGTTCTAATGAATATTAGATTGTCTATTGACTAGCCTAGCCTCTGTTGATATATGCACCGTAGCCTAGCCTAGCCTCCTTCTATTCGGCATGGGCTGCCCGAAGTGGCCCATTAGTGAATCATCATGGGGGTCCTCGGCCCAACCCACTGGTCGGGAGACGACATGGTGAGTACCCCCTAGTCCAGTACACCGTCAGTAGCCCCCTGAACCGGTCTTCAAGTTGGCGACGCTACTCGATTCTTCTGAACTGTTCTTCATCTTCGGTCATCGGTCTTGAAAACTAGTTCAACAAATCTCCTCATCTTCGATCTCAAGGATTTATGAAGTAGATCCAAAGAGTTTATACATCGGGTATCCGAGGAGCCCCTTTAAGTTATCGGCCTTTAACAATGCCTTGTTATTTTTACGCCTACCTCAGGTTTGAAGTGTTCCCCGTGCGGCGGTGTCCTCTTGCATCTGAGCTCGAATGCCAGACTACATCCAAGCTCAAATGCCGGACTGTATCCGAGGTGTCATAGATCACCTTGGCTCGAAAAAGTCGAAGGAGTTTAGCCGAGCTTAATGCCAGAAATACCCTCTATGGAGCCAGCCACTTGTTCCCGAGCTTTAGGCCGGACTGCTTCCAAGGTATCTTTTGAAGTCGACCACCAACGCCGGCCATGGGCTGATTTTTATGAATTTAATTCTGATTTGTGCAATGTATTCTCTACCAAGATGTATAGCCAATAACCTTCAAGGTGTGTGTCGGCCAAAAATCCAAGATGCACATTAGAGGAGATAGTGATCGGCAGACGGGCCCTTGAGGGAGGGTTTTGAGAAGTCGCCGTAATATATTAGCTTGATGTCGGATATGTCCCAGATGGTACCTATTGTTGTCCAAAGATGTGTTTGCCTGTAGTTCGGTCAAGCGGAACACTAAGCACTTTGAATTTTTTGCATTGAATAGGCAATGCAGTAGCCCCCGAGACATTGCTCGGGTGGCAACACCATATCGGGGATCGATGTACCCCTTTAATATTTGTAAATGATAAGCCTAAAGCCCGGTAGCCCCCAAGCCTTAATACGGGCACAGGTGGCTGAATTATGGATTGATATCCAGAGTAAAATCACAAATTATGTGTAATGATTCCATGTATCCAAGTACTCTACTGTCACACCCTAGCTAGTTATGCATTAGAGTGTTGCATCATGTTTACTCTTTCATCAGAAACTTGAAATGGGGATGACAGAACCCCCAGTCCCCTCTGAAACCAACTAGGGTTACTAAAATAATTTTCAATGAACCTGAAATGCCCTTCTAAAATGCCCATCATTTTTGTCTTGGTTCAGAACCTCTGCCAAAAGTGGTGCACATTTTCCTAGGCCATCCTAGGGTTTTTGAATTAAATCATAAATATTTGAATTTGGGCATTTAAAATTATATAAAATATTTAAATGCTCAAATACCTCCAAACTAAAATGTTTCATGTTGGAAATAATCCAATTATGGACCAGGAGTAATTTGGTGATTTTTGAAGTTGCCTAGGTATTTTATTAAATTCAACAAAGTTGCAGATATATTAAATAAAAACAGAAACAGAAAAAAAGGGGAAAACTTACCTGGCGCCACCGCAGGTCCACCAGCCAGCCCACCTGGCCGGCCCAGCCCGGCCACCGCTCCAGCGAGCTGCTTGGCTCGCCAGGCAGGCAGCCAAGGTGCTCGGCGGCGGCACCGCAGCTCCACGCAGCTGCACGCCGCCCTGCCTCCCCCTCTCGCCGCCCTGATGGCCTGGACGAGCTCCACGTCGCGCCCTGACCCTCCTGGACATCTCCATTCGCCCCCAGTTCCTCTCCCTCGTGCTCCCACGCCATGGCCGACGCCACCGTCGCCGCACCTCCGCCGTAGCCATGCTCCCCTTCGTCTCCATGCCGCGCCACCGTGTCCAGAAGCTCCGCCGTCCTCCGCTTCTTCGAGCTAGTCGAGCCCCGAGCGCTCGCGTGCCCCGAAGCCGCCGCACCAACCTCGCCCGAACCGCCATCGCCGGAGATCCCCTTCGCCGTTGCCGCTGCATCAGCTCGTCCCCGACCACGCCGTCCTCTCCATCAAGACCGCAGTGAGCTGGGCTAACTTCCCCTTCCTCTCTTTCTCTCTCTCGTGCACCACAGCGAGCACACCAAGCTCACCCGCACGCGCCGTCGCGGACCTCGTCACCGACGTGCTTCCGGCCACACTCCGGCCATAAGATGGTGTCCATCTTACTCACCGAGTCCCACAACACCTAGCTAGCTACTCCACGAGCCTCACCGACCCCTCTAGCGCCAAGTTCATCTTCGACCGAACCCCGGTGGCCGCCAAAGTCGTCGCCGGCGCCAACTCCGGCCACCCCGACCCCAACGGACTCCGCCAAGAGCTGCGGTTTGTCCCCAGCTCCACTCCGGTGGTCTCCGCGGCCCATTTGGTGGCCGAAATGGCCAAAACCACTCCCGCCGCCGCGTCGGGCTCGCCGGCGGCTAAACGCCGGCGTCGCTGGCTTTGACTTTGACCACGGGTGGGCCCTGGTTGACTCCCCTGAGTCAATGACAGGTGGGGCCCAGCCCTGTTAATTAAACAGGATTAGTTTTAATTAAATTTTAATTAAAATAATCACCCTGACATGCGGGACCCACTGTCAGGTTTGACCCAAACCTGTTCCGTTGACCTGCTGACGTCACACTGATGTCAGGCTGACGCAGTAATTGATTTTCTGGTTTTAATTTAAATCAGGAAATTCCAGAATATAATTTAAACTTCAAAAATTCATAACTTTTATTCTGTAACTCCAAATTGGACAAATTATATATGAAAAATGATCAGAAAAATCCAATCTATCCATCTGTACTATTTTCTTGCATGATCAAACAAGTTAAATTGATGTTTTAAGCAGAACAAGGAAAAGCACTTCAAAAGGCCACATTTGAATTTGAAATTTGAATCCTTGGTTCAAATTTGCTCAAACCCTTCTGGTTTTAGTTGCATTAGCCCAACACACTCATATTGCCATGTTTCATGCATGCATCATATTGTTGCACATTGTTTGGTGATGGTTGTGTATCGGTGTCCTTGCGACAGGTTCTGCCTCCGAGGAGTACCGTGATTACCCTAACGAAGAACCGTATCAGTGCATCGAACCATCAGGCAAGCAACCAACCATTTGATCATATCGATACAATCCCATGTTCTCGCTCCTGCTCTTTTTTTTTACTGCATTAAGACAACGCGTTTCAAACTGCTGTGTGCTACGGTAGTTGAACCCATTTCCTCTGCATGACCTGTCATTGCCACAGTAACTAGATGAAACCCACTAGCATGTGTAGGAGTTGTTTGAGCCATATGTATGTGTTGTTCCTACCTTGCTATGCCTGCTATGCTTAGAGTCGTGTCAGGTCTGGTTCATCTGGGTGATGGGCTAGAGTGAAATGTTTATGTCGGTAATGAGAGTGGTGTGGTGAACATGATTTGGTAAAGGTATCGATGAGAGGCCATGTAGGAGTACATGGTGGGTTGTTTCATTGAAGCCGACCTTAAGCACTGAGATCTGTATGCGTGATTTAAGATACAGCTACTACCATGCATTGGGCCCTGAAATATGACCCCGCTCGACTTCTTATTCACCCTAGCTCTCTGTCCAGGAGTTGCAAGTAGTTTCTGGTGTTTGTAGCCTACTGGAGGCCGTGGACAGCGCTGACCGTAGGGGTGGGCTGTGATGCGGTAGGTACGTGGCCGGGTGTATCGAATACCCGTTAGGTATCTCGGGAACCCTGTTCACATCGTTCGGGGCCGTATGGGAAACCTCGGCCGGACTCCCTGCGGATGGAACCTGAATAGGCGATAAACCTGGACTAGAGGCTTAAGTGTTTAGGTAGGTCGTGGTCTACACCCACGTCGGCTTTCGCTTGAAGTCTGCCGAGCACATGTCGTGTGCAGACGCTAAGTGGTGGAAACATGTATGAAGAAGTACACCCCTGCAAGGTTATCATAATCTATTCGAATAGCCGCGTCCGCGGTAAAGGACTACTTGGTTGCCTATACAGTTCATAGACAAGTAAATGGAAACTGTTAAAAGCCTCAAGATAAGTGTGAGTGCCGAGGATGGCTCTTCCGTAGGAAGACGGAGGTGGATCCTCGGTAGTGTATTGAAGTGGTGAGTAGTGGACTCGTGTGCGCAAAACCATTTCAAGTTGGAGTATCGTAGGATAGTCTAGCCAAGAGTCAAAGCTGGCTTGCTGCAATAACTCCACCAATCCTTCTTGATAATATGCATGTATGTAGGATCTGATGTAAGTCTTGCTGAGTACCTTTGTACTCATGTTGCTATAATTTACATTTTTACAGAAGACGCTGCAACCCCTTCTGATGGGTTCTATGTAGACGTTGACATCAACGAGTAGGCTAAAGACCCAGGTGGTGACCCTGAGCTTGTGAAGGACCACGTAGTATAGCTAGGCTTTCCGAGCCTCTTTTATTTTATTAGTTGTCTGTACTCAGACAAGTTACCTCCGCTGCTGGTTTGTATGACTGTATGACTTGTATGTTGGGTCGTGAGACCCGTACCTGTGTGTATGTTATGTATGGCTCCCTGAGCCTTAAATAAAGTACTTGTGTCGTAGAGTCATGTTGTGATGCTTCGTTGTATTTGCACATATCGAGCATATTGTGTGTATGATTGAAATGCTTGGTATGTGTGTGATCTGACTATCTAGTTGTTTATCTTTAGTAGCCTCTCTTACCGGGAAATGTCTCCTAGTGTTACCGCTGAGCCATGGTAGCTTGCTACTGCTCTGGAACACTTAGGCTGGCCGGCATGTGTCCTTCTTCGTTCCTGTGTCTGTCCCTTCGGGGAAATGTCACGCTTTGAGTACCGGAGTCCTGTTAGCCGCTACAGCCCGGTTTACCGGAGTCCTGCTAGCCCAGTGCTACAGCCCGGACCCACTTGCTGATGACCGACACGTTCGAAGCTGGGTCATGGATGCCTGTCCCTGTAAGTCTGTGCCACTTTGGGTTTACGACTAGTCATGTCAGCCCGGGCTCTTTATCATATGGATGCTAGCGACACTATCATATACGTGAGCCAAAAGGCACAAACGGTCCCGGGCAAAGGTAAGGCGACACCCGTGGGGATACCGTGCGTGAGGCCGCAAAGTGATATGAGGTGTTACCGGCTAGATCGATGTGACATCGAGTCGGGGTCCTGACAGCGTTGGCATCAGAGCCGGACTGCCTGTAGGTTCTCCAAGCCAAACTGGTCGATGTTGAGTCTAGAAATTCTTTAGTTATATGTAGGGGAATTGTTTGTGGGTTGGAACGTAAGGCTCTTTTTACTTCTTTACCTTATGACATTCTGATCTGAGTCAGTCCATTCTTCTACCGGGGGTTAAGGAATTAGGATCTATTCTCTCTATCAGGATCACGTGTTACTAATCAGTAGTACCTTATAAGTTTGATGGATACAAGCCTAGTTCAGTTCTACTACCACATTATGTTGTTAGAATGGATTCAGAACTTTGATATGATGATGTTGAGTGTGTATGAAATCCTTTGTCAAATGTCTCAAAATCCTTCTTGAGCATTTACAGCTGTTATGCTGCCAAAATTTCGCTAGAAATTCTAATGCCTTTGCATTATGATTGTGCTTTCAGATGGCCACTCGCGACCTCAATCAAGTGGTTCGCCTGACTCGATGCCTAGATGTACCCGGCCATACTGCCAAGTTGGTCAGGGTAATGACTGAGGCTGGATACCGCTGGTATCCTGAGTACACGGTCGAAGAGCAATTCCGAGATTTTAATCAAAGCCAGTATCTCTGCACTGTCAGGATATTTCCATCTTATCCTGGATCCACCGAGCCTCTTCACTGCTCCTATGGACTCGGGGTTACTATTGAGATGGCTGTGCAGGACGCCGCCTACTCTATGATGACCATTATGCGAGTCAGATCTGATATATTTCGGGACTCTGATTTCCGGTATATGCCAGGATCACTTCCGGGAGCACAAGGGTATCTCCAGGCTATTTATGCTGACCCCACTCAGGAGGATTCACGGACTCGCACCACTGCTGAGATGCTCGAGGATAAGGACCGTGAAAATCGGGCCTTAAGGTTAGAGCTCTTCAATACCCGTGCTGACCACTGGGCCACTTTGACTCGGTTCGCACCGGCGGTGCAAGCTGGATATTCAGATATGCGCGATCTCTATCCTGTGAGATCTGCTCTGCCAGACGTGATGGTTTGGCGTGATGTAGGAGGCATCACCCCACCTCGCGGGCCCCGCAGGCCACCGTCTATTGGTCCAAGGCCTCATCCTAGCCCCTATGGTCCACAAGCTCCGCGAGATCGTCTGTTTCCGGATGATCATGTTGAGCTTCCAGGCTATGGAGGTGACTTCTATGAGGACTACTACGGATCGGTCTGAGTTAGTGGTAGTATCACTAGTTCGCACTAGCTGTGTCGTCTATCGTCCCGCGTGACTCGTGGGATATGACCTAGTTGTACTCCTACCGGAGGTGTAGAAATAATGTATAGGAGCTTGGAATGCCTCCGATGAGATGTAATCCTCTTTTCACCGCAATAGTACTTTGTTTGGTCTTGTACTAAACCCTGTATGGTGTGTATGACGATGGAATAAAGAAGCAGTTTCTGTATCTACCATGTCATACGGATGATCATCTTGCATTTCGAGTTATTCCTTACATTTTTATCCTATGTCGGAATTTTATCATCCTGACTAAATCATTGTCTTGTTTACCTAGGATGGTCAACACGCGCGCTAACCCTGCTTCTCAAGAGCAGGCCGAAGGCAGTGAAGCCAGGGATGCAAATCTGCCTCATCCTCCTTCACTAGCCGAGGTTATGATGGAAGCTGAGAGAAACAAGCGGGAGACCAACCGTTTGTTAGAGCGTATTGAACAGAACACGGCACACCATCAGAGGACTAACGTGGTGTCACTCAGTGATTTTATCAAATTGCATCCACCTACGTTCCACCACTCCGTCGAGCCTCTCGACGCTGATGACTGGCTTCGCAGTATCTCTCACAAACTGCGTTCCGCGCTGGTAGCGGAGGCTGACAAGGTCACCTTTGCTGCGTATCATCTTGAAGGCCCCGCCAGTCTATGGTGGGAGAATTATGGAGCTATGCGCCCAGCGGGCCATGTCACTACTTGGGCTGAATTCAGCGAGGCTTTCCGTGAACATCACATTCCGGAGGGTCTCATGGACCGTAAACGTGAAGAATTTTGCAGTTTCACCCAAGGCCGGCTTTCTGTGGATGCTTACAGCAGGGAGTTTGGTAATCTCGCCCGATATGCAACTGAGGAAGTGTCTACTGATGCCAAGAAGCAAGCAAGGTTCCGTAAGGGCCTTAGTCCTGAGCTTCGCCGCGACCTCCGTCTGCATGAGTGCACATCCTTCCAGAAACTTGTCAACAAAGCCATCAGTGCTGAAACTGGTCAGACTGACTATGACGCAACACGCAAGCATGGCCGTGACATGGGTTCCTCATCCGGTGCTGGTCCTCAGAAGCGCCGCGTGTGGGTACCCAACACCGCCCTGCCACCCAGGTTCACACCGAGGCCATCCTTCCAGGCGCCTCGCCCTGTTCAGCAGTCTGCACCGGCCAAGCCCTATGGGGGTCCAACTAACAATGCTCCTCCACGTACCAGTTCCGTGACTTGTTTCAAGTGTGGGGAATCTGGCCACTATATGCGTGAGTGTCCCCAGACCAACCCCAATCAATCTGCTAAAGCTGTTGGCCGTGGCAAGCCGACAGGAAAAATATTCCACGCCAAGCCGGTCACCGCTTCACGTGGCCATGTCAACTGTATCTCTGCCGAAGAAGCTCAAGAGGATCCCAACGTCGTTCTCGGTACGCTTCTTGTTAATTGCCACCCGGCATCTGTTCTTTTCGATACAGGAGCCTCTCATTCTTTTATATCTGAAAACTATGCTCGCTTGCATAACGTCGCATTCGGTGATATGCCAACCTCTATGGTAATTCAAACTCCGGGATCCAAATGGCAAACTTCTAGAGTAAGCCATGGAAATGAAATCCAAGTCGACAGACTTGTATTCCTCGCGTCTTTGATAGCCCTTAAATCTTCAGATATTAATATCATTTTGGGTATGGACTGGATGTCGGCTCATCATGCCCAAATCGATTGCTTCTCTAGGACTGTTCAACTCACCCATTCTTCGGGAAAGATAGTCAATGTCTTGACCCGAATAGCTAAGCGACAATTATATTCTCTTAACGCCAGCCCTTTGCCAGACCTTGAGGACGTTCCGGTAGTCCGTGACTTCCCGGATGTCTTTCCAGAGGAATTGCCAGGTGTTCCACCTGACAGGGATGTTGAGTTCGTAATAGACCTCATTCCAGGAACCGTTCCGATTGCTAGAAGACCTTATAAGATGGCACCACTAGAACTAGCCGAGCTTAAGAAACAACTCGATGAGTCCTTGAAAAAGGGTTTCATCCGACCTAGCTCTTCTCCGTGGGCTTGCCCCGTCCTATTCGTCAAGAAGAAGGATGGTACGGACCGGATGGTTGTAGATTACCGACCTGTCAATTTGGTTACAATCAAGAACAAATATCCGCTTCCCAGGATCAACGACCTGTATGATCAGCTCGCTGGATCCTCAGTCTTCTCCAAGATGGATTTGAGGTTGGGCTACCATCAAATCAAAATCAGAAACGGGGACATTCCTAAAACGGCCTTTGTTACTCGTTATGGCCAATACGAGTACACCGTCATGTCCTTCGGTTTAACCAACGCTCCAGCCACCTTTTCTCGGTTAATGAACTCAATCTTCATGGAGTATTTGTATAAATTCGTCGTGGTTTACCTCGATGATATACTCATCTACTCCAAGAACGAGGAAGAACATGCCGAACATCTAAGGCTAGTGTTGTAGAAACTTCGAGAGCATCGCCTTTATGCCAAATTTTCTAAATGTGAATTCTGGTTGTCAGAAGTGACCTATCTGGGTCATGTAATATCTGGTAAAGGTATTGCTGTTAACCCTGAGCGAGTTCAAGCCGTCCTTAACTGGACTCCACCTGAATCGGTCAAGCAAGTTCGGAGTTTTCTAGGCTTAGCGAGCTATTGTCGTCGCTTTGTCGAAAACTTCTCCAAAGTTGCCAAACCTCTAACCGAACTCCTCAAGAAAGATAAGAAGTTCGAATGGACTCCACAATGTGAGCACAGCTTTCAGGAACTGAAAAGACGCCTGACTTCTGCTCCCGTACTGGTACCGCCAGACTTCTCCAAGGACTTTGTTATCTACTGCGACGCTTCGCGACAAGGACTAGGTTGCATTCTCATGCAAGATCGACATGTAATTGCCTACGCTTCACGGCAATTGCACCCACATGAGGAGAATTATCCTACTCATGATCTAGAGCTTGCAGCCGTAGTCTATGCACTTAAGACCTGGCGACATTACCTCCTCGGTAATCGTTGCGAAATATTCACTGATCACCAAAGTCTGAAGTACATTTTCACCCAACCGGATCTGAATCTCAGGCAAAGACGTTGGGTTGAATTGATCACAGACTTCGACTTAGGGATAACCTACACCCCAGGGAAAGCCAACGTCATGGCTGATGCGCTAAGTCGTAAATCTTATTGTAACAATCTGATGTTACAACAAAGTCAACCGCTTCTCCATGAGGAATTTCGGAAGCTTAACCTTCACATTGTTCCTCAAGGATTTCTTTCCACCTTGGTGGCGAAACCTACTCTTACGGATCAAATCATCGCTGCCCAAAAGCGAGATAAGGGAATATCTAAAATCAAAGAGAACATTGCTAGCGGAGGTGCTAGTTGTTTTTCCACAAATGATCATGGTGTTGTGTACTTTGAGAACCGTCTAGTGGTTCCCAAGAACCAGCATCTACGGCAGTTGATCCTTAAGGAGGCTCATGAATCTCCTCTCACTATTCATCCCGGTAGTACTAAGATGTATCAGGATCTACGCCAGAGGTTCTGGTGGACTAGGATGAAGAGAGAAATTGCTCAGTATATTGCTAATTGCAACGTCTGTCGTCGTGTAAAAGCAGAGCATCAACGGCCTGCTGGCACCCTTCAACCCCTAGCTATTCCTGAATGGAAATGGGATAAAATTGGTATGGATTTCATTACCGGTTTTCCCAGGACCAAGAGAGGGAATAATGCTATTTTCGTCGTGGTCGATCGTCTTTCCAAAGTAGCCCATTTCCTACCTGTTCGTGAGAGTATAACCGCTAGTCAGCTGGCAGACCTATACATCTCCCGAATAGTGTCTCTCCATGGTGTTCCTTTGGAAATTAACTCGGATCGAGGAAGTCTTTTCACCTCTCGATTTTGGGGAAGTTTCCAAAATGCTATGGGAACCCGTCTCTCCTTTAGCACCGCTTTCCACCCTCAGTCGAGTGGTCAAGTGGAACGCGTCAACCAAATTCTAGAAGACATGCTTCGAGCCTCTGTTATCTCATTTGGAATGGACTGGGAGAAGTGTCTTCCATTTGCCGAATTCGCCTACAACAACAGCTATCAATCTAGCTTGGGTAAAGCCCCTTTTGAAGTTCTCTATGGACGACGGTGTCGAACACCCCTTAACTGGTCAGAAACCGGGGAAAGACAATTCTTTGGCCCGGATATGATTTAGGAAGCAGAGGAACAAGTTCGCATCGTTCGTGAAAAGTTGAAAACAGCCCAATCTCATCAAAAGAGTCAATATGACCGAAAACATAAGGCTATGACTTTCGAGGTTGATGAGAAGGCTTATCTTCGGGTCACCCCTCTGAAGGGAACCCATCGTTTCGGTATCAAAGGCAAATTGGCTCCTCGTTACATTGGACCTTTTCGCATTCTCGCCAAACGAGGAGAAGTTGCCTACCAGTTGGAACTACCTCCGCACCTCTCCAGAGTCCACGATGTCTTCCATGTTTCCCAACTCAGGCGTTGCTTCTCGGATCCTATCCGTGGAGTAGACTACGAAACGCTTGATCTCCAAGATAATCTTACATACCGAGAGTACCCCATTCGTATCCTCGATCGGGCCGAGCGTACCACTCGACGTCATAATATCAAGTTTCTCAAGGTTCAATGGTCGCACCATTCTGACGATGAAGCAACTTGGGAAAGGGAGGATCGTCTTCGACTCGAGTATCCCGCCTTCTTCCCGGAGGAACCCAAATCTCGGGACGAGATTCTTTTGAGTGGGGGTGAGTTGTCACACCCTAGCTAGTTATGCATTAGAGTGTTGCATCATGTTTACTCTTTCATCAGAAACTTGAAATGGGGATGACAGAACCCCCAGTCCCCTCTGAAACCAACTAGGGTTACTAAAATAATTTTCAATGAACCTGAAATGCCCTTCTAAAATGCCCATCATTTTTGTCTTGGTTCAGAACCTCTGCCAAAAGTGGTGCACATTTTCCTAGGCCATCCTAGGGTTTTTGAATTAAATCATAAATATTTGAATTTGGGCATTTAAAATTATATAAAATATTTAAATGCTCAAATACCTCCAAACTAAAATGTTTCATGTTGGAAATAATCCAATTATGGACCAGGAGTAATTTGGTGATTTTTGAAGTTGCCTAGGTATTTTATTAAATTCAACAAAGTTGCAGATATATTAAATAAAAACAAAAACAGAAAAAAGGGGAAAACTTACCTGGCGCCACCGCAGGCCCACCAGCCAGCCCACCTGGCCGGCCCAGCCCGGCCACCGCTCCAGCGAGCTGCTTGGCTCGCCAGGCAGGCAGCCAAGGTTCTCGGCGGCGGCACCGCAGCTCGCCACGCAGCTGCACGCCGCCCTGCCTCCCCCTCTCGCCGCCCTGATGGCCTGGACGAGCTCCACGTCGCGCCCCGACCCTCCTGGACATCTCCATTCGCCCCCAGTTCCTCTCCCTCGTGCTCCCACGCCATGGCCGACGCCACCGTCGCCGCACCTCCGCCGTAGCCATGCTCCCCTTCGTCTCCACGCCGCGCCACCGTGTCCAGAAGCTCCGCCGTCCTCCGCTTCTTCGAGCTAGTCGAGCCCCGAGCGCTCGCGTGCCCCGAAGCCGCCGCACCAACCTCGCCCGAACCGCCATCGCCGGAGATCCCCTTCGCCGTTGCCGCTGCATCAGCTCGTCCCCGACCACGCCGTCCTCTCCATCAAGACCGCAGTGAGCTGGGCTAACTTCCCCTTCCTCTCTTTCTCTCTCTCGTGCACCACAGCGAGCACACCAAGCTCACCCGCACGCGCCGTCGCGGACCTCGTCGCCGACGTGCTTCCGGCCACACTCCGGCCATAAGATGGTGTCCATCTTACTCACCGAGTCCCACAACACCTAGCTAGCTACTCCACGAGCCTCACCGACCCCTCTAGCGCCAAGTTCATCTTCGACCGAACCCCGGTGGCCGCCAAAGTCGTCGCCGGCGCCAACTCCGGCCACCCCGACCCCAACGGACTCCGCCAAGAGCTGCGGTTTGTCCCCAGCTCCACTCCGGTGGTCTCCACGGCCCATTTGGTGGCCGAAATGGCCAAAACCACTCCCGCCGCCGCGTCGGGCTCGCCGGCGGCTAAACGCTGGCGTCGCTGGCTTTGACTTTGACCACGGGTGGGCCCTGGTTGACTCCCCTGAGTCAATGACAGGTGGGGCCCAGCCCTGTTAATTAAACAGGATTAGTTTTAATTAAATTTTAATTAAAATAATCACCCTGACATGCGGGACCCACTGTCAGGTTTGACCCAAACCTGTTCCGTTGACCTGCTGACGTCACACTGATGTCAGGCTGACGCAGTAATTGATTTTCTGGTTTTAATTTAAATCAGGAAATTCCAGAATATAATTTAAACTTCAAAAATTCATAACTTTTATTCTGTAACTCCAAATTGGACAAATTATATATGAAAAATGATCAGAAAAATCCAATCTATCCATCTGTACTATTTTCATGCATGATCAAACAAGTTAAATTGATGTTTTAAGCAGAACAAGGAAAAGCACTTCAAAAGGCCACATTTGAATTTGAAATTTGAATCCTTGGTTCAAATTTGCTCAAACCCTTCTGGTTTTAGTTGCATTAGCCCAAGACACTCATATTGCCATGTTTCATGCATGCATCATATTGTTGCACATTGTTTGGTGATGGTTGTGTATCGGTGTCCTTGCGACAGGTTCTGCCTCCGAGGAGTACCGTGATTACCCTAACGAAGAACCGTATCAGTGCATCGAACCATCAGGCAAGCAACCAACCATTTGATCATATCGATACAATCCCATGTTCTCGCTCCTGCTCTTTTTTTTACTGCATTAAGACAACGCGTTTCAAACTGCTGTGTGCTACGGTAGTTGAACCCATTTCCTCTGCATGACCTGTCATTGCCACAGTAACTAGATGAAACCCACTAGCATGTGTAGGAGTTGTTTGAGCCATATGTATGTGTTGTTCCTACCTTGCTATGCCTGCTATGCTTAGAGTCGTGTCAGGTCTGGTTCATCTGGGTGATGGGCTAGAGTGAAATGTTTATGTCGGTAATGAGAGTGGTGTGGTGAACACGATTTGGTAAAGGTATCGATGAGAGGCCATGTAGGAGTACATGGTGGGTTGTTTCATTGAAGCCGACCTTAAGCACTGAGATCTGTATGCGTGATTTAAGATACAGCTACTACCATGCATTGGGCCCTGAAATATGACCCCGCTCGACTTCTTATTCACCCTAGCTCTCTGTCCAGGAGTTGCAAGTAGTTTCTGGTGTTTGTAGCCTACTGGAGGCCGTGGACAACGCTGACCGTAGGGGTGGGCTGTGATGCGGTAGGTACGTGGCACGGTGTACCGAATACCCGTTAGGTATCTCGGGAACCCTATTCACATCGTTCGGGGCCGTATGGGAAACCTCGGCCGGACTCCCTGCGGATGGAACCTGAATAGGCGATAAACCTGGACTAGAGGCTTAAGTGTTTAGGTAGGTCGTGGTCTACACCCACGTCGGCTTTCGCTTGAAGTCTGCCGAGCACATGTCGTGTGCAGACGCTAAGTGGTGGAAACATGTATGAAGAAGTACACCCCTGCAGGGTTTTCATAATCTATTCGAATAGCCGCGTCCGCGGTAAAGGACTACTTGGTTGCCTATACAGTTCATAGACAAGTAAATGGAAACTGTTAAAAGCCTCAAGATAAGTGTGAGTGCCGAGGATGGCTCTTCCGTAGGAAGACGGAGGTGGATCCTCGGTAGTGTATTGAAGTGGTGAGTAGTGGACTCGTGTGCGCAAAACCATTTCAAGTTGGAGTCTCGTAGGATAGTCTAGCCAAGAGTCAAAGCTGGCTTGCTGCAATAACTCCACCAACCCTTCTTGATACTATGCATGTATGTAGGATCTGATGTAAGTCTTGCTGAGTACCTTTGTACTCATGTTGCTATAATCTACATTTTTACAGAAGACGCTGCAACCCCTTCTGATGGGTTCTATGTAGACGTTGACATCAACGAGTAGGCTAAAGACCCAGGTGGTGACCCTGAGCTTGTGAAGGACCACGTAGTATGGCTAGGCTTTCCAAGCCTCTTTTATTTTACTAGTTGTCTGTACTCAGACAAGTTACTTCCGCTGCTGGTTTGTATGACTGTATGACTTGTATGTGGGGTCGTGAGACCCGTACCTTTGTGTATGTTATGTATGGCTCATTGAGCCTTAAATAAAGTACTTGTGTCATAGAGTCATGTTGTGATGCTTCGTTGTATTTGCACATATCGAGCATATTGTGTGTATGATTGAAATGCTTGGTATGTGTGGGATCTGACTATCTAGTTGTTTATCTTTAGTAGCCTCTCTTACCGGGAAATGTCTCCTAGTGTTACCGCTGAGCCATGGTAGCTTGCTACTGCTCTGGAACACTTAGGCTGGCCGGCATGTGTCCTTCTTCGTTCCTGTGTCTGTCCCTTCGGGGAAATGTCACGCTTTGAGTACCGGAGTCCTGTTAGCCCGCTACAGCCCGGTTTACTGGAGTCCTGCTAGCCCAGTGCTACAGCCCGGACCCACTTGCTGATGACCGACACGTTCGAAGCTGGGTCATGGATGCCTGTCCCTGTAAGTCTGTGCCACTTTGGGTTTACGACTAGTCATGTCAGCCCGGGCTCTTTATCATATGGATGCTAGCGACACTTTCATATACGCGAGCCAAAAAGCGCAAACGGTCCCGGGAAAAGGTAAGACGACACCCGTGGGGATACCGTGCGTGAGGCCGCAAAGTGATATGAGGTGTTACCAGCTAGATCGATGTGACATCGAGTCGGGGTCCTGACAGCGTTGGTAGCTTTAGTTGCATTAGCCCAACACACTCATATTGCCATGTTTCATGCATGCATCATATTGTTGCACATTGTTTGGTGATGCCTGTGTATCGTTATCCTTTACGACAGGATCTGTCCCCGAGGAGTACCGTGACTACCCTAACGAAGAACCGTATCCGTGCATCGAACCATCAGGCAAGCAACCAACCATTTGATCATATCGATACAATCCCATGTTCTCGCTCCTGCTCTCTTTTACTGCATTAAGACAACGCGATTCAAACTGCTGTGTGCTACGGTAGTTGAACCCATTTCCTCTGCATGACCTGTCATTGCCACAGTAACTAGATGAAACCCACTAGCATGTGTAGGAGTTGATTGAGCCATATGTTTGTGTTGTTCCTACCTTGCTATGCCTGCTATGCTTAGAGTCGTGTCAGGTCTGGTTCATCTGGGTGATGGGCTAGAGTGAAATGATTATGTCGGTAATGAGAGTGGTGTGGTGAACACGATTTGGTAAAGGTATCGATGAGAGGCCATGTAGGAGTACATGGTGGGTTGTTTCATTGAAGCCGACCTTAAGCACTGAGATCTGTATGTGTGATTTAAGAATCAGCTACTACCATGCATTGGGCCCGAAACCAATGGACCCTCTCGACTTCTTATTCACCCTAGTTCTCCGTCCAGGAGTTGCAAGTAGTTTCTGGTGTTTGTAGCCTACTGGAGGCCGTGGACAGCGCTGACCGTAGGGGTGGGCTGTGATGCGGTAGGTACGTGGCACGGTGTACCGAATACCCGTTAGGTATCTCGGGAACCCTGTTCACATCGTTCGGGACCGTATGGGAAACCTCGGCCGGACTCCCTGCGGATGGAACCTGAATAGGCGATAAACCTGGACTAGAGGCTTAAGTGTTTAGGTAGGTCGTGGTCTACACCCACGTCGGCTTTCGCTTGAAGTCTGCCGAGCACATGTCGTGTGCAGACGCTAAGTGGTGGAAACATGTATGAAGAAGTACACCCCTGCAGGGTTTTCATAATCTATTCGAATAGCCGCGTCCGCGGTAAAGGACTACTTGGTTGCCTATACAGTTCATAGACAAGTAAATGGAAACTGTTAAAAGCCTCAAGATAAGTGTGAGTGCCGAGGATGGCTCTTCCGTAGGAAGACGGAGGTGGATCCTCGGTAGTGTATTGAAGTGGTGAGTAGTGGACTCGTGTGCGCAAAACCATTTCAAGTTGGAGTATCGTAGGATAGTCTAGCCAAGAGTCAAAGCTGGCTTGCTGCAATAACTCCACCAATCCTTCTTGATAATATGCATGTATGTAGGATCTGATGTAAGTCTTGCTGAGTACCTTTGTACTCATGTTGCTATAATTTACATTTTTACAGAAGACGCTGCAACCCCTTCTGATGGGTTCTATGTAGACGTTGACATCAACGAGTAGGCTAAAGACCCAGGTGGTGACCCTGAGCTTGTGAAGGACCACGTAGTATAGCTAGGCTTTCCGAGCCTCTTTTATTTTATTAGTTGTCTGTACTCAGACAAGTTACCTCCGCTGCTGGTTTGTATGACTGTATGACTTGTATGTTGGGTCGTGAGACCCGTACCTGTGTGTATGTTATGTATGGCTCCCTGAGCCTTAAATAAAGTACTTGTGTCGTAGAGTCATGTTGTGATGCTTCGTTGTATTTGCACATATCGAGCATATTGTGTGTATGATTGAAATGCTTGATATGTGTGGGATCTGACTATCTAGTTGTTTATCTTTAGTAGCCTCTCTTACCGGGAAATGTCTCCTAGTGTTACCGCTGAGCCATGGTAGCTTGCTACTGCTCTGGAACACTTAGGCTGGCCGGCATGTGTCCTTCTTCGTTCCTGTGTCTGTCCCTTCGGGGAAATGTCACGCTTTGAGTACCGGAGTCCTGTTAGCTGCTACAGCCCGGTTTACCGGAGTCCTGCTAGCCCAGTGCTACAGCCCGGACCCACTTGCTGATGACCGACACGTTCGAAGCTGGGTCATGGATGCCTGTCCCTGTAAGTCTGTGCCACTTTGGGTTTACGACTAGTCATGTCAGCCCGGGCTCTTTATCATATGGATGCTAGCGACACTATCATATACGTGAGCCAAAAGGCGCAAACGGTCCCGGGCAAAGGTAAGGCGACACCCGTGGGGATACCGTGCGTGAGGCCGCAATGTGATATGAGGTGTTACCGGCTAGATCGATGTGACATCGAGTCGGGGTCCTGACATCTACATCAGTAATGCTCAGATCCACACTATACAAAACTTTGTTGACCGACCATCGGTGTAGCGACCCGACCCAAATGGATCAAGTCTCTGTGCTTAAATGTCATCCCTGGATCGGTATGCTGACAAACACAATACTCGAGGATTTATAACAGAGTTCAATCACATGTACGATGTAACGTAAATACTATTACCTCAATCCATATAGCGAAAGTAACATCAAAATTGTGGAGTCCCAATAACACCAACTGCAAAGTTGAGTGTAGACATCATAACCCTAACGTATCACTTACTCGTCATATGATTCCTGCAACATGAGACATTGCATCCAAGTAGGTCAGTACATTGAATGTACTGGCAATTTCACACTAAAGAATAATAATGAAAATCTCTATTTCTATATGCATATTTGGATGGTGGAGGCTCTAAGTTTAATTTTGCATAAAGCTATTTTCCCCTACAACAAAGGAATACATTTTTATTTTTTCTACCAAGTTTATGCCATTATTGAGAAGGTTCGTCCAACTCAATCCCAAAATTACCAAGTAATAATAATAACCCAATTCATTGATCAAATAAAGTGATGAGATCAACCAATAATTCACTTCCATATACTCAAAGTTGTCCATAACCGGGGACACGGCTAATCATGATTAGTTTGTACACTTTGCAGAGGTTTGTGCACTTTTCCCCACAAGTCTCGATCTCCTCCGTTGAATTCCTCGCACTTCATGATGTTTGAGAACCGGCTGATCGATACATAGTCTTTCTAAAGAGGTCCCCTTAACCGATAGATAGGTCGGTACACCTACAATCCCCTACATCTGCTAGCATATCATGGAAAGGTTTCCCACAACTTACTCAACTATGCCAGAGCCCATAATAGCTGCACACGGAAGTTTCTAGGCATGAATAATTATATGATCCCTTTGAGCCTGGATGGCATTCCATAGGATGATCACACGAGTACTCCGGAATTTCCTAGGACAACACTGAATTCTCTAGGTGCCCGCAAGCAGTCCACCCAGATGTGTATTAAAGTTGCCACCTTAAGTTGTCCTTAATTAATAACTCTCACAACTTGCATGATTTCTCACGTACCAATCACCGTCTACGAGCATGGCTAAGCAATATGAGCATAACGTATATTCCCGGGGTGATCAAAGGTTATAGGTTCCTTCCTCATGAACTACAAAGCATAACCACATGTTCCCAAGCCTACTCATGCAACTTTGAGGGTGAAACTAATGCAAGTAAAACTGAGTATAGGAAGAATATGATAAAAGTGTGAACTTGCCTTGTACTATTGATGAAGATTCTTCGCACTCATAATTCCTGATAGTTCTACTCATCACACTCCGATCAATCTATCATAAGCAAACAATTATAACCACACATAATCAGTCACTCAAAGATCCAAAAGAATGAAGAAAATACTTGAAAAACTTCAAAACCATCAAATAAATCTGTTGGACAGAAACTAATTTTTAAAAGTAGCAAAGTTATGTGATTTTGATCTTAACAGAAAGTACATGTCACGAGATTCGATTTGCAAAAAGGAATCAACTAAATCGTAGCTATAAAACTCAAGTTATAGCCAAAAGAAGTTTAAATTTGAATCAGATCTAATTCAAATTTTAAAATTTCAAAATTTTGATTTAATAAGTTCTAAGGATAGTCGAGATCATGACGAAGAATTTGGCATTGGTTCATTGAATTTGGACAAACGGTTTAAAAGTTGTGAGGGTTTTAAAATCAGGGACTAATCTGTAAAATAAACTAATTGCATCTAGGTCCCTGGCTACGTGACAGAAAAACTAACGAAAACTTATTAGATGAAAACATTCGCTACAGAGATCGGATGGTCGAGGTGTCCTGGTGGCTTACTGCGACAGTTGGGGTCGCCGACGATGAAGAAGACGACGGCGGCGGCGAGTGGGGCGACGGCTTCGGGGTCGGCAGTGACGGCGGAGGAGCTGGGGAGGTGCGGCACATTGCGCTGGTTGCGGTGATGGTGTCGACGAGGGTCAACGGCGACGAGGGCGGCGGCTGCGGAGTTCGTCGGCGGCGGCTGCGGTGGCTGCGAGATGGGGTGGCGGCTACGAGATGTGGAGGAAAGAGAGGGCTGAGGATTCACCCTTTTATATGTGGGAGGAGAGGGTGGTGGCTCGGAGGAGGGGGCGATGCGGCGGGGTGTCCGGGTCAGGGACAACTTGGCGATGATGGCGTCCGGCGGATGGTCTCCGACTGGAGGCCGGGGCGGAGCGGGGCGCGCGGGGCTTCGCTTGGCCTAGCTCGGTTGGCTGGGCCGGCACAGTTCGGCAGAAAGGATTTTTTAAACATTTTTCCAGAATAAGAAATACGAAAACTAAAAATAACAGAAAAATTCGCATAGGCATATTATATATCAAAATTTCAGAGAATGATTTCCTAAAACATGAACATATTTTCGGCGGCAAATAAATTTCACAAAAATTTAAATAAAGCAAACAGTGCTACTTTTGCAATAAAACCCAATAAAAATCATTTTTTAAATACCAAAATCATTTCAAATTTATTTTCTACTAATTTTACTTTGAGGGGCATCATTTTACCCTTATTTCCATTTATTTTATTTTTGGAGAAAAATAATTTGAATAAAAACCAAATAACTCCAAATTGAAAGTGGGTTTCAAAATAACTTCAAAGGGACTTTCAATTTGATTCTTTCAAACTTCAAACTCTCATTCTTAGCATTTGAAGAAGTCATTTTATCTTCTACCATGAAAATCATTGAGTTGCTTAAAGTTTCCGAATTTGGAATATTTCCAAATGGAGTTAAAATCATTTCAAAACCCTTTTCATTTGTTTAAATGGAAGAAGTCATATCATCTTCACTCTAGGGTTTTGTGATGAAAAGAATTTGATTTCATGGAGATCGGAATGCAACATGAATGTTTGGGAACGTCATTTCATTCCCTCTCATTCAACTTTCAAGAAGTTTCAAATTTCACTCAATTTCACACAACAAATCACACAAGCAATCGTTATCACATAATTAATATAACATTCCAAAATTTAGAATTTCGGGTTGTTACAAACCTACCACCCTTCAACTGAATCTTGCCCTCGAGATTCGAAGAGGCTAGAAGGAAATAGGTTAGGTTCGGAGGTCTCCTCGAAATTCATCGATTGACACCGATCTAGATGACTCTAAGTCTCGATCTAGATAAATATTGAAAATGGGAACAATTAGGTAGAGTAGCTCCGTACAGAGTATTGTAAACACAGAAATTTGCAAAATACATACGGATCTGAATTCTGCAGACCCGTAGACTAAACTTCTCTCACAAGCAAAACATGATCACTCTTTGGGTGTTAATCACATAGCGATGTGAACTAGTTTATTGACTCTAATAAACCCTATTGGTATTAGTCACATGAAGATGTGAACTAATCACATAAAGATATGAACTATTGGTGTGAAATCACATGACGATGTGAACTAGATTATTGACTCTAGTGCAAGTGGGAGACTGAAGGAAATATGCCCTAGAGGCAATAGTAAAGTTGTTATTTATATTTCCTCATGATAAATGCTTATTATTCATGCTAGAGTTGTATTAACCGGAAACTTAGTACATGTGTGAATACATAGACAACAGAGTGTCCCGAGTATGCCTCTACTTGACTAGCTCATTAATCAAAGATGGTTAAGTTTCCTAGCTATGGACATGTGTTTTCATTTGATAAACGGGATGCCATCATTAGATAATGATGTGATGGACTACACCCGTCTGTTAGCTTAGCACTATGATCATTTAGTTTATTGCTATTGCATTGTTCATGACTTATACATGTTCATATGACTATGAGATTATGCAACTCCCAAATACCGGAGAAACACTTAGTGTGCTATCAAACGTCACAAAGTAACTGGATGATTATAAAGATGCTCTATAGGTGTCTCCAGTGGTGTTTGTTGAGTTGGCATAGATCGAGATTAAGATTTGTCACTTCGATTGTCCGAGAGGTGTCTCTGGGGCCTCTTGGTAATGCACATCACTATAAGCCTTCCAAGCAATGTGACTAATGAGTTAGTTGCGGGATGATGCATTACGGAACGAGTAAAGAGACTTGCTGGTGACGAGTTTGAACTAGGTATCATGATACCGCCAATCGAATCTCGGGCAAGTAACATACCGATGACAAAGGGAACAACGTATGTTGTTATGCGGTTTGACCGATAAAGATCTTTGTAGAATTTGTTAGAGCCAATATGAGCATCCAGGTTCCGCTATTGGTTATTGACCGGAGATGAGTCTTGGTCATGTCTACATAGTTCTCGAACCCGTCCGATCCATGTCGGCGTTCTGGAAACGGGGGTTCCCAGAATTGACTGCCTACGGCCCGCGGCGTGGCGGAGCCAGCAGGCCATATGGCCCATCTTCACCAACAAAGGATCCAAGACCATCAAGAGGCAAACGACGCAAGACCTCCTCCCGAGCGGCCTAGTCAGGCAGGCTCGTGAGGGGCGGAGATATCAAGGCGAGGTGAACCTCACGAGGCTCCCGTGACATGAGCCATGATGATCGACACCAGGCGAGCGCCAGCGCGCGCAACGTCCTTGTTTCCTCTTCGGTACAAAGGAGGCAAGTGCAGCCGCTAAGTACCGAGGCATCAGTCAAAGGTTGCCATTTCGGTGCAACAAGACCAAGACCATGGACTGCAAGATGGAGGTCATCGTGGAGCCCAAGACGGCGTCACCACCAGAGCTTTGTGCAGGCGAAGACTACTTTTGTCAGGATGGCTCATACTAGTTGTCCCCCTTCAAATTAGCCCGCCATTGTTGGCTCCCTTCCTGCTTGATATTTGGGAAGAGGACCAAGGCCTCTATAAATAGGACTAGCCACCACCATAGTGGAGAGCAGGATCATCTCATCTTAGCTTGAGAAGACCCAGAAAGAGACACAAGTCCGAAAGCACAAGAACACCTCAACCTCAGGAGGTTGTTCTTCCCCTTGTATTGTTCATCATCAGCCCAAGATGCAATCCACCACCACCCCACTGGAGTAGGGTATTACACCACAACGGTGGCCCAAACCAGTATAAATCTCGTGTCTTTCTGTGTTGTGAGTTCACCGAGTTCGTTCGCAAGATCTTAGCGAGCTAGAGCGTAGATCGGTAGGAGGGAAAGACATCGCGCGCACCCTAGTGTTCGAACCTTAAGGGTTAGCCGGAGCCCCACATCCGACATTTGGCGCACTAGGTATGGGCGCGCCGTAGCTTCCCTTCCGTCAGTCCGTCGCTCCGTCGTCTCCCTGTCGGACACTCACCGTGCTCGAGCTGAGCGTCGGGCTGCCCTCGCCGCCCGCGCCGCTCAGACGGCTCCCGTCGGCGGGCCGCTTCGTCGTTCTCCGTCCCCCGTTGCCAACGCTTCCACCGGCCCGGTGGGGAACGAGCAGCGGGCGTCCTCGCAGCATCCTTCGGTGCGGCAGGACGGCCGCACCGCTACTCCATCACTCACCCCTGCTGGTTCTTCGTCCCACGCGCACCGTGCTCCCATGGAGGCACGGGCCACGCTCATCGCAGCGAACGAGCTCCCACGTTACCGCCCCGTAGACGACCTCTACGAGGAGTGGCTCGACTGCGTCGCCGAGCTCGTCCGTGCCGCAGGGGGCTCTCCGGCGCCATCCCACTCTCTACCTCCCCCTCAACCAGCCATGGGTGACGGGGCTCATGGCATGCCTCCACCGCCTCGACCCCAAGACTGTGCCTTGGCACCAAGGCGCGCGCCACCATAGCGTGATCCACCGTGCCCCGTGCCTGCGCGTGAAGAAAGAAGCTACCAGGAAATCCCGCATCCGTGAGAAGCTGCACCGGTGCTCCCCCGCGCCACCTCGTCAAGACCGCGTAGTGCCTGCTGTGGCGCAGCGCAGACTTCGCCATGACCTAGATACGACGGCACCGCCTGCCACGCCTTCACCGGCTGCCGCACCTTCACCCCTGAGTTGCGTAGCGTTGCCTGGCCAGGCAAGTTCAAGCCAGATCTGCCTCCTCGATACGACGGCACCGCCAACCCCGCAGAATTCCTGCAGCTCTATGAGTTGAGCATCGAAGCGGCCAACAGCGATGAAAAAGTCATGTCAAACTGGTTTCCCATGGCTCTCAAGGATGGGGCCCGCTCCTGGCTCCTGAACCTAAAGCACGGCTCGATCTCCATCTGGGACGAGATGCGCGACTGCTTCATCGCAAACTTCCAGGGCACTCGCGACCGCCCACCGGCTGCAGTCGATCTACGCCGCATCAAGCAACAGCCAGGAGAGACCCTCCAGAAGTACATCCAGCGCTTCAACAATGAGATACCCTCCAGAAGTACATCCAGAGCTTCAACATCCAGCGCATCACGGACGAAGCCATCATCTCCGCGTTCTCAGATGGCGTCCGAGACATCAAGATGAAGGAAGAGCTGGCTATCCACGAGGAGCTTAGCACATCTCAGGAGCTGTTCAACCTGGCGACCAAGTGTGCAAGAGCTAAGGATGGGCGCCTCTCTCTCCTTGAGCTGCAAGCTGCAGGAGTGGAGGAGAAGAAGGCCAAGGCTAAGGACATGAAGCGCAAAGAGGCAATGGTGCTCGCAGCGGAGCCCGACACCAAGCGAGGTACAGATCAGCCGGAGTCTTCCAAGAATGGCCGTCCGTTCTACACCTTCCACAACCTGAACACCCACAACACCAGCGACTGTCAAGAGCTCAGAGCCATACGGGGAGGACACTTCAGTCGACGCCCCAAGCGCAACGACCGAGGCTACGGCCGCGGAGGCGGATGCTGGGACGACCGTGGCCCGCGCCAGGAGTAGCATGACCGGCCTCGTGAAGACCGTTGGCAAGACCAACCTCGCGAGGGTGCCTGGAGGGACCCGCCTCGGGAGGATTGCCCCCAGGGCAATGCCGGTCTTCCCCCGTTGCCGCCACCGAGAAGGAACAACGACCACCACTAGGACGAGGGGGCTGGGGGCTTCCAGGAGCCGCGTGCGGTCGCTTGCATCTTGGGCGGTGCTCAGGCCCCAGCCTCTCAGCACATCTTCAAACAGTTCACTCGCGAGGTGAACGCGGCACTCCCCAAGCTTGAGGCCACGCGCCCGCTCAGGTGGTCCCAATGCGCCATCACCTTCAACTCGTCCGACCAGCTCAAGTGCGCAGCCACCGCTGGCACACTCCCCATGTTGTGCTCCCCAGTCATTAGCAATGTGCAAGTCACCAAGACTCTCATCGACGGCGGTGCAGGGCACAACGTCCTATCCGTCGACACGTTTGACAACCTCCAAGTGCCCTATGAGCAGCTCCAGCCAACCAAGCCTTTCTTAGGAGTGACTGACGGTTCCACCACACTGATAGGGCAAGTCCGCCTGCCTGTCACCTTTGGGGAGCGCAAGAACTACCGCACCGAACTCATCTACTTTGACGTCGCGCACATCCGCCTGTCGTACAATGCCATCCTCGGGTATCCAGCCCTGGCCAAGTTCATGGCAGTCACTCACCACGGCTACAACATTCTCAAGATGCCAGGAAGCGGGGGAATCATCACGGTCCCATGTGAAGAAAGGGATGCAGTGTGCTCCCTTGAGCGCGCCTTCCAAGCCGCATCAATCGACAACCCTGACAGCAAAAGTGAAGGCCCTCCGGAGACCATCCCCAAGAAGAAGCCGTTGCGCCGCGCAGGACCCCAAGAAGATGGCGTCGCGTCAGGAGCCTCATTAGGATCAGCGCCCGCTCCAGGGGCGCCTCCCTCCACCGCATAAGAAAGCACGCCCGGCGCCCTACTCAGGCAAGACTCGGGGGCTCCCTCTGGAGAGCCTCAGACCTTGCCAACCTCACGGGGGAGGCGCTTGGGCACCACTTGGAAGCGTGCTTCACGGCACACTTTCCTCAGGAGAGCACAGGGCAGGGAGTGCCCACCTCCAGGAGTTCATCACCAAGACCACCCAAGAGCTACAAGACGCGAGAGCCATGCACGGCGAGAGCCATCCGCGGCGACAACCGCTCACCGAGCGTGGCTCACCATCCAGGCGAGGGAGCTGAACTGCGCATCTGCATCAACATCCCAGGGCTCAACAGGGCCGCGTCTAAGGAACGCTTCTGGCCATCACGTGCGGGCCGCTATGAGGGTCGACCACACAACTATGTTCGCATGCCCTTCGGCTTGCCGAGCGTGGCGTCGGCCTATCAGCGCAACGTGCGGGAAGTCCTGGCGGCTTAGGAGGCCAAGTTCCACGCTACTTCGGAGGAGATGGTGACGGTTTTCAGGGAACCTCCTGAGCCCCCAGGGCCTCCAGAAGCTCAGGGTCCCGGTGGCTCATGAGGAGCCACTCCTTCAACACGTGGCTTCAGCTGCACCAACTCTACTTCGTCTACAGAACCAGGTGACATCTTCCAAGTTCATTTAAGCTGGGAGCGCCCCTCGGGCTGCATTATTCCCAGGGCCACATGGGTCCGTCCCTTTTGCATGTATCCCTTTTGCTTATGTCTTTAGCTTAACTTGTTGGGGGCGCCCCTCGGGCTGCATCATCCCCACGCCGCTCGGGCCAGACCCAGTGGCATGTATCTTCCTGCATTTATCCAAGTCGGTCTGCTCTTCATGCTTAACCCGCCAACTGCTATCACCTGCTCGATCATTGCCTCCCTCAGGGCCTCTACACAGGCATGTCGCTGGTGCATGGGTCCGTCCCTGCCATGACCGACAAATCTGAGTGGTCGAGCTCTGGCTCGCGGCACGCGTCGTGCACGTCACCTCACTAGGCCCTCAGTGCCTTTGCTTCATTCGAACCAACCAGCGGCAGGCAGGTGGCAGTAACGGAAAACCATGTTTCTTCTTGTGCCTGTCCAAAGGGACCCCGTGGGAAGGATAGCAGACGGCACCGCGAGTCTCCTTTTCTCTCGTGCAATTCGCTTGCGCATTAAAAGGGGGCTCCTGAGCATCGTGACTCAGGAGCTCTTACTGGCTCTCCAGCCCTCACCCCCTGGCCTTGACCACGGCATCGCAACATGGCATACAAGTGGCAGCTGAGCTCGCTCGAGGGCCGGGACCTGAGGACGTAGAGCACTAAGAAGAGCTCGAGAGAAGGAAAACTCGTACGGACCGGCCTAGCTATGTCGTGTAAGTTGGCATGCAGCCCTAGTGCAACACCATGAATCACCGCGAAGTCAGCAAGATAAGTCTCGCCCCCGGATCGGCTAAATATTTGGGCCTAGTAGTCGCTCACACCATGCCGCAACCCCGTTACGGCCAAGTCATCTTCCTTTCTTTCCTTAGCATAGCCGCTTGGGCGCTAAGGGGGACCTCCTAAGCATCGCGCGTCGGGGGCTCTTACTAGACCTTGGGTCCGGCACCTCCTGGCCTTGACCACGGCATCGCGACCTGGCATACCAGCGACGGCTGTAGCCGCCTTGGGACTGGGACCCGTCAGCGTAGAGCAACAAGCTATCGCGAGGAAGGAAAGGGGAGACCGAGCCTTAACGGGACACGTGTTCATCAAATCTTCATAACAAGGAAAATAAGTACAAAGGCATTGCAGATCCTTACATGCCCCCATGGGGTAATTCATGATTCTTCACAGGAAACAAAAGCTCATGCTAAGGGGATCCTATCTACACCCTCCCTTGGCGGACGCCATCATCAACAGTGGGCCACGGGAGGCCGGCGCCAACCCCATCCAGATCAGCGGCGGTGGCAGCTGGATGCCGCAGCCCTCCTCCGAGCACGGCAAGAGCTCGGGGGGACGTAGCTGTCGTCGCTCGTCTCCGGACTCTCGTAGAGCTCAGGAGAACTGCTGGAATCCCAAGGGCTGTTGTTGCTGGAGTGGACGCGAGCGGAGCGCGCATCTGCCTCGCGTTCTTCTCCGGAGCAGCACTCCAGGCAACGGCCCTCAGCGTCGACGACCTTGAAGAAAAGCGTGGAGGCACTGTCGTACTCGAAGTGGATCGCGAGGGCGCCCCTCACACGACAGACCCGCGTGACCTCGCCCCAGCCGCAAGTCATGAAGATCTTGCTAGTGGGGACTGCTTCGATCTTTGCTTCGTTTGCTGTGAGTGCTGCAGCCAAAGCTCGAGAGGCCCCCTCAGCGGCATCACGTCGGAGAAGAACCGCGGGAAGCGGATCCAGGAGCTCAGAGGCGTCGGCACCCACAGCACCAACTCACGCGAGGAGTCCACGGCGTGGACGGCATGCGTCGCCATGGCGCGGCGACCCCGGATGCAGCATGGGCAGCGCTGCTCGTCACTTCGTCCTCCCGAGCCCTCGGCCTGGGTGTACAAGGGTAGTAGGTACCCTGGATGAGGCGGCTCGCACTGAGGCCTCGTCACCACCTGCATCGCCGCTTCGTCATGATGATGGATCGACCTCTTCTTCGGCGGGAGTGGCTCCGGGACATCCCGGGGAGCTTTCCCCTTCTCTTCGTCGGAGAACCTTCTGATAGGCACAATTGGAGCAAGCAATGAAGAGAAGAAGAAGTGAGCAAGCGAGGAAGAGATGGGCAACGGGGGCTCCCCCTCTCCCCATTTATAGCAAGAGAAGGCCAACCGGCGTCTCCCACGATCGCAGGTAATGATGGTTTCCCTTGCATGTCGTAGGGACTTGTCAAGTCGTGAAGTCGTCGCGGCAGCATGGGGAAGCGGAGACGCCCACGTCCAATCAACCGCCACGCGTCAACCGAAGCTACAAGCTTTTGGGGCCCACGGCGCTCCGAACTTGACCCTTGGCTTCGCCACGAAGCCAAGCCCGCACACACCTTGGGCCCGGGGGCTACTGTCGTCGTTCTAGGAACGGGGGTCCCCAGACTTGTCTGTCTGTGGCCCGCGGCATGGCGGAGCCAGCAGGCCGTACGGCCCATCTTCACCAACAAAGCATCCAAGACTCTCACGAGGGTCCAAGCCCCGCGAGGCGGATGACGCAAGACCTCCTCCCGAGCGGCCTAGTCAGGAAGGCTCGCGAGGGGCGGAGATATCAAGGCGAGGCGAACCTCACGAGGCTCTCATGACGTGAGCCATGACAATCGACACCAGGTGGGCGCCAGCACGCGCAGCGTCCTTGTTTCCTCTTCGGTGCAAAGGAGGCAAGCGCAGCCGCGGAGTACCGAGGCATCAGGCAAAGGTTGCCATTTCGGTGCAACAAGACCAAGACCATGTACTGCAAGACAGAGGTCGTCGTGGAGCCCAAGATGGTGTCACCATGATACGTCTCCAACGTATCTATAATTTTTGATTGCTCCATGCTATATTATCTACTATTTTGGACTATATTGGGCTTTATTTTCCACTTTTATATTATTTCTGGGACTAACCTATTAACCGGAGGCCCAGCCCAGAATTGCTGTTTTTTTGCCTATTTCAGTGTTTCGGATAAACAGAATATCAAACGGAGTCCAAACGGATTGAAATCTTCGGAAACGTGATTTTCTCACCGAACGTGATCCAGGAGACTTGGACCCTACTGCAAGGGATCAAAGAGGAGGTCACAAGGGTGGGGGGTGCCCCCCTAGGGCGCGCCCACTTGCCTCGTGGGCCCCTCGGTGCTCCACCGACGTACTCCTTCCTCCTATATATACACACGTACCCCCAAACGATCAGAATAGGAGCCAAAAACCTAATTCCATCGCCGCAACTTTCTGTATCCACGAGATCCCATCTTGGGGCCTGTTCCGGAGCTCCATCGGAAGAGGGCCGTCATCACGGAAGGCTTCTACATCATCATAGCCCTTCCGATGAAGTGTGAGTAGTTTACCTCAGACCTTTGGGTCCATAGTTAGTAGCTAGATGGCTTGTTCTCTCTCTTTGATCTCAATACAAAGTTCTCCCCCTCTCTTGTGGAGATCTATTCGATGTAATCTTCTTTTTGCGGTGTGTTTGTTGAGACCGATGAATTGTGGGTTTATGATCAAGTGTATCTATGAATAATATTTGAATCTTCTCTGAATTCTTTTATGTATGATTGGTTATCTTTGCAAGTCTCTTCGAATTATCCATTTGGTTTGGCCAACTAGATTGGTAGTTCTTGCCATGGGAGAAGTGCTTAGCTTTGGGTTCGATCTTGCGGTGTCCTTACCCAGAGACAGAAGGGGCAGCAAGGCACGTATTGTATCGTTGCCATCGAGGATAACAAGATGGGGTTTATTTCATATTGCATGAATTTATCTCTCTACATCATGTCATCTTGCTTAAGGCGTTACTCTATTTTTAACTTAATACTCTAGATGCATGCTGGATAGCGGTCGATGAGTGGAGTAATAGTAGTAGATGCAGAATCGTTTTGATCTACTTGTCATGGACGTGATGCCCATATACATGATCATGCCTATATATTCTCATAATTATGCACAATTCTATCAATTGCTCAATAGTAATTTGTGCACCCACCGTAGAATACTTATGCTCTTGAGAGAAGCCACTAGTGAAACCTATGGCCCCTGGGTCTATTCTCATCATATCAATCTCCATCACTTTTATATTGTTTTGCTATTTACTTTGCCTTTACTTTTTACTTTGCATCTTTATATCAAAAATACCAAAAATATTATATCTATCAGATCTCACTCTCGTAAGTGACCGTGAAGGGCTTGACAACCCCTAATCACGTTGGTTGCGAGTAGCTATCGCTTTGTGCAGGTGGGAGGGACTTGAGCGTGGGCTCCTACTCGATTGATACCTTGGTTCTCAAAACTGAGGGAAATACTTACGCTACTCTGCTGCATCATCCCTTCCTCTTCGGGGAAAACCAACACAAGCTCAAGATGTAGCAAGTAGGATTTCTGGCGCCGTTGCCGGGGAGTCTATGCAAAAAGTCAATATACCAAGTACCCATCACAATCCCTATCTCTCGCATTACATTATTTGCCATTTGGCTCTCGTTTTCCTCTCCCCCCAATTCACCCTTGCCGTTTTATTCGCCCTCTCTCTCTATCCTCCCTCTCTTTTCCGCTTGCCTTTTGTTTGCTCGTATGGTTGGTAGTCATTTATTTATTACTAAACAGAGGACATAAGATTTATGGATCCTCATCCGCTTGCTAATCTTTTTAAGAGATCCAGTTATGTTGAACCAATTGCTAGTGAGTTTTGTGCACTAGATTACCTTTATGAAGTTTTGCTTGAAATTCGTTAATCTAAAAAGTGTGATGAAGTACTTTATGAAGTGATTCACAATAGATCTTTGAATAAAAAGCATGTTGCAATGATGATAATATAAATTCTATTAATGTAAATTGTGCTAATAATATGCAAAACCCTAAGCTTGGGGATGCTAGTTTTGCATTGTCCTCTACTTGTTGCAATGATCATGATTGGGGTGATTCTTCTTATGATCTTGAAAATTTATTTAAGCCCCATGATGAATATGAGATTGATTATAATGTTTGCAATAATATTGAAAGTGGGTTTGGAAGAATGTCAACTTTAGATCCCACATATTTAGAGAATGTTCAATCTTATTAAGTTTTTGATAAAAGTGCGTTTCGGAAGGTCATGACTTTAGTTAATGTTAATCCCAGTATTTCGGAAAAGTGCCAACTTTGCATGCATGTGGATCATGTTGAGAATATTTTACGTGGTAGCTATATTGTTGAATTTGCTTATGATCCTACATGTAATTACTATGAGAGAGGAAAATATGGTTGTAGAAATTTTCATGTTACTAAATTACCTCTCGTTATGTTGAGATTGCTATTGTTTCTTTCGTCTCCCTTGCATATGCTAGTTTTTGCTTGCCTTGGTAATTTGTTTGCCTATAATATGCCTATGCATAGGAAGTATGTTAGACTTAGATGTGTTTGTCACGTGCTTTATGATGCTCCTTTTGTGCTTCAATTCTTGTCTTTCTTGTGAGCATCATTAAAATTATCAATGCCTAGCTATAAGGCTTTAAAGAAAAGCGCTTGTCGGGAATCAACCCAATATTTATCCTTGCTTTTATTTAATAAATAAATTATTTAGCCTCTGTTTTGGTTGTTTTTTTTGTGTTTAATTAGTGTTTGTGCCAAGTAGAACCGTTGGGAAGACTTGGGGAAAGTCTTGTTGAACTTGCTGTAAAAAACAGAAACTTTAGCGCTCACGAGAACTTCTGTCATTTTTATTTGAAGAGTGCTATTTAGTTAATTCTTTTTGAATATGATTAATAGATAAATTCCTCACGTCCAGAATTTGTTTTAGAATTTTTGGGGTTCCAGATCTTGCTCTAGCTACAGATTACTACAGACTAGTCTGTTTTTGACAGATTCTGTTTTTCGTGTGTTGTTTGCTTATTTTGATGAATCTATGGCTAGTAAAATAGTTTATAATCCATAGAGAATTTGGAATAAAGTAGTTTTAACACCAATATAAATAAAGAATGAGTTCATTACAGTACCTTGAAGTGGTCTTTTGTTTTCTTTCGCTAACGGAGCTCACGAGTTTTCTATTTTGAGTTTTGTGTTGTGAAGTTTTCAAGTTTTGGGTGAATTCTTTTGATGGATCATGGAAAAAGGAGTGTCAAGAGCCTAAGCTTGGGGATGCCAATGGCACCCCCAATATAATCCAAGGACACCAAAAAGTCAATGCTTTGGGATGCCCCTGAAGGCATCCCCTATTTTCGTCCACTTTCATCGGTAATTTACTTGGAGCTATATTTTTATTCAACAACATGATATGTGTTTTGATTGGAGCATCTTGTGTTATTTGTGTCTTTGTTTGTTAGTATGCCAAAATCATCCTTGCTGTACACACCTTTTGAGAGAGCCATACATGAATTAAAATTTGATAGAATACTCTATGTGCTTCACTTATATCTTTTGAGCTAGATAATTTTGCTCTATGTGCTTCACTTATATCTTTTGAGCTAGATAATTTTGCTCTATGTGCTTCACTTATATCTTTTGAGCTAGATAATTTTGCTCTATGTGCTTCACTTATATCTTTTTAGATAGATAATTTTTCTCTATGTGCTTCACTTAGATCTTTTTAGAGCACGGTGGTGGATTCGTTTTAAAGAAACTATTGATCTCCCATGCTTCACTTAAATTATTTTGAGAGTCTCTTAATAGCATGGTAATTTGCCTAATAAAAATATGCTTGGTATTCAAGATTTGTAAAACTTTCTTTTGAGTGTGTTGAATACTAAGAAAAGATTGAAGCATGATAATTGTTTTGAGATATGGAGGTGATAATATTAAAGTCATGCTAGTTGAGTAGTTGTGAATTTAAAGAATACTTGTTTTGAAGTTTGTGATTCCCGTAGCATGCACGTATGGTGAACCGTTATGTGATGAAGTCGGAGCATGATTTATTTATTGACTGTCTTCCTTATGAGTGGCGGTCGGGGACGAGCGATGGTCTTTTCCTACCAATCTATCCCCCTAGGAGCATGCGCGTAATACTTTGCTTTGCTAACTTCTAAATTTTTGCAATAAGTATATGAGTTCTTTATGACTAATGTTGAGTCCATGGATTATACGCACTCTCACCCTTCCACCTTTGCTAGCCTCTCTCATACCACGCAACTTTCATCGGTATCATACACCTACCATATACCTTCCTCAAAACAGCCACCATACCTACCTATTATGGCATTTCCATAGCCATTCTGAGATATATTGCCATGCAACTTTCCACCATCTAGTTCATCATGACACATCCATCATTGTCATATTGCTTAGCATGATCATGTAGTTGACATAGTATTTGTGGCAAAGCCACCATTCATAATTCTTTCATACTTGTCACTCTTGATTCATTGCATATCCCGGTACACCGTCGGAGGCATTCATATAGAGTCATACTTTGTTTTAGTATCGGGTTGTAATCATTGAGATGTAAATAAATAGAAGTGTGATGATCATCATTCAATAGAGAATTGTCCCAAAAAAACACAGAGAAAGGCCAAAGAAAAAAAGAAGGCCCAAAAAAAGGGACAATGCTACTATCCTTTTTCCACACTTATGCTTAAAAGTAGCACCATGATATAGCGAGTCTCATATATTGTGCTTCAAAGTAGCACCACGTTCTTCATATAGAGAGTCTCATATGTTGTCACTTTCATATACTAGTTGGAATTTTACGTTATAGAACTTGGCTTGTATATTCCAATGATGGGCTTCCTCAAATTGCCCTAGGTCTTCGTGAGCAAGCAAGTTGGATGCACACCCACTAGTTTCTTTTGTTCAGCTTTCATACATTTATAGCTCTAGTGCATCCGTTGCATGGCAATCCCTACTCACTCACATTGATATCTATTGATGGGCATCTCCATAGCCCATTGATACGCCTAGTTGATGTGAGACTATCTGTTGGGGAAATTGATCCACGAACACCTATGGGGCCGGCGGACCAAGCCCCTTTCGGTTCGGCGGGGGGCGGAGATCACACGAAGAGCAGATCGAGGCGAAGCACACGAGCAGTTTACCCAGCTTCGGAGCTCTCCGGAGAGATAACACTCCTACTGCTGCTTGTTTGATTATCTTGTGTTCTTGCTCCAGAGAGAGAGCATAGTGTTTTTCTGGGTTCCGAACCAGTCGAACCTGTCCAACCCCTCCAACCCCCTCTACGTTGCGCATGGGCCTCCTTTTATACGCTAAAGGGGTCACCGACAGGTGGCAACGCAGAGAAGGGTACAAATGTAAAAAGTGAGGTGGTTGGTACAGTTACTTGTACAGTGCACCCTACCTAACCCTGACGGCAGGGGACAAGGGCATTAAATGCCCGTCTGAGTCACCCAAACAACATAGAAAAGGACCGTTAGGGGCGCCACCGTTCGCCACGATGGCGATCTTGTCAGCTTCGCATGCCACTGCGCACCGCTGGCTGCACAGCCTTCCGCCACGCGCGCCTGGAGAGGCCCCCAGAGCGACACGTTGGTGGATGCGCTGGAGCGTGGGCACAGAGTGGCCGCCTGCCGCGGCAAGCGCCTTGCCGCTGCTGTTATCTTGTCAAGTCTGAAAGCTTGTCGCTCACCGGGCCTCGAGGTACCTTGGTTGGTCTTCCCGGCAAGCTCCTCTTGCCGGGGCCTTGTTGCCTTGCCGGAGTGCGTGGCGCGTCGCGGCAAGTTCCTTGGAGTGCCTTGGTTGGCCTTCCCGGCAAGCTCCTCTTGCCGGGGCCTTGTCTCCTGAGCTTAAATACTTTGTTCTTGAATGGCTCCAAGGGAACCACGGAGGATCTTGGCGTTCGCCCGGCAAGCCTTGCCGCGGGGTGCTGCAACTGCCCGTGCACAAGTTCGGGGTACTAGGGTACCCCTATTCTAGTACACCGACACTATCTTCTCTTTTTTGTCTTCTCCACAACCACCATTCTATTCCACCTATAGTGCTATATCCATGGCTCACGCTCATGTATTGCGTGAAGATTGAAAAAGTTTTGAAAAGCTAGAGTATGAAACAGTTGCTTGGCTTGTCATCGGGGTTGTGCATGATTTAAATATTTTGTGTGGGAAAGATGGAGCATAGCCAGACTATATGATTTTGTAGGGAAAACTTTCTTTGGCCATGTTATTTTGAGAAGACATAATTGCTTTGTTAGTATGCTTGAAGTATTATTATTTCTTATGTCAATATAAACCTTTGTCTTGAATCTTTCTAATCTGTATATTCATACCACAATTAAGAAGATTTGCATTGAAATTATGCCAAGTAGCACTCCGCATCAAAAATTCTCTTTTTATCATTTACCTACTCGAGGACGAGCAGGAATTAAGCTTGGGGATGCCTGATACGTCTCCAACGTATCTATAATTTTTGATTGCTCCATGCTATATTATCTACTGCTTTGGACTATATTGGGCTTTATTTCCCACTTTTATATTATTTTTGGGACTAACCTATTAACCGGAGGCCCAGCCCAGAATTGCTGTTTTTTGCCTATTGCAGTGTTTCGGATAAACAGAATATCAAACGGAGTCCAAACGGAATAAAATCTTCGGAAACATGATTTTCTCACCGAACGTGATCCAGGAGACTTGGACCCTACTGCAAGGGATCAAAGAGGTGGTCATGAGGGTGGGGGGGCGCCCCCCCCCCTAGGGCGCGCCCCCTGCCTCGTGGGCCCCTCAGTGCTCCACCGACGTACTCCTTCCTCCTATATATATACATGTACCCCCAAACGATCAGAACAGGAGCCAAAAACCTAATTCCACCACCGCAACTTTCTGTATCCACGAGATCCCATCTTGGGGCCTGTTCCGGAGCTCCGCCGGAAGAGGGCCGTCATCACAGAGGGCTTCTACATCATCATAGCCTCTCCGATGAAGTGTGAGTAGTTTACCTCAGACCTTAGGGTCCATAGTTAGTAGCTAGATGGATTCTTCTCTCTCTTTGAATCTCAATACAAAGTTCGCCCCCTCTCTTGTGGAGATCTATTCGATGTAATCTTCTTTTTGCGGTGTGTTTGTTGAGACCGATGAATTGTGGGTTTATGATCAAGTCTATCTATGAATAATATTTGAATCTTCTCTGAATTCTTTTATGTATGATTGGTTATCTTTGCAAGTCTCTTCGAATAATCTGTTTGGTTTGGCCAACTAGATTGGTAGTTCTTGCCATGGGAGAAGTGCTTAGCTTTGGGTTCGATCTTGCGGTGTCCTTACCCAGTGACAGAAGGGGCAGCAAGGCACGTATTGTATCGTTGCCATCGAGGATAACAAGATGGGGTTTATTTCATATTGCATGAATTTATCTCTCTACATCATGTCATCTTTCTTAAGGCGTTACTCTATTTTTAACTTAATACTCTAGAAGCATGCTGGATAGCGGTCGATGAGTGGAGTAATAGTAGTAGATGCAGAATCGTTTCGATCTACTTGTCACGGATGTGATGCCTATATACATGATCATGCCTAGATATTCTCATAATTATGCACAGTTCTATCAATTGCTCAACAGTAATTTGTTCCCCCACCGTAGAATACTTATGCTCTTGAGAGAAGACACTAGTGAAACCTATGGCCCCCGGGTCTATTCTCATCATATCAATCTCCATCACTTTTATATTGTTTTGCTATTTACTTTGCCTTTAATTTTTTACTTTGCATCTTTATATCAAAAATACCAAAAATATTATATCTATCAGATCTCACTCTCGTAAGTGACCGTGAAGGGCTTGACAACCCCTAATCGTGTTGGTTGCGAGTAGCTATCGCTTTGTGCAGGTAGGAGGGACTTGAGCGTGGGATCCTACTAGATTGATACCTTGGTTCTCAAAAACTGAGGGAAATACTTACGCTACTCAGCTGCATCATCCCTTCCTCTTCGGGGAAAACCAACGCAAGCTCAAGACGTAGCACACCACCAGAGCTTTGTGCAGGCGAAGACTGCTTTTGTCAGGATGGCTCGTACTAGCTGTCCCCCTTCAAATTAGCCCGCCATTGTTGGCTCCCTTCCCGCTCGATATTTGGGAAGAGGACCAGGGCCTCTATAAATAGGACTAGCCACCACCATAGTGGAGAGCGGGATTATCTCATCTTAGCTTGAGAAGACACAGAGAGAGACACAAGTACGAAAGCACAAGAACACCTCAACCTGAGGAGGTTGTTCTTCCCCTTGTATTGTTCATCATCAGCCCAAGAGGCAATCCACCACCACCACACTGGAGTAGAGTATTACACCACAACGGTGGCCCGAACCAGTATAAACAGCGTGTCTTTCTGTGTTGTGAGTTCGTTGAGTTCGTACAAAAGATCTTAGGGAGCTAGAGCGTAGATCGGTAGGAGGAAAGACTTCGCGCGCACCCCAGTGTTTGAACCTTAAGGGTTAGCTGGAGCCCCACATCCGACAGTCCGCACGCTTAACGTTTGATGATGATCGATATTATGAGTTTATA